>NC_142485.1:45528281-45831796 GCF_049115385.1 Moschus berezovskii | reverse complement strand
TGGAGGAATCAACCTTCCTTAATTCAGACTATACTACAAAGCTACAATTATCAAGACAGTATGGTACTGGCACAAAAGCAGAAATATAGACCAATGGAACAAGATAGACAGCCCAGAAATAAACCAATGCATCTAGGGGTACCTTATTTTTTACAAAGTAGGGAAGAATATACAATGGGGCAAAGACAGCCTCTTCAATAAATGGTGCTGGGAAAACTGGACAGCTACATGTAAAAGAATGAAATTAGAACACTTCCTAACACTATTCAGGACTTCCCTGGTAGCTCAGACGGTAAAGCGTCTGTCTACAATACAGAAGACCTGGTTCAATCCCTGGGTTGGGAAGATCTTCTGGAGAAGGAAATGGCAACCCACTCTAGTATTCTTGCCTGGAAAATCCCATGGATGGAGGAGCCTGGTAGGCTACAGTCCATGGCATCGCAGATAGTTGGACACGACTGAGCGACTTCACTGACTCACTAGTACTATACACAAATATAAACTCAACATGGATTAAAGACCTATAGGTTAAGACCAGAAACTATAAAACTCTTAGAGAAAAACATAGGCAGAACACTCAAAGATATAAAGCAACGCAAGATCCTCTAGACCCACCTCCTAGAGTAAAGGAAATTAAAACAGAAGTAAACAAGCAGGATCTGATTAAACTTAAAAGCTTTTGCACAGCTAAGGAAACTATAAGCAAGGTGAAAAAACAACCCTCAGAAATGGGAGAAAATAATAGCTAATGAAACAACTGATAAAGGATTAATTTCCAAAATATACAAAGAGTTCATACAACTCAATACCAGAAAAAACAAACCAGTCAAAAATTGGGGAAAAGACCTAAACAGACATTTCACCAAAGAAGACATAGAGATGGCTAACAAACACATGAAAAGATGCTCAACATCGCTCGTTATTAGAGAAATGCAAATCAAAACCACCGTGAGATATCACCTCACACTGATCAGAATGGCACTCATCAAAAAGTCCACAAACAATAAATGCTGGAAAAGGTGTGGATAAAATAGAACACTCTTGCACTGTTGGTGGGAATGTAAATTGATACAGCCACTATGGAAGATGGTATGGAGATTCCTTTTAAAAACTAGGTATAAAATCACAACTTGATCCAGGAATCCCACTCCTAGGCATATACCATGAGGAAACCAAAATTGAAAGAGACACATGTATCCCGTTGTTCATTGCAGCACCATTTACAATAGTTAGAACGTGGAGAAGGAAATGGCAACCCACTCCAGTGTTCTTGCCTGGAGAATCCCAGCGATGGGGGAGCCTGGTGGGCTGCCGTCTATGGGACTGCACAGAGTCGGACACGACTGAAGCGACTTAGCAGCAACAGAACATGGAAGCAACCTAGATGTCCATTGACAATGAATGGACAAAGCAGTTGTGGTATGTACACACAATTGAATATTTCTCAGCCATAAAAATGAATGCATTTGAGTCAGTTCTAATGAAGTGGATGAACCTAAAACCTATTATACAGAGTGAAGTGAGTCAGAAAGGGAAAGTTAAATACCGTATTCTAACGCATATATACAGAATCTAGAAAAATGGTGCTGAAGAATTTACTTACAGGGCAACAGTGGAGAAAAAGGCATAGACAATAGACGTATGGTCGTAGGAGAGGGGAGGAGAGGGTGAAATGTATGGGAAGAGTAACACGGAAACTTGTATTACCATATGTAAAATAAATAGCCATCAGGAATTTGCTGTATGGCTCAGGAATCTCAAATAGGGGCTCTGTATCAACCTAGAGTGGTGGGATGGGGATGGAAATGGGAGGGAGTTTTAAAAGGGAGGGGATATATGCATACCAATGGCTGATTCATGCTGAAGTTTGACAGAAAACACAAAATTCTGTAAAACAATTATCCTTCAATAAAAAATAAATTAAAAATAAATTTTTAAAGAAGCTTATGCAAGCTTCCTGACAGGAGGGACTGACTTTGAAGAAAACTGTGTCTTGCTCTGGTGGGAAGGGCCATGCTTAGTAAATCTTTAATCCAATTTCCTGTTGGTGGATGGGGCTGTGCTCCTTCCCTGTAGTTTGGCCTTGAGCAGCTCAGTCCTGGGATCTGAAGTTTCTATAGGGCAGCAAATGGCGACCTCCTCAAAGAGGACTTATACCAACAAGTCACGTCTCTCACCAACTGCTGCTGCCAATGACCCTGACTCCGTGGCAGGCCAATATCAACCCAAGCCTCCACAGGAGACTTCCAAGCACTCACAGGCATGTCTTTCCTAGGGTCACTTTTCTTTTCACGGTTCAGTCTTTTCTGGGGTCACTTCTTTCCCTGGGACCCTAGTGCACCCAAGGTTTTATTGATCCCTTCCAAGAGTCTCTGTTTCCCCTAGTCCTGTGGAAGTTCTGTAATCAAATCCTGCTGATCTTCAAACCTGGGGATTCCCATTCTTTTACCAGGTCCCCAGATAGGGAAGTCTGATGTGGGACCTAGAACCTTCACAGCAGTGTGGAAACTTCTTTGGTCTAATTGTTCTTCAGTTTGTTAGGTCACCCACTCATCACCTCTTATGGTCGAGCTCCAGGCTCTACGGTAGAGCTAATGGTGACCTCTTCAAAGAGGACTTAGGCCAGCATGTTGTGCCTCTCAAAACTGATGCTGCCAGTGTCCCTCTCCCCGTGGCAGGCCACTGCTGACCCACGTCTCCACAGAAGACACTCAAACACTCACAGGCAGATCAGGCTCAGTCTCTAGTGGGAGTCTCTATTACTTTCCCTGGGTCCTGGTGCACACAAGTTGGTTGTTGTTGTTGTTGTTTTTGCCTTCTAAGAGTCTCTGGTGGGTATGGGGTTTGATTTTAACATTATTGTACCCCTATTGCAGCTTCTTCTTTGGACATGGGGTATCTTTTTCTTGGTGGGTTCCAGCATCCTCCTGTCGATGGTTGCACATTAGCTAGTAGCAATTTTGGTGTTCTTGCAGAAGATGAGCTCATGTCCTTCTACTCTGCCAGGGCAACCTTGCCTAACTCATTCAGTTTCTACATAGAAGATCATGTAGTTTGTGAATAAAGAGAGATTTATTTCTTTTCCAACCTGGACGACTTTCACTTATCCTGAGCTAATATGTTGGCAAGAACCATGAATGCAATATTAAATATAAGCTGTGTAATCAGACATCCTTGCCTGGTGATCCTAGGCAAGAGCATTTTATCTTTCACTGTAAACTATGATGAGCAGTAACATCAGAGACTGCACATTACAGGGAAAACAGCATTCAAAGGCAAGTCACTTAACAAACCAAAAAAAAAAAAAAAAAAAGCAGAAACAGCAAACTCTGGGGGAATCAAAATTCAGAATTGCTATATTATCTAGAATGTCCAATATGCAAAAAAAAAAAAATCTGTAAGGCATACAAAGAAATAGGAAAGTGTAATCTACACATAAGAAAAAAGATGAGCAATATAAACTACCTTTGGAGGCCCCAGTTGTTGATTTAGCAAATGGACTTCACAAAAAGCTAGTATAAATACCTTGAAAGAACTAAAGAAAACCATGTTTAAACAAAGAAAATTATGATAAAAATGATTTATCTAATGAAGATTAACAATAAAGAGATAGAGATGATAAAGCATAAAAGAACCAAATGGAAGTCCTGGAGTTGAAAAACAAAAATTTTCTAGAGGGGCTCAATAACAGATTTGAGCAGCCAGGGGAAAGAATTGGTGCATTTGAAGATGAACAAATAGAGATTATCCAATCTGAAAAAAAAATTTTAATGCAGAAAAATGAATAGAGTCTAGGAGTCTTGTGGGACACAGAAAAGCACAATCAACATAGGTATAATGGGAATGCAAGAAGAGGAGCAAAATTGACAGAAAAAAAAAAGAAGGGATATTGGCCCCACACTTTACAAATCTGATGGAAAAACTGTCCATGCATCTAATGAATTCCAAGCTAATGAATTCCAAATCGAATATATTCAGTCATCTACACTTATATCCATTATAGTCAAACTGCTCAATGTTGAAGACAGTGAGAAAGTTTTGAAAGCAATGAGACAAAATTGACTTATATTCAGGGTAACAACAGTGAGAACAATAGCTGGTTTATCAAAAAAATTGAAAGACACATGTATAATCATTTACCCATGTGGTAAAAGGAAAAAACATGGAGAAGGAAAAGGCAACCTACTCCAATATTCTTGCCTGGGAAATCCCAAGGACAGAGGAGCCTGGCAGGCTACAGTCCAGGGTTGCAAAAGAGTTGGACATGACTTAATGACTAAACAACAAGAAGAGAGTCGATCTTAAAACATCTCATTAAAACAAAAAAGTTTTAACAGGCTGAGAGACTTAAGAGAACAAACATAAGATTGCCATGGGGAAAGACTGGAAGAAAGGATAATTAGGGAGTTTGGGGTTGACATGTACATGCTGCTATATTTAAAATGGATAACCAACAAGGTCTTTCTGTATAGTACAGAGAACTCTGCTCAATATTATATAGCAGAGTGGATGGGATGGGAGTTTTGGGGAGAATGAATACATGTATATGTATGGCTGAGTCCCTTTGCTGTCCACCTGAAATTATCACAACATTGTTCATTAGCTGTACTCCAATAAAAAATAAAAATTTGAAAAAGAAAAAAAAAGTTCTCAACTAAGAATGCTATATCCAACAAAGCTATCGTTTAAAAACTGAAAGTAAGGGACAAGATGGCAGAGGAGTAGGTGGATGAGGAGTAGGAGTACATCTCTCTCCACAGATGCATCAGGAATATATCTTCAGGTATAGGGGGAGGGAGGAAGATGGAGGAGGAATAGGATGGGGAGACCACTTTCTCCCCCACAAATTCATAAAAAGAACATTTGAACTCTGAGTAAATTCCACAAAACAACTTCTGAATGCCAGCAGAGGACATCAGGCACCCTGAAAAGCATCCCATTGTTTTTGAAAGGAGGTAGGAAATAATATAAAAGATAAAAAGAGAGACAAAAGAGGTCGGGATGGAAATCCGTCCCGGGAAGGGGGGCTTAAAAAATTAATATACCTTCAGGTGCAGAAAATCTCACAGAACACCAGGTGAGAGCTGGAAGAAGTCTCTAACAACTGGAAATGAATATATAGATCCATGTAATACTCAGTAAGATGAAGGAAGGAAAAAAGAGGAGCGAGCAGGACTGGGCCTGCAACCAGGGAGTGGGGGAACTGAAGTGGGAGTGAGATCCCCAGATTGGGGCAATTGTTTGGGACAGAGGGGAAACATTTGAGCCCTTGGAGAGTGCAGCAGCTTATCTGGGACAGTGTGAATGGAGTGACAACCACACCAACAATCCTTGCCACAGCCCTACATACCCAGACAGGGACACAAGTACCCTGGAATGTGTGATGGCTGGGATTTGGAACATTGGGCTTGGAGAGCAGTCCCAGGGAGAGGTCTGCTATTGACTGCAGGGAGACAGTCCAAGGGGACGTGAGGGAAGACATCGCAGTGGGGAATACCTTTGGAGGAAAGCTGGGAAGCCATGCAGATAAGGCAGTATTGCTGAATCATGTGCAGGGGATGGAGCCATCACTGTAGCTTCTCTTTCAGATGCCAGTGCCAACAGCTGACCAACAGAGGAAGATCCCAGAGAGGGTGGCCCTTTGAGTGCCTCACATGCCAAGGAATAGAGAATGACCCCAACCAGGGAGGCCCTTTGAATTCCAGGTGCAAAGGCTAGAAAAAGACTCTAATTGTCTGTGCTCCTGTGCCTGAGGCTGCTAGCATCCCTGCACACTTGTGGCCCCCAGGTCCCTGTGATCCAAGCAGCTGTGCCACCTCCATGCTTGATCCACACTGCAGCAGAGCTACCAGAGGCTAGGAAAAAACCCTAACAGCCCCATATCTCCTAAGCCCATGCTGCCAGCCCCACTGTGTGCTTGGTACTCTTAGGGTCCCTGAGATCCAAGCAGGGACCTTAATAGTCTTTGGACTGTTTTTGTTTTCTTTGTTTGTGTGTGTGTTCCTTTGTTTTTGTTATTGTTTGTCTGGTTTTGTGTTTACCATCCATATTTGCCATCTCCACAGCCTGTCCTCAATGGGGGCAAACCCAAGTCCTCCAGGATCAAACTCCTGTGGATAACCCACATGCTGAGATGGGGAAAAAACACAACTGAACTACAGGGGCAGTGTGGCTAAGCAAAAAATCTGAAAGCTTTTCCACCAGCTGTACAGGTTGAAAATTAAATCCACACAATCAACTTGTTAGACTCTTGTGTCTATGGAATATATAAAAGGGCAATGAGTGTTCCTACAAAAGAAAACACCCTAGCTCTGGCAGGTGTGGACTTGGAGGCAAGAACACTAAAGAGTAGGGCAAGATTAGAGTCTGAACTGTCCCCACAGCAGGTCCAGAGACCGGCATAGCATTGGAGGGCATCCAAGGGAGGTGGAGGTGGACTGTGACACACAGCAAGGAAAAGGACACTGACAGCTGAGATCTGAGGGAAACATTTGTTATTATTCTTGTATTTTGATTCATTCTATAGTTGTTTCTGGATGTTTTTTCTCTGAGGCTGTGGTTGTTTTACTATTTCTATTTAAGCTCTTGAGAAATTTTTAAATCACAATTTCTACTTACATTAAATGTTTCTATCTCTGTGTTAGCTTTTTACCGTTCTGTGGATTTTTTTAAACCTTTTTCCTTTTTTAATGTTTTTGTTTGTTTTTCTCATTGTTCTTTTCCTGATGTAGTTATAGTTATATATAGGTAAATCTTTTTATAGATTTCTATTTAACTTTGCTTTTCTATTTTTTCTTTTCTTCTTTCTCTTTATTTCATCATGTTTGTAGGTTTGTTTTATTTTCTTCACTTTATTCACCAGTTTGCACTCTGCTTTCATCGTGTATTCTGGTTTGTATTTTAGCTAGTTTTGTTTTTAATCACCGATAAAATTTTTCGATTCTTTTGCTTGCCAAGTCACTCTCCTGTAGTTTGTTTTCTTTGGACTCTTTTCATTTTCTCTGTGTGTGTGTATGTGTGTGTGTTCCTTTGTTTTTGTTATTGTTTGTCTGGTTTTGTGTTTGCCATTTGTATTTACCATTTGGCTACACGGGTGGCACTAGCAGAGAAGGACCTGCCTGCCAATGCAGGAGACAAGAGACACAGGTTCAATTCCTGGGTCAGGATGATCCCCTGAATGAGGGCATGGCAACCCACTCCAGTATTCTTGCCTGGAGAATCCCATGGACAGAGGAGACTGGAGGGCTACAAGTTCATAGGGTCGCAAAGAGTCAGACATGACTTAAACGACTTAACACACATGCATGCATGTGTGTGTTTTCTTTGTTTTTATTATTATTTGTTTGGCTTTGTATTTACCATTTGTCTAGTGTTCACTTTTTGTTTCTTGTTTATTTTTTGGTTTTGTGTATTTGTTTAAATCACCTTCAAGCCATTACAAATGGCTTATGGAATCTTGGTTTCCATCAGAGACTGGGCCTGGGCTTCTCTAGAGGGAGTGCTGTAGTGGGAGTGCTGAGTCCAAGACACTAGACTGCCAGAGAACACATGACCCCAGGGAGTATAAATTAGTGAGAACTCCCACTATGGCTGCCAGCTGTATCCAAAACCTGGCACCACCCAACTGCTGGCAGCACTAAGTGCAGTAGGCCTCAGCCAAACAACAGGCAACACAATAGCTCAAACCGCAAAACATACCACTTTACACATCCCTGCCCATTAGCCGGAACAAACTCAGCTCCTCTCACCAGAATGCAGAGACCAGTGCCCCCAAAACAACCCTACACAACTACACAACCAGTAGACCAACCTCACCCACTGAGGGCAGAAACCAAAATGAAGATCAAATATAACCCTAAAGCCTGGGAAAAGGAGACATCAAACACAGTAAATTGGGAAAAATGAAAAAACAGAAAACTGTTCAAATGAAGCCTATGGGAATGTGCTGTATGTCTCAAGGAACTCAAACAGGGTCTCTGTGACAATCTAGAAGGGTTGGATGGGCAGGGAAGTTCAGGAGGGAGGGGACGTGGTGTACCTATGGCTGATTCTTGTTGATGTTTGACAGAAAAAACAAAATTTTGTAAGGCAATTAACCTTCAGTTGAAAAATAAATAGATTTTAGAAAATAATTGGGTGACCAAAGGAGCCATAACTGATTTAATGAACTATCTTCAGTTTCTTTGTACTGACAATGCACACTTATGCACGAATTAATCTTTGAGACAAATATACGTTACTGGTAGAATCAACCAGGTAGAGAGAAAAAGATATATATTCCAAAAGCCGTGTGGAACTGCTTCAATTGCTTCCATAGCCTTCCTGTGAATCTACTTGATAACGAAGACCTTTCTGCACAGCATCAGAGTACAAAAGTGTCCATAAATGAAAAAAGACTTAAAAATCATGGTTAAACATCTGATCAATTGACAAAAGGGACTTGGATAATATTTATTCCTTAATCAAAGTAACCAGAGATCTCAGAAGCAAGTATAAATCATTTAAAAGCAAAGAAGTTCATATAATCTGTTATCAAAAGTGCATTCCAAGAAAATTTTTTCTGAACAGAAAGAGAAAAACCAGATTAAAGTCTTAGGAAATCCTGATCATGCATAACTCTTTTCAGTATTCTTTTTGTCCCTCATACCTTCTTCTACTGAAAATACATATTAGTTTATTAGAGTTTTTTCCACATTGAGGTGCATTTTGGCTGACAAATTCATAACAGATATATAATACCTTATTTATGTCAAACCTAGGCATAATGAAAGTATTATGATTAATAATATATGTAATATGTTGATAACAAGACATGTCTATTTTATTACAATTAGATCAATAAACTTAAACATTAATACCAGGTACTAATTTAATATTAAATATTTCCGAGTTCATGTGAATCTGAAACTCATTTTAACTTGATTTCTCTTGTATTTAGAAATTTTTTGGTTTATAAGCCCTTGTCACTGTTATTCAAGCCGATTAAATAGAGCTCTTTTTACAAATCAACCACAGCAATGTTATTTAAAATATATACGTATATATACATATAAACACACAAATAATGAGGCCTCAGCTCTTCCTTCAAGATTTCAGCTTTGAGTCAGGTATGGCAATGTAAAATCATCAGTTTACAAAGGAGGTTGGATTAAAATTGGGGTTCTCACAGATAAAACAAGTCAGGCTCTCTTGGTTAGATGACTAAATATTAATACTTATAGAAAAAAAAACCAACTTTTAATTACCTTGGACAGGCAACTTCTAAATTATTTAACCCTTTCTAAAATTTGCATTTAAAAAGACAGCAGAGATAAAGACTTCAGAGGAAACCAGAGAGGACATTTGCACCTCAAAAATACAGCAAGTTCTTCTTAGGATGACTTTGTTTTCCCTTTAATATTTACAAGCTTCATAAGATGAACAGGGAAGATATTGAGAACAGTGAAAGGATTTTTGGAACCATTCTTCTGGTCCTGTAAAGACAACATTTGTAAACAAAGGACAGTTTTGTTTTTCCCTCCTTTCCCAAAAGAATTTGGTGGCCTCCCCAACAAGGACTGACTCAGCGGAAGCACCCAGGCTCCTGGAAATCAATCAGGAATGAGGGGGAAAGAGGCAAAGGCAATAGGAAAGACAGGGAAGACAGACTGAGGAATCCACCCTGTAATCCCATTGGCTTGGTCCTTAGCATAACGGAAGAAGGGAAAAGGAGTACCCTGACCCCTTGGTGACACAAACTGAGGCACAATGATCAAAGGAGCCATAACCCAATTTAATGAACTATCTTCAGTTTCATTGTACTGGCCATGCACACTTATGCACAACTTAAGTGTGCATCACTGGGCCTCTGGAACACACCAGAGTAATCCCTGGCCAAAGTTCCTCAATTGCTTCCACAGCCACTCACCTGTTTTCAGAAGGTTTGAGGAGAAAGAAATGAGAAAACTGTAGAGGAAGACTTGGAGGAAGACGTTCGAAACAGATGTCTGTGCATTACCAAAGTAACCAGCACTGAAGCTCTCCAGACTGGACAAGCTCAAAAAGACCCCAGTGGGACCCTGATATCAAGCTGTTCTGGGGAAAAGAATATTTGAGTGTTTAATTTACAAAGAAGAGTAGTATCTATTAGAAAGCCAATTAACTTGTTCCCCACTGTCAAAGTTATATGGGGCTCTGGGGCTCCTCTAGGGGAAATTAGAATTGGATGCCTGAAGTTAAAGGGAGCCCCACCCTGACCCTGGGCATGTTCATTATGAGAGAGTTCCTCTACTTTGCAAAGCACTTCTGACTGTCAGATTGCTTAATTGTGAGGCATTCAGGGGTCATTGCTCGTTTCATCTTAAAACATCTAACATACACCGCAAAATTCTTTCCCTCAGGATAGATGAACTGTGTCAAAACACAACAGACACAGACAAATTCTAACAAAAACAGCACAAGTCGATTCCAACATCGATGCACAGACGAATGGATTTGTTATGATTATACAGTGGAAGTGAGAAATAGATTTAAGGGACTAGATCTGATAGATAAAGTGCCTGATGAACTCTGGACAGAGGTTCGTCACATTGTACAGGAGACAGGGACCAAGACCATCCCCATGGAAAAGAAATGCAAAAAGCAAAATGGCTGTCTGAGGAGGCCTTACAAATAGCTGTGAAAAGAAGAGAAGCGAAAAGCAAAGGAGAAAAAGAAAGATATAAGCATCTGAATGCAGAGTTTCAAAGAATAGCAAGGAAAGATAAGAAAGCCTTCCTCAGTGATCAATGCAAAGAAATAGAGGAAAACAACAGAATAGAAAAAACAAGAGATCCCTTCAAGAAAATTAGAGATACCAAGGGAACATTTCATGCAAAGATGGGCTCGATAAAGGACAGAAATGGTATGGACCTAACAGAAGCAGAAGATATTTAGAACAGGTGGCAAGAATACACAGAAGAACTGTACAGAAATGATATTCACGACCAAGATAGTCACGATAACGTGATCACTGAGCTAGAGACAGACATCTTGGAATGTGAAGTCAAGTGGGCCTTAGAAAGTATCACTATGAACAAAGCTGGATGGAATTTCAGTTGAGCTATTTCAAATCTTGAAAGATGATGCTGTGAAAGTGTCTCACTCAATATGCTAGCAAATTTGGAAAACTCAGCAGTGGCCACAGGACTGGAAAAGGTCAGTCTTCATTCCAATCCCAAAGAAAGACAATGCCAAAGAAAGCTCAAACTATCGCACAATTGCACTCATCTCACACGCTAGTAAAGTCATGCTCAAAATTCTCCAAGCCAAGCTTCAGCAATATGTGAACCGTGAACTCCCAGATGTTCAAGCAGGTTTTAGAAAAGGCAGAGGCACCAGAGATCAAATTGCCAACATCTGCTGGATCATGGAAAAAGCGAGAGAGTTCAAGAAAAACATCTATTTCTGCTTCATTGACTATGCCAAAGCCTTTGACTGTGTGGATCACAAGAAACTGTGGAACATTCTGAAAGAGATGGGAATACCAGACCACCTGATCTGCCTCTTGAGAAACCTGTATGCAGGTCAGGAAACAACAGTCAGAACTGTACATGGAACAACAGAGTGGTTCCAAATAGGAAAAGGAGTACGTCAAGGCTGTATATTGTCACCTTGCTTATTTAACTTATATGCAGAGTACATCATGCGAAACTCTGGGCTGGAAGAATCAGAAGCTGGAATCAAGATTGCTGGGAGAAATATCAATGACCTCAGATATGCAGATGACACTACCCTTATGGCAGAAAGTGAAGAGGAACTCAAAAGCCTCTTGATGAAAGTGAAAGAGGAGAGTGAAAAGTTTGGCTTGAAGCTCAACATTCAGAAAACAAAGATCATGGCATCTAGTCCCATCACTTCATGAGAAATAGATGGAAAAACAGTGGAAGCAGTGTCCGACTTTATTTTTTGGGGTCTCCAAAATCAGTGCAGATGCTGATTGCAGCCATGAAATTAAAAGACGCTTACTCCTTGGAAGGAAAGTTATGACCAAACTTGATAGTATATTAAAAAGCAGAGACATTACTTTGCCAACAAAGATCCTTCTAGTCAAGGCTATGGTTTCTCCCGTGTTCATGTATGGATGTGAGAGTTGGACTGTGAAGAAATCTGATCGCCAAAGAATTGATGCTTTTGAACTGTGGTGTTGGGGAAGACTCTTGAGCGTCCCTTGGCCTGCAAGGAGATCCAACCAGTCCATTCTAGAGGAGATCAATCCTGGGTGTTCATTGGAGGGACTGATGCTAAAGCTGAAACTGCAATACTTTGCCCGCCTTATGCGATGAGTTGACTCACTGGAAAATACTCTGAATCTGGCAAAGGTTGGGTGCGGGAGGAGAAGGGGACGATGGAGAATGAGATGGCTGGATGGCATCACCGACTCTGTGGACATGAGTTTGAGTGAACTCCGGAGCTGGTAATGGACAGGGAGGCCTGGCGTGCTGTGATTCATGGGATCGCGGAGAGTCGGACATGACTGAGCAACTGAACTGAACTGAACGGAACCCTACAAACCAAGTCCATTGAGAGAAGTTTGTCAATTCCTTGTCTCAAGTGCCAGGGGCAGCCAGTGCCACTTCAAGGAATCCTGAAGGAAAGAACCTCAGGACAAATGATCCCAGAAGCTGATAGGGTCTTGACCCAGTATTCCCTGACTGGGGCCGACTAGCCACAAGCAGCAAGGATCCTGACTGGCTAAGCCAGATTGTTACCATGTCCAAGCTCGCCCTGCTGGTTGCACGATAGGCAAATGAACCCAAGAGTTGATGTGTTGAGGTAAGGAAGAGACTTTAATCCAGACTAAGAAAATGGCAGTCTAGCGTCTCAAAATAACCATCTTGACAGGGCCTGGTTGCCAGGTTCTTTTATGGACCAGTGATGGTGGTAAGCGGGGACATTAGGAAATAAAGTAAAAAGACTTCATTCCTTGCAAATGTCTCCTAAATTTGCAAACCTTAGGCACAGGAATGGGTTAGTTTTCCTTACAATCCTTCATAGGTGGGCAGCTCAGGTTGCAGGCCATTATGTATACTTCAAAATTTTAAAAGTGAAAGTCGCTCAGTCGTGTCTGACTCTCTGTGACCCCACGGACTATATAGACCATGGAATTCTCCAGGCCAGAACACTGGAGTAGGTAGCCTTTCCCTTCTCCAGTGGATCTTCCCAACCCAGGAATTGAACCGGGGTTTCCTGCCTTGGAGGCAGATTCTTTACCAACTGAGCTACCAGGGAAGCACTATTATGTATGCTAACAATAACAAAAAAGTGTTAAAGTCACAGGAGCATATCCAGTGTAACTTTAAAATTAACCCTCCCCAATTACAGAAAGGCATCTCATGGTCTTGGATTGGAAGAATTAATATTGTTTAAATGGCCATACTACTGAGAGCAATCCCTATGAAAATACCCATTACATTTTTCAAAGAACTAGAGCAAATAACTCTAAAATGTATTAATATATGGAATAGGAAAGACCAGAATTGTAAAAGCAATTCTGAAGAAGAAGAACAAATTTGGAGGTATAACCAACCCTTCCAAACCTCAGATAATGCTCCAAAGCAACAGTTAATCAAATAGCATGGTATTGGCAAAAAATATGCATTAGATAGCTAGATGTTTGTTACAAGATACAGTAAAGAAATTTTAGACACAAAGTTCTTTCAGGGAAAGGAAGATATACTCAGTTGTGACTTTGAAGCTGGGAAAAGCTTAGGTTTCCAACAGGAAAAGGATGTATCTTCCTTTTTGTTTGCATGTAAAGATTTGTTCCACTTTAGATAAATAGAGGTTTTTTTGCAAGCTACATGAATGAACGTTTTTTATTTTTTTTTACTGAAATATATTTAGTTTGCAATGTTGTGTTAGTTTCTGGTAAAGTGAATCACCTATATATTATTTTCCACTGTTACATTATGAATTATTAAAGATATTGCGTAGTTACCTGTGCTATACAACAAATCCTTGTTGTTTATCCATTCTATATACAATAGTTTGCATCTACTAGACTTAAATTCCAATCCAAGCACATCCATCTCAAGTTTGTTCTCTATGTCTACAATTCTGTTTCCATTTTATAGATAAATTCATTTAGTTTCATATTTTAGATACCATATATAAATGATATAGTATTTGTCTTTCTCAACCTAACTTCAATTAGTCTGATAATCTCCAGGTTCATCCATCTAGCTATAAATGGCATTATTTCATTCTTTTTTTTTTATAGCTGAGCTGTATCCCAAAGTTCAAAGGAATATTTCATCCAAAGATCAGCACAAAAAAGGACAGAAATAGTAAAGATCTAACACAAGTGGAAGAGATAAAGAAGATATGGAAAGAATACATAAAAGAACTGAACAAAAAAAGATCTTAATGACCAGATAACCACGATGGTATGGTGACTCACCCAGAGCCAGACATTCTGGAGCGTGAAGTCAAGTGGTCGTTGGGAAGCACTGCTGTCAATAATGTTAGTGGAGGCCATGGGATTGTAGCAGAATTATTAAAAACCTAAAAGATGATGCTATCAAAGTGCTGCATGCAATATGTCTGCAAAACTGAAAAACCCAGCAGTGGCCACAGGACTGGAAAAGGTCAATCTTCATACAATTTCCCAAGAAGGGCGATGCCAAAGAAAGTTCCAAATATCTTGTGGTTTTTCTCGAGTTGCGGTGGGAAGCTTGGGGTTCCTCTCGAGTTGTGATAGGGACCTCAGGAACTCGCTCTTGTTCTAGGGAAGTCAGGTCTCCTTTCGTGTTGGAAGGGGAACCTCGGGATTCCTCTCGAGGCGCAGCAGAGGAATAGGGCCGCGTCAAGCGTTATGTACGTAAATTCTGTGCTCCTCTTCAGTGGGGACAGCTATGTCGGGAAAGTTTTTGAGTCACATAAAGGGTGTCAAGTACCCGTTCGAGTTTCAAGCAGGAATGTGGGATTTCTCTTGAGACTGCAGCGGAAAAATTCCTCATCTCGCATTGAGGGGAGAATCTTGTGGTTTTTCTCGAGTTGCGGCGGGAATCTTGGGGTTCCTGTCGAGTTGCGACATGTAGCTCATGAGCCCCAGCGAAGTCAGATCTCCTATCGTGTTGGAAGGGGAACCTTGGGATTCCTGTCGAGGTGCAGAAGAGCAATAAGTCCGCATCTAGAGTTCAGTCGATCAACTGTGTGTTCCTTTCCAGTGACGACAGGGATCTCGGGGTTTCTATGAAGGTTCTACTGGGGAGTCAGGCCTCTTCTCGATTTCAGGCATGGAATTCTGCTTTCTTTTCATGTTATAAATGGGGAAATCAGTCCTTGTGTCATGATCAGGTGGTTCACTAGGGCTTTTTCTACAGGTTCAGCATAGGTGTCAGGTCTCCCATCATATTGTGAGGGGATAGTCGGTGTTCCATTGGAGCTTTGCTGGATCATCAGGACCTACCTCGACTGGAGGGGGAATTAAGAGTCCTTTATCTTTGCAGCAGGATCCGCGGGAGGGCACTCGAGTTTCAATAGGAGACAGAGGCCTCCTCTTGTGGTGGGAGAAGAAGAAAGGATTCCTCTTGAGTTCAAGCAGGGTTTGAACGCTAATATCGTGAGGAGGTGGGGAATACAGAGCTCTTCTAGAGGTGTGGACGGGAACTCTGGTTTTCTCCCGATTGAAGACGGGTATTCTGGGAGCCCCTTGAATTGTACATAGGGATTCAAGACTCCTATCTTATCTTGAGAGAGAACTCGGGATTGCTCTAGAGGCGCTGCAGGAAAAAACAAGTCTCATGTGACGTGGCCTGGGGCCTCTCGCGATATTTGGAGAGTTGCGGAGGGAAGTTTGGCTTTCCTTTCGAGTTCTGATGGGGAACTCAGGGAGACACTCGTGTTGCCTCAGGGAAGTCAGGTTGCAAGGGGGAGCTCTTGATTGCTCGCGAGTCAATGCAGAGTATTCGGGCTTCAATTCGCATTGATGGGGTAACCTCAAAGTGTTTCTCGAGTTGGGGCAGGAAAATTTCGTATCCCTCAAATTGCAACAGGGGCCTCACGGAGCCTCTCAAGTGGTCTCTTGGAAGTACAGAATCCTTTTGAGATGTGAGGCGACTTTGGGATGCCTTTCGAGTCAGAGCAGGGGAATAGGGCCTCATCTGGATTTGAGGCGCTAACCTCAGGGTGCCTCTCCAGTTCTGACATGGATCTCAGTGTTTCTGTGAAGTTTCAACAGGGGAGTCATGCCATGACTCTTGTTGAGGCATGGAACTCCGCTATCTTTTTGAGTTGTTAAAGGGGTGGGAGGCCTCCTGTCGAGTTGAATTTTTGTCCTGGGGCTTTTTCCCCATGATGCAACTGTGAAGTCAGGCCTCCCTTCGTGGTGTTAGTTGATTTCTGGTGTTCTCGTTGAGTCGGTAGAGGAATCAGTCCTTATGTTGAGCAAATGGGGAAATCGGTGTCTGTTTGAATTGTGGCACGACTCCCCCGGGTCCTCTCGAGTTTCAAGGGGAGAATGGGCTCTTCTTCAGAGCGATGGGAATATTGGGATTAATTTCTAGGTGAAGCAGATGAATTGATCCTCACCTCAAGATGACGACTGGAAAATGGGTCTCTTCTTGAGCTGTGGCAGGAACCTCGCTGCTCCTCTCGAGTTTGGTCGGGTATCTCGGTTAACTTCTTGAGTTGAGTATAGGCTGCTGAGTATCTTTTCGAGTTTGAAGAGGGAATGTGGGGTTTCTCTTAAGACGCTCTAGCGGAAAGGAGCGTCCTGCCACGTGGAGTGCAGAATTCCATGGTTTGTCTGGAGTTGCTGCTTGAAGCTTGGAGGTCTTCTCGAGTTATGACGGGGAACTCTGGTACTCGCTAGAGTTGCATCAGGGAAGTCAGGTCTCCTTTTGTGTTGAAAGTGGAACCTCGGAATTCCTTTGGAGTCTCAGCAGAGAAATAGGTCTACATCTAGATTCAAGTCCGTTTAACTCAGGATTCCTCTCCAGTAGCAACAGGGTTCTCGGTATTCTTCTCAAAATTAACCTGGGGAGTCAGGCCTCATCTCGTGTTCAGACATGAAACTGCTCTTTCTTCTCGAGTTGTAAAAGGGGTGTTAGGCCACAGTCGAGTTGAATTTGTACTTGGAGATTGTATCGTGAATGCTTGGGGAGTCAGGTCTCCACTCGTCTTGTGAATTGATACTGGAGGATACATTTGAATCTGTGCAGTGGAATTAGGCAATATTTCGAGTGGGAGTGGGTGGGGACATCGGTACCTTTTCCAATTGTGTTTCGTAACCCCAGGGATCCTGCCGAGTTTCAAGGTGGTACCGGCCTCCTGGTACTGTGCGACAGGAACGTCCGGATTCCATTCCAGACAAAGCAAGGGAAACGACTGTCATCTGGAAAAGAGGATTGGAAAACGGGGCCTTTGTTAATTGTGGCAGGAAACTCTGTGTTCCTCTCGATTGGGGCTGGGTATGTCAGTGTAATTTTTGAGTCGCATAAGGTATGTTAAGTAACCTGTCGAATTTCAAGGGGGAATGTGGGATTTCTCTTGAGAATCTGCAACAGAAATGTTCCTCATCTCACCTTGAGGGCAGAATCTTGTGGTTTTTCTCAAGTTGTGGTGGGAAGCTCGGGGTCTCTCTCCTGTTGCGATGGGGAGATCAGAAACTCGCTAGTGTTGTCCCAGGAAAGTCAGGTCTCCTTTCGTGTTGGAAGGGGAACCTCGGTATTCCTCTCGAGGCACAACAGAGGAATTGGCCTTCATCTAGCATTGTGTATGTGAATTGTTTGCTCCTCTTCAGTGGGGTCGGCTGTATCCGGGAAGTTTTTGAGTCGCATAAAGGGTATCAAGTACCCGTTCAAGTTTCAAACAGGAATGTCAGATTTCTCTTGAGAATCTGCAACGGAAATGTTCCTCATCTCGCCTTGAGGGCAGAATCTTGTGGTTTTTCTCGAGTTGTGGCAGGAAGCTTGTGGTCCCTCTTGTGTTGCGACGGGACCTCAGGAACTCGCTCGTGTTGCTTCAGGGAAGTCAGGTCTCTTTCGTGTTGCACGGGGAACTTCAGGATTACTCTCGAGGCATGGGATGGGAATAGGGCCTCATCTAGAGTTGAGTCTGTAAATTGTGTGCTCCTAGCCAGTGGGGACGGCTATGTCAGGAACTTTTTGTGTCCCAAAAAGGTGTCAAGTACCCATTCGAGTTTCAAGCAGGAATGTGGGATTTCTCTTGAGACTCTGCAGTGGAAAATTTCCTCCTCTCTAATTGAGGGGAGAATCTTGTGGTTTTTCTCGAGTTGTGGCGGGAAGCTTGTGGTACTTCTCCAGTTGCGATGGGGTCCTCAGGATCTCTCTCGTGTTGCCCCAGGGAAGTCAGGTTTCCTATCGTGTTGAAAAGGGAACCTCGGGATTCCTTTCGAGTCACTGCAGGACATGAGGGCCGCATTTTGACTTGAGTCGATAAACTCAGTGTTCCTCTCCAGTGGCCCCAGGAATCTTGGGGTTGTTATGAAGGTTCCACTGGGGAGTCAGGCCTAGTCTTTGTTGAGGATGGAACGCTGCTTTCCCCCCGAATTGTAAAAGGGTTGTCAGGTCTACTGTCTCTTCAAGAAGGAAATCTGGGCTTTTTCGGGAGGCTCAGCAGGATATTCATATCTCCAATCATGTTGGGAGGTGATACTGCATGTTCTATTGGAGCTGGTGTAAGCGCAACATGACTCATCTCTAGTTGAGTGTGAACTTGGAGTGCTTTGACCTTGCTGCAGTATCCACGGGGTTGCCCTCGAGTGTCAATAGATGTGACAGGACTAGTCAAGTGTGCGAGGGGAAGTTGAGATTCCTCTTCAGGAGAAAGTGGATTGGCCGATTATCTTCAGCTGAGGTGTGATCACGGGGCTCCTCTTAAATTATGGCGGGAAAATCGGAGCTCTTCTCTCATTGGGACGTGTATTTCTGGGCCACCTTTGACTTGCATCAAGGAATTCAAGCCTCATTGAATTTTGAGAAGGAACTCGGGACTTCTGTCTAGGTGCTGTGAGAGAAAAAGGGCCTCATCTTGCTTTGAAGGAGGAAATTCCAAGATTTTCTTGAATTGCTGCGGGCAGTTTGGTGATCCTCTCGATTAAAGATGAGAATATCAGCGAGCCACCCGTGTTGTCTCTGGGAAGTCAGAAAGCCTTTCTATAAGTGAGGGGAACCTCAGGATTCCTTTTGAGTCGCTGCAGAGAAATAGGGCTGCATCCAAATTCTATTCCGTCAACTCAGGATTCCTCTCTAGTGGCAATAGGGTTCTCGGGGTTGCTCCCAAAATTCACTGGGCAGTCAGGTCTCGTCTCGTATTCAGGCATGGAACTCTGCTTTATTCCTGAGTTGTTAAAGGGGTGCTAGGCTGCAGTCAACTTGATTTTGTGCCTGGAGATTTTTTCGAAAATGCTTGGGGTGCCAGGTCTCCACTCGACTTGTGAATTGATACTCGAGGATACATTTGAATCGGTGCAATGGAATCAGACAATATCTCAAGTGGGTTTGGATTTCTGTACCTTTTTGAATTGTGGTTTGACCCCTGGGGATCTTCCCGAGTTTCAAGGTGATACCGGCTTCCTCGTAATGTGCGACGGAATATCGGGATTCCATTCCAGACAAATCAGGGGAATCGACTCTCATCTAGAAAAGAGGACTGGAAAACGTGGCACTTTGTCAGATGTGGCGGGAAACTCAGTGTTCCTCTCGAGTGGGGACGTGTATGTCGGGGTAATTTTTGAGTCGCATAGATGATATTAAGTTACCTTTCGAGTTTCAATCGGAAATGTTGGATTTCTCTTGAGACTCTAGAGCGGAAATGTTCCTACTCTCGCCTTGAGGGAAGAATTGTTTGGTTTTTCTCGAGGTGAGACGGGAAACTTGGGGTCCCTCACGAGTTGCGATGGGGACCTCTGGAAATCTCTCGTGTTGCTTCAGCGAAGTCAGGTCTCCTTTTATGTTGGAAAGGGAACTTCGGGATTACTCTTGAAGCTCAGATTGGGAATAGGGCCTCATCTAGAGTTGAGTCCGTAAATTGTGTGCTCCTCTCCAGTGGGGACGGCTATGTCAGTGAAGTTTTTGAGTAGCATAAAGGGTGTCAAGTACCTGTTCGAGGTTCAGGCGGAAATGTGGGATTTCTCTTGAGCATCTGCAGCGGAAAATTTCCTCATCTCATTGAGGGGAGAATCTTGTGGATTTTCTCCAGTTGTGGCGGGAAGCTTGGGCTTCCCTTTGAGTTGCGACGGGGACCTCAGGAATTTGCTCGTGTTGCCTAAGGAAAGTCAGGTCTCTTTTTGTGTTGGAAGGGGAACCTCGGGATTCCTCTCGAGGCGCGGCAGGGGAATGGGGATGCATCTAGCGTTGAGTCAATCAGCTGTGTGTTTCTCTCCAGTGGTGACAGGGAATTCGGGGTTGCTATGAATTTCAACGGGTGAATCAAGCCTCCTCTGCATTTGAGGCATGGCATTCTGCTTTCCTTCCGAGTTGTAAAAGGGGAGTCAGTCCTCATTTGGTGATCAGGCAGTTCAATAGTGCTTTTTCTATAGGCTCAGCATGGGTGTCAGGTCTCCCATCATGTTGTCAGGGGATACTCGGCGTTCCATTGGAGCTGAGCTAGGACATCAGGACCTACCTCGATTTGAGGGGTAACTCAGAGTTCTTTATCCTTGCAGCAGGATCGGCGGGATAGCCCTTGAA
Source organism: Moschus berezovskii (assembly GCF_049115385.1). Classification (NCBI taxonomy): domain Eukaryota; kingdom Metazoa; phylum Chordata; class Mammalia; order Artiodactyla; family Moschidae; genus Moschus; species Moschus berezovskii. Next base: position 45,811,121 of record NC_142485.1, on the reverse strand, counting down.
TTTCGATTGTAGACAGAGGACTCCTCTTGTGGTGGGAGAAGAAGGAAGGATTCCTCTTGAGTTGAAACAGAGACTGAATTCTCATATATTGATGAGGTGGGGAATATGGGGCTCTTCAAGAGTTGTGGATGGAAATAGGGGTTTCTTCCAATTGAAGATGGGTATTCTGGGAGCCCGTTGAGTTGTAAATAGGGATTCAAGCCTCTGATCGAATCTTGAGAGTGGACTCGGGATTGCTTTCCATGTGCTGTAGGATAAAAGGGCCTCATGTGTCATTGCCTGGGGAATCATGTGGTTTTTGTCGAATTGCGGAGAGAAATTTGGCTTTCCTTCGTGGTAGGACCGGGATCACAGGGAGAATCTCGTGTTGCCTCAGGGAAGTCAAGTTGCGAGGGACAGCTCAGATTTGCTCTCGAATCACTGCAGAGGAATTGGGATTTAATTCACATTGAAGGGGGTAATCAAAAAGTGTTTCTCAATTGGGGGCAGGAAACTTTTGGATCGCTCGAGTTGCAACAAGGCCCTCACGGAGCCTCTCAAGTTGTCTCTTAGAAGTCCAGAATCCTTTTAAGGTGTGAGGAGCCTTTGGCATGCCTCTCGAGTCAGTGCAGAAAAATAGGGTCTCATCTGGAGTTGAAGCGCTAACCTCTGGGTGCCTCTCCAGTTCTGACATGGATCTCAGTGTTCCTATGAAGTTTCAACAGGGGAGTCATGCCACGTCTCTTGTTGAGGAATGGAACTCCGTTATCATTATGAGTTGTAAAAGGGGTGGGAGGATTCCTGTCGAGTTGAAGTTAGGTCCTGGAGCATTTTCTCAATGGTGCACCTGGGAAGTCAGTCCTCTCTTCTTGGTGTTAGTTGATCCCGGGGGGTTCCATTTGAATCGGTACAGTGGAATCAGGCTTTATGACGAGCGGATTGGGAAATCGGTGTCTTTTTAAATTGTGGCACGACCCCCTGTGGTCTTCTTGAGTTTCAAGTGGATACTGGCCTTCTCTTCAGATTTTGCGGGAACACTGGGATTCCTTTCAAGACAATGCAGGGGAATCGATTCTCATCTCGAGAGGACGAGTGGAAAACGGGGCTCTTTTTGAGCTGTGGCAGGAACCTTGCTACTCCTCTGGAGTGCGGCTGGGTAAGTCATTGAACTTCTTAAATTGAGTTAGGGTTTCGAGTATCCTTTCAAGGTTGAAGAGGGAATGTGGGATTTCTCTTGAGACGCTGCAGCAGAAACTGGCGTCCTGTCACGTGGAGGGGAGAATGTCATGGTTTTTCTCAAGTTGCGGCTTAAAGCTTGGAGGTCTTCTTGAGTTATGATGGGGACCTCTGGGACTCGCTAGTGATGCCTAGGGAAGTCAGATCTCCTTTCGTGTTGAAAGTGGAATATCGGGATTCGTTTCGAGTCAGTGCAGGGCATTAGGACCACATTTAGAGTTGAGTCGGTAAACTCAGTGTTCCTCTCCAGTGGCGACAGGGATCTTGGGGTTCCACTGGGGAGTCAGGCCAAGTCTTTGTTGAGGTTGAACTCTAATTTCCCCCCGAGTTGTAAAAGGGTTTCAGGCCTTCTGTCGCTTTAAGCAGGGTATTTGGGCTTTTTTGAGAGGCTCAGCCGGGGATTCATATCTCCAATCATGTTGGGAGGTGATACTCAGTGTTCCACTGGAGCTGGTGTAAGCGTATCATGACCCATCTCTAGTTGAGTGTGAACTTGGAGTTCTTTTATCTTGATGCAGGATCTACGCGGTTGCCCTCGAATTTCAGTAGGTGAGATAGGACTCGTCAAGTGCTGAGAGGGGAAATTGGAATTCCTTTTCAGTTGAAAAGGGAATGGCTCATTACTTGAGGTGAGGTGTGATCACGGGGCTCCTCTTAAACTGTGGCGAGAAATTCGGAGTTCTTCTGTCATTGTGATGGGTATCTCTGGGCGACCCTTACGTTGCATCAAGGAACTCAAGCCTCATATCGAATTTTGAGAAGGAACACGAGACTTCTGTCTAGGCACTGCAGGATCAAAAGGGCCTCATCTCGTTTTGAAGGAGGAATCTCGAGGTTTTCCTCGAGTTGCTGCGAGAAGTTTGGTGATCCTCTCGAGTAACGACGGGAATGCCAGGGAGCCTTCCATGTTGTGTCTGGGAAGTCAGAAAGCCTTTCCATTTGCGAGGGGAATCTCAGGATTCCTTTGGAGTCGCTGCAGAGAAATATGGCTGCATCTAGGTTTGAGTCCGTCAACTCAGGATTCCTCTTCAGTGGCAACAATGTTCTCCCGGTTGCTCTCAAAATTCACCTGGGGAGTCAGGCCTCGTCTCGTGTTCAGACATGGAACTTTGCTTTCTTCTCGAGTTGTAAAATGGGTCTTAGGCCTCAGTCGAGTAAATTTGTACCTGGAGATTCTATCGAGAATGCTCGGGGAGTCAGGTCTCCACTCGCCTTGTGAATTGATGCTCGAGGATACATTTGAATCGGTGCAGTGGAATCAGACTATATCTTGAGTGGGTGGGGACATCGGTACCTTTGCGAATTGTTGTTTGACCCCCAGGGATCCTCCCGAGTTTCAAGGTGATACCGGCCTCCTCGTAATGTGCGTAGGGAACGTCTGGATTCCATTCCAGACAAAGCAGGGGAATTGATTCTAATCTGGAAAGAGAACTGGAAAACGGGCACTTTGTCAATTGTGGTGGGAAACTCGGTATTCTTCTCAAGTTGGGTCGGGTATGTTGGTGTAATTTTTGAGTCACATAAAGGATTTTAAGTAACCTTTCGAGTTCCAAGCAGGAATGTGGGATTTCGCTTGAGACTCTAGAGCAGAAATGTTCCTCATCTCGCCTTGAGGGGAGAATCTTGTGGTTTATTTCGCGTTGTGGTTGGAAGCTTGGGGTTCCTCTCCAGTTGCGATGGGGACATCAGGAACTCACTTGTGTTCCCCCAGGGGAATCAGGTCTCTTCTCGTGCTTGTAAGTGGAGCCTCGGGATTCCTCTCGAGGCATTGCAGGGGAATAGGTCCGCACCTTCCGTTGAGTTGGTCAACTGTGTGTTCCTCTTCAGTGGTGACAGGGATCTCGGGGTTGAAATCAAGGTTCAACTGGGGAGTCAGGCCTAGTCTTTGTTGAGGATGGAACACTGCTTTCCGCCTGAGTTTCAAAGGATTGTCAGGTCTGCTGTCTTTTCAAGCAGGAAATTTGGGCTTTTTCAAGAGTCTCAGCGGGGGATTCATGCCTCCAATAATGTTGGGAGGTGATACTCAGTGTTCCACTGGAGCTGGTGTAAGCACATCACGACTCATCTATTGTTGACTGTGAACTTGGTGTCCTTTTAACTTGCTGTAGAATCCAAGGGGTTGCCCTCGAGTTTCAATAGGTAAAACAGGACTTGTCAATGTGTGCGAGTGGAAGTTGTGATTCCTCTTCAGTTGAAAATGGGATGGCCCATTATCCTGAGGTGAAGCGTAATCACGGGACCTCTCTTAAATTTTGGCCGGGAATTTCGGAGTTCTTGTCTCATCGTGACGGGTATCTCTGGGCGACCCTTCAGTTGCATCAGGAAATTCAAGCCTCCTATCGAATTTTGAGAAGGAACTCGGGACTACTGTCTAGGCTCTGCAGGATAAAAAGGGCCTCATCTCGCTTTGAAGGCGGAATCACGAAGTTTTTCTCAAGTTGCTCTGGCAAGTTCGGTGATCCTCTCGAGTAATGACGGGAGTATCAGGGAGCCTCCCGTGTTGTCTCTGGGAAGTCAGAAAGCCTTTCCATTTGTGAGGGGAACCTCGGGATTCCTTTGGAGTTGTTGCAAAGAAATACGGCTGCATCTAGGTTTTCGAGTCCGTCAACTCAGGATTCCGCTTCAGTGGCAACAATGTTCTCGCGGTTGCTCTCAAAATTCACCTGGGGAGTCACCTCGTCTCGTGTTCAGGCATGGAACTCCGCCTTCTTTGCGAGTTGTAAAAGGGGTGTTAGCCCGCAGTCGAGTTGAATTTGTACCAGGAAATTCTATCGAGAATGCTCGAGGAGTCAGATCTCCACTTGTCTTGTGAGTTGATACTCGAGGATACATTTGAATTGGTGCAGAGGAATCAGAAAATATCTCGAGTGGGTGGGGACATCAGTACCTTTTCAAATTGTGTTCTGACCCCCGGTGATACTGCCCAGGTTCAAGGTGATACCGGCCTCCTCGTAATGTGCTTGGGGAACGTCGGGATTCCATTCCAGACCAAGCATGGGAATAGCCTTTCATCTGGAAAAGAGGACTGGAAAACGGGGCACTATGCCAGTTGTGGCCAGAAACTCACTGTTCCTCTCGAGTAGGGACAGGTATGTTGGTGTAATTTTTGAGTCACATAAAGGATGGCAAGTAACCTTTCAACTTTCAAGCAGGAATGTGGGATTTCTCTTGAGCCTCTAGAGCAGAAATGTTCCTCATATCGCCTTGAGGGGAGAATCTTGTGGTTTTTCACAAGTCGCTGCAGGAAGCTTGGGTGCCATGTCGAGTTGCGACGGGGATCTCTGGAACTTGCTCATGTTGATTCAGGGAAGTCCTTTTGTGTTGGAAGGGGAACTTCTGGATTACTCTTGAGTTGTGGAGTGAGAATAGGGCCTCATCTAGAGTTGAGTCTGTAAACTGTGTGCTCCTCTCAAGTGGGGACGGCTATGTCAGGGAACTTTTTGAGCCACATAAAGGGTGTCAGGTTGGAGATTCAAGTGGGAATTTGGGATTTCTCTTGAGACTCTGCAGGGAAAAGTTCTTCATCTCGCATTGAGGGGAGAATCTTGTGGTTTTTCTCGACTTGTGGCGGGAAGCTTGGGGTTCCTCTCGAGTTGCGCCGGGGACCTCACGAACTTTCTCGTGTTGCCTCAGGGAAGTCAGGTCTCTTTTCATGTTGGAAGGGCAACCTCGGGATTCCTCTCGAGTTGCAGCAGGGGGATAGGGCAGCATCTAGAGTTAAGTCCGTAAATTGTGTGCTTCTCACCAGTGGGGACATGTAAATCGTGGAATTTTTGAGTCGCATAAAGGGTATCAAGTACCCGTTCTAGTTTCAAGCGGGAATGTGGCATTTCTCTTGAGACACTGCAATGGAAGTTCCTCATCTCGCACTGAAGGGAGAATCTTGTTGTTTTTCTTGAGTTGTGGCCAGAAACTTGGGGTTCCTCTCGAGTTGTGATAGTGACCTCAGGAACTCTGTCGTGTTGCCTCAGGAAAGTCAGGTCTCCTTTCGTGTTGGAAGGGGTACCTCGGAATTCCTCTCGAGGCGCAGCAGGGGAATAGGGCCGCATCTATCGTTGAGTTGGTAAACTGTTCTTCCGTGGCGACAGGGATCTCAGGGTTGCTATCAACGTTGAACTGCGGAGTCGGGCCTCCTCTCTGTTTGAGGCATGGAATTCTGCTTTCCTTTCGGGTTGTAAAAGGGGTGTCAGTCCTCGTGTCATGATAATGTGGTTCAATAGGACTTTTTCTTTAGTCTCAAATTGGGTTCCAGATCTTGCATCATGTTGTGAGGGGATCCTTGGTGTTCCACTGCAGTTGTGCTAGGACATTAGTTGAGGGGGAACTGAGTCCTTTATCCTTCCAGTTGGTTCTGCGTGGTTGCCCTCGAGTTTCAATAGGAAACAGAGGCCTCCTCTTGTGGTGGGAGAAGAAGAAAGGATTCCTCTTGAGTTGAAGCAGGGATTGAAAGCTCATATCATGATGAGGTGGGGATTACGGGGCTGATCTCGAGGTGTGTACATAAACTCTGAGTTTCTCTCGATTTAACACAGGTATTCTGGGAGCCCTTTGAGTTGCAAACAGGGAGTCATGCTTCCTATCCAATCTTGAAGAGAAGTCAGGATTGCTCTCTAGGTGCTGCAGGAAAAAAGGGCCTCATGTGACATAGCCTGGTTAATCTCGTGTTTTTTTTTTTTTTTTGTCAGTTTGCAGTGGGAAGTTTGGGTTTCCTTTCGAGTTACCATGGGGAACTCAGGGAGACTCTGATGTTGCCTCAGGGAAGTCAAGGTGCGAAGGGAAGATCAGAATTGCTCTCAAGTCACTGTAGAACAATCGGGCTTCAATTTGCATTGAAGTGGGGTAATCACAAAGTGTTTCTCGAGTTGTGGCAGGAATCTTTCGGTTCCCTCGAGTTGTATCAGGGGCCTCACGGAGCCTCTCATGTTGTCTCTGGGAAGTCAGGAATCCTTTTGAGGTGTGAGGGGCCTTTGGGATGCTTCCCAAGTCAGTGCAGGGGAATACAGTCTCATCTCGAGTTGAGGCACTAACTTCAGGCTGCCTCTCCAGTTCTGACATGTATCTCAGTGTATCTATGGATTTTCAACAGGGGAGTCATGCCCCGTCTCTTGTTGAGGCATGGAGCTCCACCATCCTCTCTAGTTGTAAAAGCGGTGAGAAGCCTCCTATCAAGTTAAAGTTGGGTCCCTGGGCCTTTTCTCAATGATGCACCTGGGAAGTCAGTCCTCCCGTTGTGGTGTTAGTTTATACCGGGGGTTTTATTTGAATCGGTACAGTGGAATCAGGCCTTATCTCTAGCGGATGGGGAAATCGGTGTTTTTTTGAATTGTGGCAAGACCCCCCCATAGTGCTCTCCGGTTTTAAGTAGAGATAGGCCTCCTCTTTACATTCGACTGGAACGTTGGCATTCCTTTCTAGACGAAGCTGGAGAAACGATCCTCATCTCGAGATGACGAGTGGAATACAGGGCTATACTTGACCTGTGCCAGAAACCTTGCAGTTCCTCTGGAGTGCAGCTGGGTAACTCAGGGAACTTCTTGAGTTGCATAAAGTCTGTCTAGAACCCTTTTGAGTTTGAAGAAGGAATGTGGGATTTCTTTCAAGACGTTGCAGCAGAAAGGGGCGTCATGTCCCGTTGAGGGGAGAATTTCATGATTTTCTCGTAGTGCCATTTGAGTCTTGGAGGTCTTCTCAAATTAAGACGGGGACCTCTCGGACTCATTTTTGCCTCAGGGAAGTCAGGTCTCCTTTCATGTTTAAAGTAAAAACTCAGGATTCCTTTCGAGATGCTGATGAGGAATAGGGCCACATCTAGACTTGAGTCGGTAAACTCAGTTTTCCTCTCCAGTGGTGACAGGGATCTTGGGATTGCTATGAAGGTTCCACTGATAGCAGGCCTAGTCTTTGTGGAGGATGGAACTCTGATTTCCTCCCGAGTTGTAAAAGGGTTGGCAGGCCTGCTATCTGTTCAAGTGATGTATTTGGGCTTTTCTGAGAGGCTCAGCAGGGGTTTAGGCCTCTGACAATGTTGGAAGGGGATCCTTGGAGTTCCACTGGAGCTGGTGTAAGTGCATCACGACTCATCTCTAGTTAAGTGTGAACTCGGAGTCCTTTTACCTTGCTGCAGGATCCGCAGGGTTGCCCTCTAGTTTCATTAGGTGAGACAGGACTCATCAAGTGGTTTGAGGGGACGTTGGGATTCCTCTTCAGTTGAAAAGGGAATGGCCAATTATCTTGAGGTGAGATGGGAGCATGGGGCTCTTCTTAAATTGTGGCAGAATATTCGGTTTTCTTCTCTCATCGGGACGGCTATCTCTGGGCGACCCTTGAGTTGCATCAAGGAATTTAAGACTCATATTGAATTTTGAGAAGGAACTCGGGATTTTTTCTAGGCGCTTCAGGATAAATATAGCCTCATCTCGCTTTGAAGGAGGAATCTAGTGGTTTTTCTTGAGTTGATGCGGGAAGTTTGGTGATCCTCTCGCCTAAAGAGGGGAATATCAGGAAGCCTCCCATATTGCATCTGGGAAGTCACAAATCCTTTCCATAAGTGAGGGGAACCTCAGGATTCCTTTGGAGTCGCTGCAGATAAATAGGGCTGCATCTAGATTTGAGTCCATCAACTCAGGTTTCCTCTCCAGTGGCATCACGGTTCTCGGGGTTGCTCTCAAATTCACCTGAAGAGTCAGATCTCATCTCGTGTTCAGGCGTGGAACTCCGCTTTCTTCTCGAGTTGTAAAAGGGGTGTTAGGCCACAGTCGAGTTGAAGTTGGTACCTGGAGATTTTTATCGAGGATGCTCGGGGAGTCAGGTCTCCACTCGTCTTGTGAGTTGATACTAGATGAGACATTTGAATCGGTGCAGTTGAATCAGACCATATCTCGAGTGGATGAGGATATCGGTACCTTTTTGAATTGTGTTTTGACCCCCGGGGTTCCTCCCGAGTTTAAAGGTGATACCGGCCTCCTCGTAATATGGGACGGGAAAGTTGGGATTCCATTCCAGACAAAACAGGAGAATCAACTCTCTTCTGGAAAAGAGGACTAGAAAATGGGGCGCTTTGTCAGTTGCGGTGGGAAACTCTGTGTTCCTCTCGAATGTGGGTGGGTTTTTGGGGTACATTTTGAGTCACATAAAGGGTGTCAATTACCCGTTGGATTTTCAAGCAGGAATGTGCGATTTCTCTAGAGCCTCTGCAGCAGAAACGTTCCTCATGTCGCCTTGAGGGGAGAATCTTGTGGTTTTTTTCGAGTTGCGGTGGGAAGCTTGGGGTTCCCCTCGAGTTGCGATGGGGATCTCAGGAACTCGCTCGTGTTGCCTCAGGGAAGTCATGTCTTCTTTTGTGTTGGAAGGGGAACCTCGGGATTCCTCTTGATGCTCTGCATGGGTATAGGTCCGCATCTCGAGTGGAGTCCATAAATTGTGTGCTCCTCTATAGTGGGGACGTGTATGTTGGGGAACTTTTTGAGTAGCGGAAAGCGTATCAAGTACCCATTTGAGATTCAAGCGGGAATGTGGGATTTCTCTTGAGACTCTGCAGCAGAAAATTTCCTCATCTCGCATTGAGGGGAGAATCTTGTGATTTTTCTCGAATTGCAGCGGGAAGCTTGGGGTTCTTCTCGAGTTGTAACGGGGACCTCAGGAACTCGCTCGTGTTACCTCAGGGAAGCCAGGTCTCCTTTCATGTTGGAAAGGGAACCTCGGGATTCCTCTGGAGGTGTGGCCGAGGAATAAGGCTGCCTCTAGCGTTGAGTCGGTAAACTGTTTTTCCCTCTCCAGTTGCGACACGGATCTCGGTGTTGCTATCAAGATTCACCTGGGGAGTCAGGCCTCGTCTGGATTTGAGGTATGGAATTTTGCTTTCCTTGCGAGTTTTAAAAGGGTCGTCAGTCCTTGTGCCATGAATAGGCAGTTCAATAGGCCTTTTTCTATAGACACAGCATGGGTGTCAAGTTTCCCATTATGTTGTGAGGGGATGCACGGTGTTTCATTGGAGCTGTGCTAGGACATCAGGACCTACATTGATTTGAGGCAGAACTCTGAGTCCTTTATCATTGCAGCAGTATCCGCAGTGTTGCTCTCGAGTTTCAATAGGAGACAGAGGCCTCTTTTTCTCGTGGGAGAAGTAAGGATTCCTCTTGTGTTGAAACAGGGATTGAATGCTCATATCATGATGAGGTGGGGAATACGGGGGTGATCTCGAGGTGTGGAAAGAAACTTGGGGTTTCTCTAGATATAAGACCAGTATTCTGGGAGCCCCTTGAATTGCAAATAGGGAGTCAAGTCTCCTATCGAATCTTGAAAGATCTAGGGATTGCTCTCCCGGCACTGCAGGAATTAAAGGGCTTCATGTGACATTGCATGTTTAATCTTGTGGTTTTTGTCAAGTTGTGGTCGGACGTTTGGCTTTCCTTCCGAGTTACAATGGGGAACTTAGGGAGACTCTCATGTCGCCTCAGGGAAGTCAAGTTGAGAGGGGGAGCTCGGGATTTCTCTCGAGTCACTGCAGAGGAATCAGGCTTCAGTTGGTATTGTAGGGTGTAATCACGAAGTGTTTCTCGAGTTGGGGCAGGAATCTTTCAGTTCCCCTAAGTTACAACAGGGGCCTCATGGAGCCCCTCATGTTTTCTCTGGGAAATCAGGAATCCTTTTAAGGTGTGAGGGGCCTTTGGGATGCCTCTCAAGTCAGTGTAGGGGAATAGGTCTCATCTTGAGTTTAGGCGCTAACCTCAGGGTGCCTCTCCAGGTCTGACATTTATCTCAGTGTATCTATGGAGTTTCAACAGGGGAGTCATGCCACGTCTCTTGTGAAGACATGGGACTCCACTATCCTCTCGAGTTGTAAAAGTGGTGGGAGGCCTCCTGTCGAGTTGAAGTTGGGTCCTGGGGCTTTTTCTCAATGATGCACCTGGGAAGTCAGTCCTCCCTTCGTGGTGTCAGTTGATACCAGGGGTTCCATTTGAATTGGTACATTGGAATCAGGCCTTATCTCGAGAATGGGGAAATCAGTGTCTTTTTGTATTGTGGCACGACCCCCTGGGGTGCTCTCGAGTTTCAAGGGGAGACTGACCTCCTCTTCACTTTCGACGGTGAAGTCAGGATTCCTTTCCAGATGAAGCAGGGGAATAGATCCTCATCTCGAGATGACTAGTGGAAAATAGGGCTCTTCTTGAGCTGTGGCAGGAAACTCAGTGTTCCACTCGAGTGCGGCCAGGTATCTTGGTGAACTTCTTGAGTTGCATAAAGGGTGTCTAGTACTCTTTCAATTTTGAGGAGGGAATGTGGGAAATCTCTTGAGACGTTGCAGCAGAAAGGTTCTTCATGTCCTGTAGAGGGGAGAATTTCATGGTTTTTCTCGAGTTGTGGCTTGACCATTTGATCTTCTCGAGTTACGACGGTGACCTAGTTTTCCTCAGAAGTCAGGTCTCCTTTCGTGTTAAACGTAGAACCTCGGAATTCCTTTCGATTCCCTGCTGGGGAATAGGGCCGCATGTAGACTTTAGTTGGTAAACTCAGTGTTCCTCTCCAGTGGCAACAGGGATCTTGCGGTTTGTGAACCCTCCTGCTAACAAAACATTCTGTGAAAATTAAGAAAAGCAAGTACACCTGGGGCAGTTTCATGTCATTTTATGACAAAACCAATACAGTAATGTAAAGTTATTATGCTCCAATTAAAATAAATAAATTAAAAATTAAAAAAAAAAGAGAAATAACAAAAGAAAAAAGAAAAGCAAACCTTAACTATAGTTAGAGTCTGGAAGGTCTGTAGAGGGAGCACTCATGCCATGTCACTCATCCTCAATTACCTCAACAGGAAGAGGTCATTTACAGATCCAAACAGGAAGAAATAAAGCTTGCATTCTCAAACAAGAAGTGCAGCCACATGACCACCCCGGCTGGAGGAGGAAGACTTACCTTTTGGCCAGCAACAAACCCAGCTAATAGAAAATTCTTCCATTTAGCTAGAGAGAAGCCTTTGTCACTTGAATGTTTACTTTCCTCCACTGATGTTACACTTGTTCACATAGTGATGACTTATTTCCTTGTCCTGCCCTCCTTACCTTAAAAGCCTTCCATGATGTGTCACTCCTTGGAGTATCTCTCTGTCTTCCACATTAAATGCTGCCTGGTTACATGAATCATTTACCTGAGTCATTTGTTTAAATACGAAGTAAATCTTCAAATTTACTTAACTAATCTTTGTTTTTTAATGTACTGGTGGCAGTGATGGGATCTCAGGGGAATTTCTGACGACATTTGGAGACAAGGGGAAACAATTGTGGTGCCCATAAATTCCTGGGTTCACAGTCTTTCTTGCCATTCACGGAGGTTGTTAGTAAGCTCCTCTTGGTTTGAGCTCCATTCTCTTTGCATTTGTGCCCCTAATCTACGTGGCTTTCCTTTCAGGGAAGGTTGCGTTGGCTGGCAGATCGTTCTGCCTGAGGCCAAGCCCATAGCCGATTAGAACAAATTTCCAGTGTGCAGTAACATTTCTTGGTTGTTGCCAATCTATTTTTGAGTGATAAACCCTAGCCCCTAATTTGGTTTGCTAGATTCCAAGTTGGGAAATGCTGATGATGTAGTCTCTACTTCCCCATGTGTTTGGAATAAGGATCAGCCCAGATTTTGTGCTCAGAACTCTCGGTGGCAGCTATAGTTCTCCATTTTGCATGGAATCACTTTGTAGTCCCCATTTCCAGGAATTTGCTGGTTCTATCCTTTTACCCAATACAAGGTTCTCTGAGAATTGGTGGTTGTGCCCTCCAGGTCTTATTTTACCCAGGTCATAGTAGCATCTTTCAGGTAGTGCTGATGGCACAGGTTTGTTTCTCTTGTTTTTGGACGACAAAGGCTAGCTAAGGAAATATGGGAGCCTTACCCTACTGAGCATGCCACCTTCGGGCACACCTGATTATTTTATATTTTATATGGAGGAGCTGTAGACCTAGAGGCTATATATATTAAGAAGATGGCAAAATTATACTAATATTGATCTAGAATTATAGTAGTCATTGTAGGGTGTGTTCCAGTTAGATAAGATTGTTCATTTAAGGAAAACTCTATAGAGAGCATAGGATCCCAAATTGGACAAGGTGAATGAGATGCCTACTTTAATTGATACATAAAAGCTTAGAGAAGGTTTCAAGATTCCAAAATAGCTTGATTTAAGGACTCTGTACCAAAAGCTAATGAATGCACTGAAACATGTGCATTACCATGTGTAAACTATTTAGCTAGTGAGAAGTTGCTCTATAACACAGGGCATTCAACCTGGTGCTCCTTGACAACCTAGAGAAATGGGGAGAGTTGGGGTGGGAGGGAGGTTCAAGAGGGAGTGGATAAATATGGATCTATTCTCATGGCTGGTTCACATTGTTAAACTGCAGAAACCAGCACAACATTGTAAAGCATTTATCCTCCAATTAAAAATGTTTACAAAAAATTAAAGAGACAAAGTGTACGTAAAACAAAAGAGTATAAAGTCTTTTTTTAAAATTTATTTATTTTAATTGGAGGCTAATTACTTTACATTATTGTATTGGTTTTGCCATACATTGATATAATCAGCCCTGGGTGTACATGTGTTCCCCATCTTGAACCCCCCTCCCACCTCTGCCCCCATCCCATCCCTCTGGTTCATCCCAGTACACCAGACCCGAGCATCCTGTATCATGCATCGAACCTGGACTGACGATTCGTTTCACATATGATAGTACTGCTGCCCACCCTACCTTGTCTTTTTTCACGTGAGTACTCATGTTTTACTAATTCTCTATCTGAACTACTTTTCTAATCTAAAGAGTATATTTAACAATTATCATTTAAAATAACTGTACCTGACGTTGCAGGAGAACCCCCTCAGGTATTTTTTACTCCTTGGCCTAAACTGAATTGAGGGCTCCAGTCAAAGATTTCTTTAAATCTAAGAAGGAGCCCCCCAACTTTTTCAAGAGCTAAGAGTCATTGTCAGGACTTATGACCCAAAGTGCTAGATCTTTCTCAGCTTGTACACATGTTGGCAGGACCGGGGGAGGCCCCCAAATGGATGCCAGAAGCAAAACGGAAAATTCCTAGGATGATGTTCAAGGGTTAGGAAGAATCCCCCAGGGTAGAGCATGACAACCTACTCCAATATTCTTGCGTGGAGATTCCCCACGGACAGAGGAGCCTGGCAGGGATACAGTCTATGGGGTCGCAGAGTTGGACACAACTGAGCAACTAAGCACAGCACAGCAACTTTAAAAGTCTTCCAAAATAACAAATGACTTTTACAAACCATTTCTAAAATCATCCCTGGTCACACTGACTGATCTGTTATTCAATTGTACAAACAAAAGAGGGAAGAATCTGTGGCCATTTGACAGCTAGTTTGGAAGCTCTCTTTTTACAACATTTGGGGTTTCATGTAATAAAAAGGGCACTCAGCCAAATTTAGGTGCTCTCTTTATAAACATATTATGTTCTGAGATTGTTGTTTTTCAGTCACTAAATCCTGTCTAATTCTTTGCGACTTCATGGACTGCAGCACTCCAGGCCTCCTTGTCCTTCACTGTCTCCCTGAGTTTGCTCAAACTCATGTCCTTTGAGTCAGTGATGCCATCCAACCATCTTATCCTCTGTCATCCCCTTCTCCTCTTTCCCTCAATCTTTCCTAGCATCGTGGTCTTTCCCAATGAGTTGGCTCTTCAAATTGGGTGGTGAAACTATTGGAGCTTCATCACCAATCCTTCCAATGAATATTCAGGGTTGATTTCTTTTAAGATTGACTGGTTTGATGATCTTGCAGTCCAAGGGATTCTCAAGAGTCTTCTCCAGCACCACAGTTCAAAGCATTAATTCTTTGACTTCGACTTTCTTTATGGTCCAACTCTCACATCTATTCATAACTACTGGAAGAACTATAGCTTTGACTATAAGGACCTTTGTTAGCAAAGTGATGTCTCTACTTTGTAATACACTTACTAGATTTGTCATAACTTTTCTTCCAAGGAGCAAGCATCTTTTAATTTTAAGGCTTCAGTCACCATCCGCATTGATCTTGGGCCCAATAAATGAAATCTGAACCATCTTCACTTTTCCTTCATCATTTGCCGTGAAGTGATAGGACCATTTGACCTGATCTTTGTTGCTGAATGTTGAGCTCGGGGCTCGTGTACTGGGATGAACCAGAGGGATAGGATGGGGAGGGAGGTGGGAGGGGGATTCAAGATGGGGAACACATGTACACCCGGGTCATATTCATGTCAGTGTATGGCAAAACCAATACAATAATGTAAAGTAAAAAAAAAAAAAAAAAGCCAGCTTTATCTCCTCTTTCACTTCTATCAAGAGGCTCTTTAGTTCCTCTTCACTTTGTACCATTAAAGTGGTGTCATCTGCATATCTGAGGTTATTGATATTTTCTGATCAATCTTGATTACAGCTTTGAGTCATCCAGCCCAACATTTCGTTTGATGTACTCCGCATATAAGTTAAATAAGCAAGATGACAATATACAGTCTTGACATACACCTTTCCCAATTTGGAACCAGTCTGTTGTTTCATGTCCAGTTCTAACTGTTGCTTCTTGTCCTTCATACAGGTTTCTCAGGAGGCAAGTAAGGTGGTCTGGTGTTCCTATCTCTTTACAAAATTTCCTCAGTTTGTGGTGATCCACACAGTCAAAGGCTTTAGTGTAGTTAATGAAACAAAAGTAGATGTTTTGTCTGGAATTCTCTTGCTTTTTTGATGATCCAGCGGATGTTGGCAATTTGATCTCTGGCTCCTCTGCTTTTTCTAAATCCAGATTGTACATCTGGAAGTTATCAGCTCATGTACTGCTGAAGCCTAGCTTGAAGGATTTTGAGCATATGAGTCAGAGTCTCATTTCACAGCAATTGTACAGTAATTTGAACATTCTTTGGCATTGCCTTTCTTTGGGATTGGAATGAAAACTGACCTTTTCCAATCCTGTGGCCACTGATGCATTTTCCAAATTTGCTGGCATACTGAGTGCAGCACTTTAACAGAATCAACTTTTAAGATTTTAAGTCACTCCGCTGAAAACCCTTCACCTCCACCTACTTTGTTCATAGCAATGCTTCCTATGGCCCAATTGATTTCACATTCCAGGATGTCTGACCCTAGGTGAGTGACCACACCACTGTGGTTATCTCGGTCACTAAGAGCTTTTGTGTACAGTTCTTCTCTGTTCATGGAGATTCTCAAGGCAAGAATACTGGAGTGGGTTGCCATACCTTTCTCCAGAGGATCTTCCCAACCCAGGGATGGAACCCACGCCTCTTATGTCTCCTGCATTGGCAGGTGGTTTCTTTACCACTAGTGCCACCTGATTGACATAAATAGGCCAAAAGAGCCCTCATATCAACGCTGCTTCTCTTAGAGCAAAGATTGTCATCATGCAGATAATCTGACTTAAGAATAAGAAATGCATGGCAGCTATCATTAAGCCAATTTTACCAAAGCAGGTTAACTAGTTGCTTATGAGTAATGAGAAGTATGACTGTGATATCACCGAAGTCCCCCTTTGGAAAGGGTTGGATATACAATGTGAGGATTTTGATGATTGCAGTATACTTGGTGTATGTTAATGCACACTTTCATTATTTATATAAACTTTCTTCGATTCAAATATGGAGTCCCTTTAGGTCATTTAATTAGACCATGTGTATATATCAAGCAGCTATTTGTAAGGTCTCCCCAGACAGCCATTTTGCTTTTTTGCATTTCTTTTCCATGGGGATGGTCTTCATCCTTGTCTCCTGTACAATGTCAGGAACCTCCGTCCATAGTTCATCACGGACTCTATCTATCGGATCTAGTCCCTTAAATCTATTTCTCACTTCCACTGTATAATCATAAGAGATTTGATTTAGTTCATATCTGAATGGTCTAGTGGTTTTCCCTACTTTCTTCAATTTAAGTCTGAATTTGGCAATAGGGAGTTCATGAACTGAGCCACAGTCAGCTCCTAGTCTTGTTTTTGCTAACTGTATAGACCTTCTCCATCTTGGTCCGCAAGGAATATAATCCATCTGATTTCAGTGTTGACCATCTGGTGATATCCACGTGTAGAGTCTTCTTTTGTGTTTCTGAAAGAGGGTGTTTGTTATGACCAGTGTGTTCTCTTGGCAAAACTCTATTAGCCTTTGCCCTGCTTCATTCCGTGCTCCAAGGCCAAATTTGCCTGTTACTCCAGGTGTTTCTTGACTTCCTCCTTTTGCATTCCAGTCCCCTATAATGAAAAGGACCTCTTCTTTGGGTGTTAGTTTCTAAAACCTCTTGTAGGTCTTCATAAAACTGTTCAACTTCGACTTCTTCAGCGTTACTGGTTGGGGCATAGACTTAGATTACTGTAATATTGAATGGTTTGCCTTGGAAATGAAAAAAGATCATTCTGTCGTTTTTAAGATTGCATCCAAGTACTGCATTTTGGACTCTTTTGTTGACCATGACAGCTACTCCATTTCTTCTAAAGGATCCCTGCCCACAGTAGTAGGCATAATGGTCATCTGAGTTAAATTCACCCATTCCAGTCCATTTTAGTTCACTGATTCCTAGAATGTCTACGTTCACTCTTGCCATCTCCTGTTTAATCACTTGCAATTTGCTCTGATTCATGGATCTAACATTCCACGTTCCTATGCAATATTGCTCTTTGCAGCATTAGACCTTGCTTCTATCACCAGTAACATCCACAACTGGGTATTGGTTTGACTTTGGCTCAATCCTTTCATTCTTTCTGGAGTTATTTCTCCACTGATCTCCAGTAGCATATTGGGCATCTACTGACCTGGGGAGTTCTTCATTCAGTATCCTATCATTTTGCCTGTTCATACTGTTCATGGGGTTCTCAAGGCAAGTATATTGAAGTAGTTTGCATTCCCTTCTGCAGTGGGCCGCATTCTGTCTGTGAAAAGAAGAGAAGTGAAAAGCAAAGGAGAAAAGGAAAGATATAAGCGTCTGAATGCAGAGTTACAAAGAATAGCAAGGAGAGATAAGAAAGACTTCCTCAGTGATCAATGCAAAGAAATAGAGGAAAACAACAGAATAGGAAAGACTAGATATCTCTTCATTGAGTTAGACAGGGCTGTGGTCCACGTGATCAGCTAGACTAGTTTTCTGTGATTATGATTTCAGTGTGTCTGCCCTCTGATGTCCTCTCGCTATACCTACCATATTATTTGGGTTTCTCTTACCTTGGTCGTGGGATATCTCTTCAAGGCTGCTCCAGCAATGTGATGCCGCTGGACCTTACCTTGGATGAGGGTATAACCTCAAGGACGCCCCTCCTGACCTTGAACGTGGAGTAGCTACTCTCAGCCCTCCTGCACCCACGCAGACACCGCCTCTTGGACGTGGGGTAGCTCCTTTCAGCCGCCGGCCCTGAACTCGGGGCTGGGTACCTCCTCTCAGCCGCTGTCCCTGGCTCGGACGTGGTAGCTCCTCTCAGCCACTGCCCCTGACCTGAGTCGTGGGGTAGCTCTTCTCAGCTAAGTTTCTGCGCATGGTCAGTTTTGCAGCCATCTCCTGTCTGCGTGCTTGGAGCCAGCGTCTAACGTATGCGCTCTCAGAGCTGGCATTAAGAAGAGGTGGTAAGAATACACAGAAAAACAGTATAGAAAAAATATTCAGGCCCAAGATAATCACGATGGAGTGATCACTGACCTAGAGCCAGACATCTTGGAATGCGAAGTCAAGTGGGCCTTAGAAAGCATCGCTATGAACAAAGCTAGTGGAGGTGATGGAATTCCAGTTCAGCTATTTCAAATCCTGAAAGATGATGCTGTGAAAGTGCTGCACTCAATACGCCAGCAAATTTGGAAAACTCAGCAGTGGCCACAGGACTGGAAAAGGTCAGTTTTCATTGCAATCCCAAAGAAAGGCAATGCAAAAGAATGCTCAAACTACCGCACAATTGCACTCATCTCACACGCTAGTAAAGTCATGCTCAAAATTTTCTAAGCCAGGCTTCAGCAATACGTGATCCGTGAACTTTCAGATGTTTAAGCTGTCTTTAGAAAAGGCAGACGCACCAGAGATCAAATTTCCAACATCCGCTGGATCATGGAAATAGCAAGAGAGTTCCAGAAAAACATCTTTTTCTGTTTTATTGACTATGTCAAAGCCTTTGACTGTGTGAATCACAATAAACTGTGGGAAATTGTAACGAAGATGGGAATACCAGACCACCTGACCTGCCTCATGAGAAACCTCTATGCAGGTCAGGAAGCAACAGTTAGAACTGGACATGGAACAACAGACTGGTTCCAAATAGGAAAAGGAGTACATCAAGGTTGTATATTGTCACCTGCTTATTTAACTTACATGCAAAGTACATCATGAGGAACACTGGGTTGGAAGAAGCACATGCTGGAATCAAGATTGCCGGGACAAATATCAATAACCTCAGATATGCAGATGACACCACCCTTATGGCAGAAAGTGAGGAGGAACTGAAAAGCCTCTTGATGAAAGGGAAAGAGGAGAGTGAAAAAGTTGGCTTAAAGCTCAACATTCAGAAAACGAAGATAATGGCATCTGGTCCCATCACTTAATGGGAAATAGATGGAGAAACGGTGGAAACAGTGTCAGACTTTATTTATTTATTTATCTGGACTCCAAGATAACTGCGGATGCTGATTGCAGCCCTGAAATTAAAAGATGCTTACTCCTTGGAAGGAAAGTTATGACCGACCTAGATAGCATATTAAAAAGCAGAGACATTACTTTGCCAACCAAGGTCCACCTAGTCAAGGCTATGGTTTTTCCCGTGGTCATGTATGGATGTGAGAGTTGGACTGTGAAGAAAGCTGGTCGCTGATGAATTGATGCATTTCAACTGTGGTGTTGGAGAAGACTCTTGAGAGTCCCTTGGACGGCAAGGAGATCCAACCAGTCCATTCTAAATGAGATCAATCCTGGGTATTCATTGGAAGGACTGAGGCTAAAGCTGAGTCTCCAATACTTTGGCCACCTCAAGAGAAAAGTTGACTTACTGGAAAAGACTCTGATGCTGGGAAAGGTTGGGGGCAGGAGGAGAAGGGGACGACAGAGAATGAGATGGCTGGATGGCACCACTGACTCGATGGACATGAACTTGAGTGAACTCTGGGAGTTGGTGATGGACAGGGAGGCCTGGCATGCTGTGATTCATGGGGTTGCAAAGAGTCAGGCACGAATGAAGACTGAACTGAAGTGGTATATCAAGCAAGATTAAATTATATCTTTTGTAAATTCCACACTATTTGAGGCAATGTATCCTTTTTTAACTGTGTAATGAAGATAAAATTGAGCCTGTTTGAGTCTTGAAAGAGGAACTAAAAAGCCTCTTCATGAAAGTGAAAGAGTAGAGTGAAAATTTTGGCATGAAGCTCAACATTCAGAAAGCAAAGATCATGGCATCTGGTCCCATCACTTCATGGGAAATAGATGGAAAAAGAATGGAAACAGTGTCAGACTTTATTTTTAGGGGCTCCAAAGTCACTGCAGATGCTGATTGCAGCCATGAAATTAAAAGACGCTTACTCCATGGAAGGAAAGTTATGACCAAACTTGATAGTATACTAAAAAGCAGAGACATTACTTTGCTAACAAAGGTCTGTCTAGTCAAGGCTATGGTTTTTCCAGTGGTCATGTATGGATGTGAGATTTGGACTATGAAGAAAGCTGATCGCTGAAGAATTGATGCTTTTAAACTGTGGTGTTGGGGAAGAATCTTGAGAGTCCCTTGTACTGCAAGGAGATCCAACCAGTCCATTCTAAAGGAGATCATTCCTGGTTGTTCATTAGAAGGACTGATGCTAAAGCTGAAACTGCAATACTTGGGCCACCTCATGCTACCAGTTGACTCACAGGAAAAGACTCTGATGCTAGGAAAGGTTGGGGGCGGGAGGAGAAGGGGACGACAGAGAATGAATTGGCTGGATGGCATCACCGACTCGATGGACATGAGTTTGAGTGAACTCCGGGAGTTGGTGATGGACAGGGAGGCCTGGCGTGCTGTGATTCATGGGGTCGCGGAGAGTCGGACACGACTGAGCGACTGAACTGAACTGAAGTGAACTGAGTCTTGGAAATTTTACAATTTAAAAGAATTCTTTAAATACTGAATCTTCTTAAATAGTTAATCAATTTAAGCTATGTTACTTGGACATTAAGATTATATCATATTTTGGAAATATGCATAATATCATTTGAGAGGATTAGCACATTTTGAGAAAAAAATAAGTGTTTTTTGCATGCGACCAAAAAGAAATATTGCCAGATATATGATTCATTTGAAAAACTTACACATAATTTTAGGCTGTTGCATTTGAACTTAAAACCCAAGCCTGACACAAGCTGTTATGTACGAAATGCTGTGTTAGTTGCATGGCCCTCTGGGAGGTGAGTGAAACTCTACACAGCTTGTTGCTGGTTTATTTTATTCCTAGAGCCCATTTGTTGCCATCCTTTAACTTGTTTCCAAAGTAAGGAGACCTGCATCATGAGTTCAGATCTTATTCTCCAGAAAAGAAAACAGTATGATATTGGCACCATCTGACAGGAAAATGAATGAATGGGACATACAAGACGCTTTCATTGGACATTGGCAGCATTTAACTCATGTTTAAAATTTGTCATTCTTTAAGCCATGGGACAGAGCTCAAGCTAATGAAGATCTGTGGAGGAAAGACTTTGCAGGTCTGCACGTGGAACACCATTACTCTTCTGTTCAGAGCAATGGTTACAAAGGACAGAAGTTATGAGCATTTCCCCAGGTAAAGAATGCCATTTAGGGCAATGCTTAGAATATCTGGATGTCTTGGAGTTCTGGGAGCTGAGGCTGGGGCTGGGCACCATCTCTGGTCCTTCACTTGTGCTTCCGGCTTGTTAACTGAGATCAGACCCACCATGAAGGACCTGTCAGTAGGTGGATACTTAGATCCTAAAGATCACCTGTGAGGTGTGTGCATGGGAGGTCTCAGAGAGGGGTTTCTGTGGGATGCTTTGAGAGGTCTCTGGGTGAGATTTCTCAGAGTGGGTGTGGGAGGTCTCAATGTGGGGACAGTGTGGGTCTCTGTGTGGAGACTCTTAGTGAGAGAACCTCCATTGGTGGCTCTTCTGGCCCTTACAGCAGGAGAAGGGCAAAGGGATTTTCCTTTTCTGGTTTCTTGGTGTTCTTTTGGTGTCCCTCTGTGTCACTTCTCCTCACAGGTGTCTTCGGGATCAGCTCCCCCAAACTTCAGCACTCACCTCTCGATGCCTCTGAGAGGACCAGGCAGCACCCAGGCTCAGAATCTCTGCTTTGTGTCTCCCTCTCTCCTGAGCTCTGGAGGTCACTCTGTGCCCTGGGTCCCATCCGCTCCCTTCGACCCTGTCTGAGCCCCCACTGCTGTGCCCACCCTGAGGGATGGGGCCCAGAGACAAGACCTGGCTTCAGTAGAGACCTTACCACAAGCAGGCCTGTGCACACCGCCATGCAGACCTGGACCTGGTCCCGTGTGTGGGGGTCATAACAGGCATGGGGGCAGGGCCATTCCAGCTGTCAACTGAATAAGAGGCCCCTACTGGAGCTGGTCTCTCCACCACTGTAGTGACTATAACACAGATCCCTGCATTGCTCTAGAGAATTGCTCTTGTTTCCCTGCTTTCTGGGGCTTCCCTGGTGGCTCAGATAGTAAAGAATCTGCCTGCAATTCAGGAGGCCTGGGTTTGATACCTGGGTCAGTAAGATCCCTTGAAGAAGAAAATGGCTACCCACTCCAGTATTCTTGTCTGGAAAATTACATGGAGGAGTAAATTACATGGAGCCCTATAGAGGATCCTGCAGGGTTCAAAGACTTGGAAATGACTTGCGTGACTAACAGTTTCTTGTGTAGATGGGTCCTGAGATAAAAGGCTGACAGTACGCTTCTCCACAGGTCACTTCTCGCTTGCTGGGTGAAACATCCTGTCTGCTGGCTTCCTCCCTGTCTGGGCTCTGGACTGAGCAAGGCTGATGACAGGTGAGACTTGCTATGACTGTAGCAGAGCCGTTGGGCCTGTTGAGTGCCACCTGTCACGTGGGAGCCTCCTTGAGTCACATGCATAGGTAGAAGTCCCAGACCACGAGTCTATCCTGAGCTCCCAGTCCTGTGAAAGCCGATTAAATACACTGTGGAGAGGTGAAGTTTGCCTGCTTGGATGCTCTGATGCTTCTGAGAGCCTGGCCCTCTGTCAGGGAGTCCAGGTGCTCTCCCTCTGTCTGGGTTCTGGATGCTAGAGTAGAGGGAAACTCTGGGGTGGGGTCACCAGGAGCCAACGGCCCCGTAACTTCTTTCCTCTGGGCCTGTAGATGCTGGTGGGACACCAGGGGCTCCTTGGTCACTGCACCATCTATGGGCACCTCTGCCACCTTCTTCCTTTCCTGGTATATGACACTAGGGGCACAGTGTCCCACCCTCAGACAGTGAGGTGACTGCACACAAAAACATGCCCCCTGCCCATTGCCTGGCAGAGGTGAGTTCTATGAGCTGTCCTCTTCTCCAGGGCAGGGGTTGACCAGCCCTCAGGAGCCTCCATGCTCCACACTGCAACCCTCAGAACTGAGAGCGTGTGATCCTCATTCCCAACCCTGCTCCAGAGCACGAGAAAAACGAGGAAGGGTGATAGGCTTGGCACATCTCATTACAGCTCCATCTGGAAAAGGAGGGGCTTTCCAGGACAGCATCATCTAATCCCACCATGACACGGAGATGAGGTTTCTCTCACCCTGGACTCGGCCAGCACTGCCCCAAACTCCCCTCCTTATTCTGACGAGTGAATTTGTTTCTGACACTTTCGGAACCTGGGGGAAATTTCAACTTCTGCAAACTCTTCCCCTGCAGCCTCACAAGTTCAACGTAGAGAGAGAGATGGGGAAGACTGAGTTTCATCCTGAGAACGGAGAGGTCTTTAGGTTATTTCACCATGACATATCCTGAATTCTGTGGCTTGTTTCTGTAATAATGAGCAGGAATTATGGACACTGAGGTGCAGGGAGGGAATTGAGTGTGGGTGAGTATCCATGCTGGAGAAGGAAATGGCAACCCACTCCAGTGTTCATGCCTGGAGAATCCCAGGGACGGGGGAGCCTGGTGGGCTGCACAGAATCTGACACGATTGAAGCGACTTTACAGCAGCAGCAGCAGCAGTGAGTATCCATGCTTGGGTTCACTTTCCTTCAGTGGCCCTGTCCCATAAGGAACTCAAAGCATGCACCTGGGAAGAGTGACCCCTTATCCATTTCCTTGATAAAGGACAGAAATGGTGTGGACCTAACAGAAGCAGAAGATATTAAGAAGAGGTGGCAAGAATACACAGAAAAACTGTACAAAAAAGATATTCACGACCAAGTTAATCACGATGGTGTGATCACTCACATAGAGCCAGACATCTTGGAATGTGAAGTTAAGTGGGCCTTAGAAAACGTCACTAAGAACAAAGCTAGTGGAGGTGATGGAATTCCAGTTGAGCTATTTCACATCCTGAAAAATGATGCTGTGAAAGTGCTGCACTCAATATGCCAGCAAATTTGGAATACTCAGCAGAGGCCACAGGACTGGAATAGGTCAGTCTTCATTCCAATCCAAAGAAAGGCAATGCAAAAGAATGCTCAAACTACCACACAATTGCACTCATCTCACATGCAAGTAAAGTCATGCTCAAAATTCTCCAAGCCAGGCTTCAGCAATATGTGAACCGTGAACTTCCAGATGTTCAAGCAGGTTTTAGAAAAGGCAGAGGCACCAGAGATGAAATTGCCAACATCCGCTGGATCATGGAGAAAGCAAAAGATTTTCAGAAAAACATCTATTTCTGCTTCATTGACTATGTCAAAGCCTTTGAGTGTGTGGATCACAATAAACTGTGGAAAATTCTGAAAGAGTTGGGAATACCAGACCACTTAACCTGCCTCTTGTGAAACCTGTATGCAGGTCAGGAAGCAACAGTTAGAACTGGACATGGAACAACAGACTGGTTTCAAATAGGAAAAGGAGTACGTCAAGGTTGTATACTGTCACCCTGCTTATTTAACTTCTATGCAGAGTACATCATGAGGAACGCTAGGCTGGAAGAAGCACAGGCTGGAATCAAGTTTGCTGGAAGAAATATCAATAACCGCAGATATGCAGATGATACCACCCTTAGGGCAGAAAGTGAAGAGGAACTCAGAAGCCTCTTGATGAAAGTGAAAGAGGAGAGTGAAAAGGTTGGCTTGAAGCTCAACATTCATAAAACAAAGACTATGGCATCTGGTCCCATCATTTCATGGGAAATAGATGGGGAAACAGTGGAAAGAGTGTCAGAATTTATTTTTTGGGACTTCAAAATCACTGCAGATGCTGATTGCAGCCATGAAATTAAAAGACGCTTACTCCTTGGAAGGAAAGTTATGACCAACCTAGATAGTATATTAAAAAGCGGAGACATTACTTTGACAACCAAGGTCCATCTAGTCAAGGCTATGGTTTTTCCCGTGGTCATGTGTGGATGTGAGAGTTGAACTGTGAAGATAGCTGATCACCGAAGAATTGATGCTTCTGAACTGTGTTGCTTGAGAAGACTCTTGAGAGTCCCTTGGACTGCAAGGAGATCCAACCAGTCCATTCTAAAGGAGATTGATTCTGGGTGTTCATTGGAAGGACTGAAGCTAATGCTGAAACTCCAATACTTGGGCCACCTCATGCGAAGAGCTGACTCACTGGAGAAGACTCTGATGCTGGGAAGGACTGGGGGCGGGAGGAGAAGGGGACGACAGGGAATGAGATGGCTGGATGGCATCACTGACTCTGTGGACATGAATTTGAGTGAACTGTGGGAGTTGGTGATGGATAGGGAGGCCTGGCGTGCTGTGATTCATGAGGTAGCAAAGAGTTGGTCAGGACTGAGCGACTGAAATGAACTGAAGCAGGGCATATACAGAGCACTATTTCTCAGGAGAAAAAAAATTTATTTCAGAAAACAATAAATTTTTTGGTAGGAAGAAGCTTTTAACACACAGAGCATGGGATGTGCTATAGAAAAAAGTTTCATAGGCATGCTGTGCATTTTTTCTTGGAGAAGAATTTTCATACCAGGTATGCTGTGACAAGGATGTTCTGATTGACCAGAAGAGGTGTATTTCTGAGGAAGACAGTGCATTGGGCTACAAAGGGGATTGTATGGGACACTTGTCACACTTGATCCATGCTGGCAGGCTCTGCCCAAAAGGGGACCTGACTCCTTGGGTGTGAAAGTCTGTGTGCTGTTCCTGGGACTGGTCCACTTACTCTTTGTAGGATACGTGTGGTCTATGGGGATAGCTTGCTGATGGTGGGCTGTTTGTTTCATCACTCTCTTTTGCTCTTCATTTCAGAGAAAACCATGGTAGCAGTAAGCTGGATCTAATGGGACCTGCAGTTCTGCTTTGTACCAGTGAAACTCTGAAGATGAGGTCCATGTTGAAGCTCCATCTTCTCCTCTAAGATTTGTCCAACATGTGTCATGAGATCCTGAGCCTCAACAGCCTTGCTGTCCGTAATCACACTTCTCTTGACAGTTTTCTGTCTCTGGGCAGTGTCTGCTGCAGGCTTGCTTTTTCCAGGGTTTATTCTGGTCTTTTGCCTTTAGGGGCAAATCCACTGCAGAAAGTGCTTAATCCTTCCTCTAAAGTGGTTTTCTGAAGAAACGTGTTCCTTCTTCAGGCTTAACTGTTTTGTAGGGACTCTGCTGATTCCTTTTTCTGGCCAGGGTGGCTCATCCTGCGGGCCTGGTAGAACCTCTGTACCACCAACCCCTTTTTATGCTGTTGTAGTTTGGGCCTTTTATTAGTATCTTTCGCATCAGTGGAGATGAACTTCCTGCTCTGACTCTTATGTTGGGGCTGCCTTCTCAGGGCTTCCTGCTGTCCCTGTCTGCTCCCTCCACCTGACGTAACATCACATGCGTGGGAATTGGACAGGGTCTCAAAACAACACAGGGATTTCTGAGAAGCCAAGGTGTTTGTGGCAATGAATATATCTGACTGTCTTTGAGAAACCTCCTAGTGGCACAGCCTTGAAGGAGTAGGCAAGTGGCCTGGCCTTGAGCCTGTTTCTGCCAGTCTATGAACCCTTGGAACTTAAGCTTATGAAACTATTCATCAAAGTATACATCTTCTGGATTTGTGGCAACAGACTTTGTGTTCGAGGAGGGATTTTCATGGGACCTTGGAGACATGATCTCCTCATATCAGTGTTAATTATTTGGGATTTGGCTAGTAGACTAGGTTCCAAAATACCCTTCTAAGCAGGGTCTCCCTCCAAAGCCTCTTGTTTTCTGGAAGATTGGGAACATTCATCAAGGTCCATGATGGTCACACTAGAGCAAGTTTCTGGGGAGGCCCAATCCCCAAATTCCTCCTGTGGCTCATTCCTGCCCATTGCTGGATGTGGACTGGGCTCCAAACTGCCTTTGTCAACCTCCACAACAGATTTACTGTTCCAGATTCTACCCACAAAGTTGTATGTGAGGGCCTGAGAAGGTGGCTTGTCTTCCTGTCCAGTCAGAGGGGCTTCTGAGGGCTTCTGGATGTTTTAAGTTGAGGTTCCTCCCAGAGCCCCCTGGGTTTTCTCAGTTGCCTGGTAGGGGGCAGGACAGGTACTCTCCAGGGTGGGCACTGCCTGGATTGTTATCACTTTCTCTCTTGGATGGGGATGAGAATGATTTCCTGAGCCCTTTGTTATCTTGGGTTTTGGGTGGTCCGCAGAATCACTAGTGGTCTTCAAGGTGGATCTTGGAAGGTGTATGTGATGAAAAGTTTCAACTTCAAGCTGTATATGAACCTGAGGGAAAGGGCGCATCTGTGCCTCACGTGAAACTTTATTATATGAGCTTCCAGCTCCTGTTGAATATAAAGACTGAGGACAAGAGACTCATAGGAAGTCTACATGGAAGCTTCCCAATCCTGAGAAGAACCTACATTTTCTGTTCCCATAGGAACATTTGACTGTCCAGGAAGTTCTGTGATGTGGTTCACAGAAAGCCTTGAACAACAGACATTTTCAGGTATCCAACTCTCATGGATCTGCTATGCCTTCCTGTTTATAATCATCTTCCTGATGCTTCCTGCCTGGACTAAATTCTCTTTCTAACTCAGGCTTTTCACTTCGAACCTTCACTTGACGGTTGACTAAGGTCACGTACAGAACTTTTAGGATCCTCCCCATGCTCTGCCTTACATCCTGGCTCAGGTGCTTTCCCGGAGGGATTCTTGCTAGGTACCAGGACGTCATTTTCTGTGTTTCCTGGCTGCTTTTGTCTAGACCTGCAGAGGGCTTTGAGGATCTCTTTATGGCCATTGCCTTCCAGGCCTTAGGGTTTCGCCCTGAGGCTACATCAATTTATGAGACTCTTGGATTCTGCAGGGCATGCCACTCTCTTGTTGCATGAACCTTTTGGAAACAGGGTAATTCAGTTTCTCCTGAACCTCAGGGCTGATCAAAT
Source organism: Moschus berezovskii (assembly GCF_049115385.1). NCBI lineage: Eukaryota > Metazoa > Chordata > Mammalia > Artiodactyla > Moschidae > Moschus > Moschus berezovskii. Next base: position 45,783,440 of record NC_142485.1, on the reverse strand, counting down.
CCCTAGGAATGACAGAGACAGATCTGTGTGCCTGGGAAGACCTGTTTTCCTGGGGAAGATTGGGGGTGATCTGGCTAAAGACTTATTGAGATTTTTCTCACCAAAAGGGTAAAGTTCACCCACTTTGTAGCTGTTTTTTAAAAAAGTTGCAGGATTTGAATTACATTGAGGATCAAAGTTTGTGCTTTATTTTGGACTATAGGGAAAGACACTTCATCTTACCCAGTCTTCAGTTGAGAGGAAGATGGTTCCATTGGGAAAGAGAATGTGAGATGGGCAGTGGGTCCCCATGTGAGTCCAAAGTTGTGGTTGTGGCTGAAGTTTTATTGGAGTCAAGGATTGGGATAGGGCCTGGATCCCCATGTGAGTCTGAGTTGGTGGTGTTTGAAAGTGAGCTGTGGTTGGAGTCAAGGGTTGGGGTTGAACATGGGTGTCCACATGAGCTGGAGGTGGTTGTTGAAACTGAGTTACGGTTGGAGTCATAACTCCAGTGTTTTGATTGGACCTGGGTCTCCACTTGAGCCTGAATTTGTGGTTGATACTGGGGCATGGTTGGAGAGTTGTGGTGTAGCCTGAGTTTCCATGTGAGCCTGGGGTGGTGGTTGAATCTGAGGCATGGTTGGAATTAAGGGTAGGGGTCTGGCCTGGGTCTAAATTTGACTCAGAGGTGATGGCAGCAACTGCGACATGGTTGGAGTCAAGGACTGAGGCTAAGTCTGGGCTACAGGGTGGATCAAGGAATGGACCAGTGGCAGCTGTGAAATTAATTTATCTTGAATTTGGAATTGTTCAGCCTTAGAGCATTGATTGAATAAGACAGTGTGTAATTCTACGGGGGACCCAGGTACTGTGTCAGTAGATACCAAAGACTCGTTGTGCAGAAAGGGGAGACCCAGAAGAGCTACCTGCATGTCTTCTGTAGATGGTCCCTCAATTTCTTAGGATATCAGAGCTTTTTGGGACAAGCAGCTGTTCTGGTTTGCCTTTTATGCTCCAGAAATGTTGGTGACCCAAGATGTCTTGCTTGTCACTCAGTGACTTAATTCTCTTCCCTTGTGAAGCCAGATGATATCCTGCCTCCTCCTCCTTTTCTTACTCCTTCCAAATCCTCATTTCCACTCTTTTGGTGGTTCATATCTCCAGCAGCTTCTGGATATCCCCGTTAACAAAAGAGAGGCTACCTGCCCCTACCTGTCTGTTTCTGGGGTCTCACCAAAATAATGCCTCTGGTGAGTGTGTGGGAAGGTATTCTTTTGGGGACCCCAAGTGTGTCAAGGTGGAGAAGCTCCATTCTTTGGCAGCCCCCTGCGACCAAGACAGGATTGAAAGGGGCTAGCTTGAATGAACAAGCCCTAAGATGGCTGGTCTCCAAGGGGAACCGGGGGGTGACCTTTGTGGGATAGTGCCCGGTGTTAGTGCCATGGAGTCACCCTCAGTGAGACTCAGCAGGGAGCCTAATGGTGCTGAGGTGGAAGGCAGGTACCTGCATCAAGATGACATGGTGGGGAAGGAGAGAGAACAAGTGGGTGGAAGACTGTCCAGGGGAAGGAAAGGCTCTGGTGTTGGCACTCAGGGATGAATCTGAGTGAAGGGAAACTAAGAAGGGAACTAAGCCTGGAGAAAAGCTGGAGGCTCGAGACAGAGGCCCTTTGGCAGAGAAGACATGGAAGACATGTTGGGAGCATACCTTTCCCTCCACAGCTGTTGGGCTCCAGGAGATGTTTCTTTGCACATCTCCCCTGGGATATCTAGAGAGGAGACCTGATGAAAGCTGCCTTTGTCAGGGAACCTACTCAAGTGTCTGCAGCAGATATGAGGAAGAAGTTGCAGCCAGGAGTTTCTGGGCCTGGAGGACTGGGCAGGCTGGGAAAGGGTGGGCATCTGCAGCCAACAGCCCTGCACAAGGCCTATACTGACTTCACAATGTTCCTGTTGTCTATCACCCCAGGATTTTAGCCATAACCCACCCCCAAGGCTCCCCCTTCCAGTTCAATCCCAGGCTACCTGCAGTCCCGGGATCACACCATAGGCTCTGGGAAGAAGAACGACCGAGGAGAGAAGTGATGATTCTCTACATTTGCAGAGGTGATGTCAGGTCCCAGACCTCTTTCAGTGCTTACAGACAACTTCTGCAAGCTTAAAATCAGCAGACTGGGTCATGGTGAGGAAGCCAGGGCATAGTGATATTACAGGAGGCTGATTGCAGTGTCCCTTTAAGGGGACACAATTGGGATATTGGAATCCGGTACCAGGGTCCAAGGCCACATGATCCCTGACAGTGATGGTGAAGCTTGTGATAGGGTTTACATTAACAAAGTGCTTTCATATCCATTACCCCTTGATGCCTTCACCAATCCCTTTGTGGGGGAGAATGGACAACATTCACTGCATAGATGAATCTGAGAAAAGTTAAATGATGTGCAAAAGCAATTAACCTCAAATTAAAATGAATAAATAAATAAATAAAAAATGTGTCCACAGTTGGACTTGGAGTCCCACCTCCCAATCCAGGTGCTATTTGCCCAATGTGTCCCATAGGCACCTGCAGGGCCACACTTTTCCAGGTTCTTCCAGCTTCATTCTCTACATGGAATCTGGATAATGTCTGGGTTCTGCTTTTCTTCCAGGAGCTTCCCTGAGGTTTCTGTTTCCCAAGGGATGGGCCCTGCCACTGGCCTCCTCTCAGCTGGTGGACAGGCCCTCAGGTTCGGAGAAATGGGGTTGACCGAAGGGGCACACATATTTGAATGGCAGAACGTAACTTTCAAAGCTCCATTTCTCTCCCTACTCCTGCTTCGCCCCTTTGGCTCCATTTGATGCTGAGACACAGAAAAAATGAAGACTTGAGACCCAGTTCTCAGTCTCCTCTCTCGAGACAAGCATCAGACACTCAGTGTCCATACATAATATGACTTTCTGCATTTCAAAAGACTCTGATGCTGGGAGGGATTGGGGGCAGGAGGAGAGGGTGACGACAGAGAATGAGATGGCTGGATGGTAGCAGCGACTCGATGGACATGAGTTTGAGTGAACTCCGGGAGTTGGTGATGGACAGGGAAGCCTGGCGTGCTGTGATTCAAAGAGTCGGACACAACTAACTAAAAGAACTGTGTGGTTTTTCTTTCTTTTCATGCATTTTTAAGGTGGATAAATATTTTTCTGTTTTCCTTTTTTGAAGAACATAAGGATTTTGAAGTGAGATTCACCCGGATCTTTTGTAATTGTTCCTCTGCTCAGAAACATACACATTCTCAGAATAATGGGTGAATCTGAGCTCTGTCAAGTGGGTCTCTATTTCCCAAGCCCAGGGCCCCACTTCAAAACTCTCAAGACTTAAGCACTGTCCTCAGATCAGTCCTTGTCCAAGATACCATTCACAGCTGGTGAAGCGGTGATCATGTGCCTTGCTGTAGTTGAGATTGAATTCAGTATCCAGTCCTCAGCCCCTGGTCACTGTGTTTGGGACATACCCTGGACAACTGATATCTGAGATCTTTGGAGAGATGTGTTCACTCTGCCCCTTGCCCAGCCTGGTTGTCCCCAGAGGGTGATGTTTTATTCTTTCATGAGAATAGATGTCCTATTCTTTAGCTTCTCAGGAATCGCTCTAGATGATTCATAAGAGTAGAAATAATGATAGAAAAGAAGAGAGGATCACATACTTGTGGGTCTCAGCCAAGGTTTCCTTCCTTCCTGATGTTTCCATGTTTCCTAGAATGAGGAAAGGATGGGCTTTTCTCGAGCTAAGGAAGAATCAGGAAAAAGAGCCCCAGTGTACACAGAAAGGTGAGGATGGTATCAATCCCCCAGGAAGTGGAACTGGAGTTCAGCCAAATATCAAAAGTGCTTTTCAGAGAAAAGAGGATTCTACATTATCTGCATCAGACTGCTGCCCTCAGGCAACTGAGCACAGGGTGTGTACTTGGGGGCTAAAGTAGTACTAGGCCCACATCATAGAGCTCTGGTCTGGTCACATTGGGCTCCTGAGGATGAAGAGGTAGTAATAGAGGAGGAGGCTGGAACATGGTCCCTCCCTGACCATTCAGCCCTGCAACTCCATCTCCATTCTCTGTGCCTCACATCCTGCCTTAGTCAAGTTTCAGTTCATTCCACCTGGAACTCAGACAATGTTTCATGTCAACAGAATGACACAGATTAGAACCAGCAAAAGGCTACAGATCAGAACTAGCAAAAAAAAAAAAAAAAAGATGGAGCAAAAAAAACAAACAAAAAAAAAAACAGATGCAATTTTCTCCTTGTCTATCCTTTGGGCTTGTACGGACAGTGCTTAGCTCTTTCAGCAAACAGTGTGACAGCATGTGCAGAGCAGTGTTGACTATCATCAAGTCTTGATGTCCAGGGTTTTTGTTGGGGGTCAGTCTATACGAATGAAAGGACCATATGACTGTTCTTAGTGACTAAGTCGCCAGTACCCTTTCCTGACATCAGACTGATACAGTCTGTCCAAATGACCAGGACTTGATTAATAAATAATAACTTCTCTAATTTTTCTCACTGCTTCCAGCTTAGGACAAACCAGAGAAATACAAATAAATATACCTAACCAGTCACATAAGGTACCCTACTTTGGGACTTCCCTGGTGGTATAGTGGTTAAGAACCTGTGTGGCAATGCAGGGAATGAGTTTGCTCCTTGCTCGGGGAATACCCTGCATGCCCTAGAGCAACTACACCCATGTACCACAACTACTGAACCTGTGCTCTGGAGCCACAACAACTGAAGCTTGAACTCCTAGAGCCCGTGCACTGCAATGAAAAATAACTTACTTATCACAGCTAGAGAAAGCCTGAGTGCCACAATGAAGACCTAAATAAGTAAATAAAATATTAAAAATATGCCCTACTTCTCGTTATCTGCCACAAGCTTCCCAGTTCCAACAGCCTCTACTCAGGGCACACCCAAAGCCTCCCATTATCTCCCATATAAAGCTTCCCCCTCTCCTGCCAGACTTTGGATCTCTGGCCAACGCAAATAATGGTGGCTGACTCCCTTGTTAAAGCAAGCTCCGAACAAACAACTTGACTTATTTTCCTTTGGTTTGTTTGTATTTATTCCCAGCTACAGATTTAATGGTTTTCCTAGATTCAAGTCTTAACTTATAGATAATTGAAATAGAAAAGTTATAGAAAGAACACTGTCAAGGTTCTGATTCAAGATGGCAATGCAGGAAGATGCTTTGCTCACCATCTTCCATGGACACAACCATTCTACAGCTCTATATGGAACAATTTCCTCTAGAAAACAACAACTAAAGACTGGCTGAGCAACAACTACACATCAGGCAAAAGAGAAAAAACACAAGCTGAATCAGATATGAGAAGGCAGACCACATCTCACAATTAGCCCCACGTCTGACACTGCAACATACAATAGAGAGAGAACTCAAAAACAGGAGAGTCTCCCTGAGAAGCAAAGGGCTTGAACCCCACGTGGAGTACCCCAACTTTTAAGATCTACATATGAGAAATGAACCTCCCAAACATCTAGCTTTGAAAACCAGTAGAGATTGCATGTATTATACAAGACCCTAAGATTGTCATGATCTAAGAAACAGATCTTAAAGAGCTCATGAATCACACTCACCCATCCAATAACCCAGCCCATTGTGCAGACTTTAAGTGAGAGAGAATCATTTGCATGTATTACAGCATTGGCCTGAGAGGCACACATCTAATTTAAAACACACTTCAAACAGTGTGCTAGAACACCTGGGGGAAGGAGACTGTGGGGGCATACCAGTCTGGATATGCATTCTCTCTGTCTTTCTCTGGACAAAAGGCAACATTTATTTATTTTTCTTCTTCTTATGGTGGGTACCCCCTGGACCTAGCTACAGTCAGCAGAGGGCATGTTTGCATTCTACCTCTGCCACACTCGAGAGCTCCAGATGCCATCAGAAGGAAGCTTTTACAGGCTTCTGGTGCCCAGATTTCTGTAGCTACTACCCAGGGAACCTCCTTGATCACCTGGTTCTGGAGACAACAGGAGGCTTGCATTCCTTCATGTCAGAAACACATTTTGGTAGGTTATCAACCCCAGAGCATTGCACAGATAGCAGACTAAACGACGCCCCACAGTCTTTTCCCACATTGGAGGAGGCATATTTGCTGATCTCAGAGCTTTGGCCTGAGGAGCAGGCTTATGGTATTATATAAATCCAGGGGCCTAAGGTAGCGCTTTCAGGGAACAGAGGTCAAAAGAGGAAATCTCTGCATTCTCCCTTGGTCTCACTCCAGCTCATCAATATCTCCCAGAAAATATCTTCCACCCTAGAGAGAAACCACAGTTTTTGCAGCTGCTACCAGGTGATGCCTGTACATGGTCTGCCTCTGTGGTTAAATGACTTACACTAATATGTCCCATAGGATGGTAATCAAAAGAAGAAGTGTTCTATTGAACATAGCAAGAGGCAACAGGCCCAGGGTCTCAGTCTATGAGCCAGGCCTAATTTGTCTCTCTTTGCTATTGGAGTCAGTTTTTTCCCTTCAGGGGTTGCTATTCTTTATTTTTTGTTACCGTTCTTCTTTGTTTGTTTTTCCTTTTTTCTCTTTTTTTTCCCCTCATACCCCACAGCATGTGGGATCCCAGTCCACAGGCCAGAGATGAGGCTTGAGCTCATATGGTTGAGTTTGAATTTCTGGAGTAACAGAGAATGTTGGGCCCCAGGGATTATTAATCAGAGTAAAGTATCCCAGAGGTTCACAACTTAACACCAAGACCTGGCTCTACCCAACTGCCTGCAAACTACACTTCTGGAAATGTCAGGCCAAACAGGTAACAAGATGGGAATAGAGTCACACTCATCACACACACACACACACACACACAGAGACAAATGATGAGACGGCAAGAAAATGTTCCAGATGACAGAGAAAGGTAAAATATTACAAGACCAAATAAATGAGGAGGAAATAGGCCAACTTATCTGTAAAAGAATTAGAGTAATGATAGTAAAAATGTTTCAAAATATCAAAATAAAATGGAGAAAATGCAAGAAAGATTTTCTCATTTAATGAACACCTAAAGAAATAAAGAATAAACAGTAATGAACAACACAATACTGAAATTAAAAATACTTCATTCAGAAGGATCTGATAGCAGAATAACTGAGGCAGAAGAATGGATAAGTGAGCTGGAAGACAGAATGGTAGAAATAATTACCAAGGATCAGAATAAAGAAAAAAGAATGAAAATAACTGAGGACAGTCTCTGAGACCACTAGAACAATATTAAGCACACCAACATTTGAATTATAGGGGTTTCAGAAAAAGACAAGAAAAAGAAAGGGTATGAGAAGGTATCTGAGGAGATTATAGTCAAAAATTTCCCTAACATGGGGAAGGAAAACCATCCAAGTCCAGGAAGTCCAGAGAGTCCCATACAGGATAAACCCAAAGAGAAATGCACCAAGACACATATTAACCAAAGTAACAAAAATTAAACACAAAGAGAAATATTGAAAACAGCAAGGGAAAGCAAAAAACACACAAAAAACAAAAACATACAGAGGAATCCCCAAAAGGTTAATACCTGATTTTTTAGCAGAAACTCTGCAGGCCAGAAGAGAGTGGCAAGACATTTTTAAGTGATGAAAGAAAAACCTACAACAAGATAACTCTACCCAGCAAAGATCTCACTGAGATTTGATGGTGAAATCAAAAGTTTTATAGACAAACAAAAACTAAGAGATTTCAGCACCACCAAACCAGCTTTACAACACATGCTAAAGGGAATTCTACAACAGGAAAGACCAGACAGGAGAAAAATCCACCAAAGAGGCCTATTGCTAATCATTAAAGATGCAGTCTGAAAGATAAACTTCTAATTAAACACACATCTGAGGCCCGACAGACATCCTTTATGTAGAACTCAGAGGATGGGTACTACTAACATGTGACAAAATTCAACATCCATTTATGGCTAAAAAACCCAACAAAGTGAGTATAGCAGGAATAGACCAATATGAAATAAAGCGATTTACGACAAGTTTACAGTTATGGTGAAAAACTAAAGCTTTTGTTTACTATCACAAACAACACAAAAATGCCCACTTTTTCTGGTTTATTCAACAAAGTATTGGAAATCCTAGCCAGAGAAATTATTAAAGAAGAAAATTAAAAGCATTCCATTAGAAATAAAGAAGTAAAACTGTCACTATTTGCAGATGATGTAATATTATTTATAGAATAAAGAAGTATCAGTCAAGATGACAGTGTAAGAGGATGTGAAGCTCACTATGAACACAGCACAACTAAATCTACATGTAGAATAATTCTCAATGAAAGGTCACAAAAAATTGGATGAAGGATTCCAGCACAATCAAGACTATCAGAAAGAAGCAGAGGTAATCAGGTAGGAAGGGATGAAAAACAATCTTGTTGACATCTGTGACCTCAGGAGGACACTCAGAAGAAAACGGAAAATACACAGCTGGGCACCTACCCTTGGGAGGGATTCTTAAGACCCACAGTTTGGGGTCTAATACAAGGGAGACAGGCCAATTGGATGGTGGAAGGACTCCTGGGACAAATAGATGGACAGTGGGAAACTTGGAATTTCATCACAGGGAGAGAATATGCTGGCTTGCTCCTGAGGCAAGGTGAAGAGAATTCTGTTCTACCAGCTGCTGATTTTCTCATGATCACCTCAAAATATGTCCTAGCCCTAGAAAAGCAAACACTTTGGTCCTGCTCACTTTATGTCAAAGTATGGCATTGAATCTGGAGCAATGACAACCAGAGATTAAGATTTGACTGTGGGAAGCAGAAGTGACCTGGCTTTGGGATAGAGCCTGGGTGCAGCAGAAAGAGCAGCTGTGCTTGGTGCTTACTCAGCAGGGCATCAGGAGCAGCCCAGATCTCTGACAACAGCCACTGTATGATATTTTGCCCCAAAGATATATGCAGAGAGATCACTGAAGCACTTTGGCTCCACAGCTGGGCAGGAATGGCAGAAAATGGGGGTAGTGATCAACTGTGAGGACCAAAGAAGTCTTGCACTTGAGGCTGAATCTGTGAAGACTGAAAGAATTAACTATCGGTGCCTGCCCATGCAGAGCATCAGAGAGAGCTCAGGCCTCTGTCCACAGCAGACTTAACTAAAGAGCCTCCAACTCCGCACTTACTGCATGACTAACCCCTCAGGAGCAAGAGACCTGGTGAAGGGACAGGAGAAAACACACTTAAAGGAAACAGAGCCAACTTGGCCCCAACCCAATTAAATAAGAATATGGGACTTTAACACCTCAAGTACATCAGTGGCCTTCATTGGTACAATAGACAATAGACCAAATGGACTTCATATATCACTACAATACATTATAACCTAAAGTAGTATAATAAAGATTCTTTTCAAGTGCACATGAAACATTCATATGGATACATCACATTCTATGTCACAAAACAAATCTCAAAAAATTAGAGAACAAAAAGTATAGAAAGCATTTTTTTTCTGGTGACACCAGTATGAAATTAAAAGTATACTTGCTGAAAGAAAATGAGAAAAAGTAAGAGAGACTAAAAATGCTAACAACAGCAACAAAAAAGCAATTTGTCAGTGAATATCTCCATGCCAAAGAAAGGCAATGCCAAAGAATGCTCAAACTACTGCACAATTTCATTCATCTCACACGCTAGTAAAGTGATGCTCAAAATTCTCTAATCTAGGCTTCAGCAATACGTGAACTATGAACTTCAAGATGTTCGAGCTGGATTTAGAAAAGGCAGAGGAACCAGAGATCAAATTGCCAGCATCTGCTGGATCATCAAAAAAAATAATAATAAGAGAATTCCATAAAAAGATTTATTTCTGTTTTAATGACTATGCCAAAGTCATTAACTGTGTGGATCACAATAAACTGTGAAAAATTCTGAAAGAGACGGGAACACCAGACCACCTGACCTGCCTCTTGAGAAACCTGTATGCAGGTCAGGAAGCTACAGTTAGAACTGGACATGGAACAACAGACTGGTTCCAAATCGGGAAAGGAGTACATCAAGGCTGTATATTTGCACCCTGCTTTTTTAACTTATATACACAGTACATCATGAGAAACTCTGGGCCAGGTGAAACACAAGTTCGAATCAAGATTTCTGGGAGAAATATCAATAACCTCAGGTATGCAGATGACACCACCCTTATGGCAGAAAGTGAAGAAGAACTAAAAAGCCTCTTGATGAAAGTGAAAGAGGAGAGTGAAAAAGTTGGCTTAAAGCTCAACATTCAGAAAACTAAGATCATAGCATCTGTTCCCATCACTTCATGGCAAATAGATGGGGAAACAGTGGAAACGGTGGCTGACTTTATTTTGGGGGGCTCCCAGATCACTGAAGATGGTGACTGCAACCATGAAATTAAAAGACACTCCTTGGAAGGAAATTATGACCAACCTAGACAGGATATTGAAGAGCAGAGACATTACTTTGCCAACAAAGGTCCGTCCAGTCAAGACTATGGTTTTTCCAGTAGTCATGTATGGATGTGAGAGTTGGACTATAAAAAAAGCTGAGCACTGAAGTACTGATGCTTTTGAGCTGTGGTGTTGGTGAAGACTCTTGAGAGTCCCTTGGACTGCAAGGAGATCCATCCAGTCCATCCTAAAGGAGATCAGTCCTGGGTTTTCATATGAAGGACTGATGTTCAAGTTGAAACTCCAATACTTTGGCCACCTGATGTAAAGAGCTGACTCATCTGAAAAAACCCTGATGCTGGGAAAGGTTGAGGGCAGGAGGAGAAGGGGATGATAGAGGACGAGATGGTTGGATGGCATCACTGACTTAATGGACATGAGTTTGGATAAACTCCAGGAGTTGATGATGGACACGCTGCCTGGTGTGCTAGAGTCCATGGGGTTGCAAAGAGTCAGACACTATTGAGTGACTGAACTGAACTGATCTCAGACAGAAAATTGGAAAATACCTTGAGACTAATGAAAATGCAAATGCATTATTCCAAACTATATGAGATGCAGGAAAATTAGTTTGAGAAGTTTATAATGACAAGGTGCTTCCTCAAGAAATAAATAAAATATGTAATAACTAGCCTACTTCCTGAAGTAGTTATACAAATAAGAATAATAAAACCCCAAAGTTAACAGAATGGAGGAAATAAGCAAAGGACAAAAATAATAGGAAAAAAAATCAATGAAACCAAGATTTTTTAAACATAAAACTGACCAGTCGTTTCCCAGGTTAACCAAGAAAAGAAGACACAAGACTGAATTAAGCAAAATAAGAAATAAAAGAAGGAAAATTCCAACCAGTAGCACAGAGATAGAAAATATCATAAAATAATAATGTGAACAGTTATATGCCAATATACCGGACAACCTAGAAGAAAGGGATACAGTTCGAGAAGATATATCTGCCAAGACTTTTTAAAAATGAAACAAGCTTTAATGGATTAGTTACTAGTAATGAAAGTAAATTTGCAATTAAAAAACCCTCCAAACAATAAAAGTCCAGGACTGGACAATTCCACATGGGATTTCTACCAAATATACAAAGAAGAGGTCCCACCTGCCCTTATCAAACTGTTCCAGAAACTAGAAGATAATAGAATACCATCCAATTTATTCTATGATGACATATTTACCCTGATACAAAAATAAAGACACTACAAAAGAGAAAATCGTAGACAAGTATCTTTGATGAATGTAGGTAGAAACTCCTAAAGAAAAGAGTAGTAAACTGAATCCAGCAATATATAAAAAGGATCATATACCATGATAGAGTTAGGTTTATTACAGGGATGGAAAATATGTCAATATTTGAAAATCTATCACTACCATGTACCACATTAACTAAAAGATAAAAATCATATGATTATCTTAATACATGCAGGAAAATATTTGCCCAATTCAACATCCCTTTGTGATGAAAACTGTCATCATAATAAGTTTGGAGGGACTATATCTCAACATTATGAAGGTCAATTATGACAAACATACAGTTAATATCAAACTCAGTGGTGAAAAGCTGAAAGTCATTTCTCTAAAATTTAGGAACAAGACAAGAATTCTCCATCTCACCACTTCTATTTAGCATCATATTGGAAATCCTTGTTATAGCAATCAGAAAAGAAAAAGAAATAAAAAGAATTTGAATTGGAAAGAAAGAAGTAAAACTATCATTATTTGCAGATAATGTGGTTTTATATATAGAAAACCATAAAGATGTCATTAAAAAGCTCTCAAAACTAATAAGGAAATTCAGTGAAGTTGCAAGATACAAAATTTTAATATAAGAATGAAGTTGTTTTTATAAGTCATTTTGATATAAGATGTGATACAATCAAGAGATGTAGAGTTGCTGATTGGAAATAAAAAGGGACCCATCTCTGTGCTGCTTCCAATCAACTCACTTCAGAGCTAAAGACACAGACACTGAAACTGAAGAGATGGAAAAATATAACATGCAAATGAAAACAATGAGAAACCAGATATGCAGCTGCTGTTTGTTACTTTAAAATGTAATACTTTCTATCTCTTCACTGAAATTTGGGCTTTGTTCACACCTTGTTATCCTGACATTAGTGAACATCTTTTAAACCATTATTTCAAACTCTGTACCACGTAAATCACTTCTCTTCATAACATTAAGGACCATCTCTGAAACTTTACGTTATTTTTTTGTTTGGAACATTTTCCTATTTCCTCAGTTTCCTTCACTCTCTGTGCTGGTTTTACACATAGATAAGACAGCCACCTATCTGAGTCTTGACAGGTCTTGGTAGAGTGTTTTCACATAGAAGATGAGCCTCACCAATCAGCTGAGCGTGAGTTCTTGATTGTGGTTTTTTTCAGTCACATACTTTGCCCTTGGTCCTTGCAGTAGTTGAGGATGTTCAAGGGCCTACGACATGAATTATAAGGGAGAAAAACAAGAGGTAGAGAAAGGGGAAAAAATTAATTGAAAGAAAGAATAACTAGCAAAATTGTCCTTCAGAAGTGAAGGAGACACTGAATTTTCTAGACAAGAAAAAGCTGAAGGACTTCATGACCATTAGATCAGTCTAATAGGAAATGTTAAAAGGAGTTCTACAAGCTGAAATGAAATGATTCTCCTTAGCAAAAGGAAAATATATCAAAGTATAAAACTCACTGGTGATAGCTTAGCAGCAAATGGTGATCAGTGCCGCTGGATTCGTGGTGTCCAAAGGAGAATATTTAACTCCTGGACCAAAGACAGTTTCAGTCACTCAGAGCTTTATGCAGATTTTATTTAAAGTGAATGTGACAGAAAAATTTTCTGACATAGACATAAGAAGTGTGTAGGAGATTACCCCCCTCACTAATTTAAGCAGGGCCTTATATACTTTTCAACGAGCTGCTGAGAATAGATTAAAAATATCTCAAGGAAGTGAGCATTTTTCCCAATCCCTTTCCCATAACATAAATCCAAAGCTCAAAAAAGGGCATGTTTATAATAGCCAGGACATGGAAGCAACCTAGATGTCCATCTGCAGACGAATGGATAAGAAAGCTTTGGTACATATACACAATGGAGTATTATTCAGCCATTAAAAAGAATACATTTGAATCAGTTCTAATGAGGTGGATGAAACTGGAGCCTATTATACAGAGTGAAGTAAGCCAGAAAGAAAAACACCAATACAGTATACTAACGCATATATATGGAATTTAGAAAGATGCAAATGATAACCCTGTATACGAGACAGCAAAAGAGACACAGATGTATAGAACAGTCTTTGGGACTCTATGGGAGAGGGTGAGGGTGGGATGATTTGGGAGAATGGCATTGAAACATGTATGTTGTCATATGTGAAACGAATCACTAGTTCAGGGTCAATGCATGTTATAGGATGCTCGGGGCTGGCATGCGGGGATGACCCAGAGCGAGGATAAAGGGAGGAGGGAGTTGGGAGGGGGGGTTCAGGAGGGGGAACTTATGTAAACCCGGGGCGAATTCATGTCAATGTATGGCAAAAACAACCAATATAATATTGTAAAATAATTTGCCCCCAACAAAAAATAAATTAATTACCAAAAAAAAAAAAAAAAGGCATGTGCCTAAACAAGAGATACTGCTGCCTAAGAGGCTACTAGTTTAAGGCAAAAGAATGTGAAAAGAAAGAATGTTTACCTCCACCTTAAAGGGGCTTGGACTCCATATCTACCTGCCTAAGGTGGCTATCTGGTTTATGGGCCCAGCAAAATTCCGCTTTGCCAATCAGATTGACTATATTCTTTGCAGCCAAAGATGGAGAAGCACTATACAGTTACCAAAAACAAGACCAGGAGCTGACTGTGGCTCAGATCATGAACCCCTTATTGCCAAATTCAGACTTAAACGGAAGAAAGTAGGGAAAACCACTAGATCATTCAGACATGACCTAAATCAAATCCCTTATGATTATACAGTGCAAGTGAGAAATAGACTTAAGGGAATAGATCTGATAGATAGAGTGCCTGATAAACTATGGACAGAGGTTCGTGACATTGTACAGGAGACAGGGACCAAGATCATCCCCATGGAAAAGAAATGCAAAAAAGCAAAATGGCTGTCTGAGGAGGCCTTACAAATAGCTGTGAAAAGAAGAGAGGCTAAAAGCAAAGGAGAAAAGGAAAGATATAACCATCTGAATGGAGAGTTCCAAAGAATAGCAGGGAGAGATGAGAAAGCCTTACTCAGTGATCAATGCAAAGAAATAGAGGAAAGCAACGGAAGAGGAAAGACTAGAGACCCCCTCAAGAAAATTAGAGATATCAAGGGAACATTTCATGCAAAGATGGGCTCGATAAAGGTCAGAAATGGTATGGACCTAACAGAAGCAGAAGATATTAAGAAGAGGTGGCAAAAATACACAGAAGAACTGTACAGAAAAGATCTTCACGACCAAGATATTCACGATGGCATGATCAAGCACCTAGAGCCAGACATCTTGGAATGTAAAGTCAAGTGGGCCTGAAAAAGCATTACTACAAACAAAGCTAGTGGTGGTGATGTAATTCCAGTTGAGCTATTTCAAATCCTGAAAGATGATGCTGTGAAATTTGAAAAACTCAGCAGTGGCCACAGGACTTGAAAAGGTCAGTTTTCATTCCAATCTCAAAGAAAGGAAATGCCAAAGAATGCTCAAACTACCGCACAATTGCACTAACCTCACACACTAGTAAAGTCATGCTTAAAAGTCTCCAAGCCAGGCTTCAGCAGTACGTGAACCATGAACTTCCAGAAGTTTAAGCTGGTTTTAGAAAAGACAGAGTAACCAGAGATCAAATTGTCAACATCCGCCGGATCATGGAAAAAGCATTAGAGTTCTGAAAAACATCTATTTCTGCTTCATTGACTAAGCCAAAGCCTTTGACTGTGTGGATCACAATAAACTGTGGAAAATTCTGAAAGAGATGGGAATACCAGACCACCTGACCTGCCTCTTGAGAAACCTGTATGCAGGTCAGGAATCAACTGTTAGAACAGGGCATGGAACAAGAGACTGGTTCCAAATAGGTAAAGGAGTACGTCAAAGCTGTATATTGTCACCCTGCTTATTTAACTTATATGCAGAGTACGTCATGATGAACGCTTCGCTGGAAGAAACACAGGCTGGAATCAAGATTGCTTGGAGAAATATCAATCACCTCAGATATGCAGATGACACCACCCTTATGCCAGAAAGTGAGGAGGAACTAAAAAGCCTCTTGATGAAAGGGAAAGAGGAGAGTGAAAAAGTTGGTTTGTAGCTCAACGTTCAGTAAACTAAGATCATGGCATCTAGTCCCATCACTTCAGGGGAAATAGATTGAGAAACAGTGGAAACAGTGTTAGACTTTATTTTGGGGGGCTCCAAAGTCACTGTGGATGCTGATTTCAGCCATGAAATTAAAAGCCGCTTACTCCTTGGAAGGAAAGTTATGACCACCTAGGTAGCATATTAAAAAGCAAAGACATTACTTTGTCAACAAACGTCCATCTAGTCAAGACTATGGTTTTTTCAGTGATCATATGTTGATGTGAGAGTTGGACTGTGAAGAATCTGATCACCGAAGAATTGATGCTTTTGAACTGTTGTGCTGGAGAAGACTCTCGAGAGTCGCTTGGACTGCAAGGAGATCCAACCAGTCCATTCTAAAGGAGATCAGTCCTGGGTATTTATTGAAAGGACTGATGCTAAAGCTGAACCTCCAATACATTGACCAACTCATGCGACGAGTTGACTCACTGGAAAAGGCTCAGATGCTGGGAGGGATTGGGGCCAGAAGGAGAAGGGGACGACAGAGAATGAGATGGCTGGATGGCATCACAGACTCGATGGACATGAGTTTGAGTGAACTCTGGGAGTTGGTGTTGGACAGGGAGGCCTGACGTGCTGTGATTCATGGGGTCCCAGAGAGTTGGACACGACTGAGTGACTGAACTGAATGGAAGTTAACTGTCTTATTCCCCCTTTTCTTTTTAGGAGAATATTGTAGCTGAAGGAAAATGCGTGGAGAAATCTGTCAGTAACTTATTCCTGCACGTGAGGGGCGCCCCCACCCCATGTAACTGAAGCGGCATGTTTTCCTTACCGTTTTATTTAGGTTTCTGATCCAAGAGTCCCAAGTAATTGTTAGAGGCAGTAGAAATTGTAGGAGTATGAGCAATCTTTTGTAATTTAAATGTTTTCAGATGGTTAAAAACAGATCTCTTTACACAGTTACAGATGTAAGGAGCAAACAGCAAAACAGAATTATTACAATTATTGCATTGAAGTTAGTTTTTCACCAAGGAGAGCTGGAAAACCAAGATTGTATCTGTGACCAGAATGGAACATCACACGAGTCCATTTTGAAGAGTGACCAGAATCTCTGCGTCACTATCACTTTGTCTGGGAAACCATTGTATCATTTAGAAAGAAAAAATAAGAGAAGCAGATTAAAAGTCAGAGACTAAAAATCAGTAAAAGAATTATTGTAATTAACATTCCAAGCAAGAGTAAAAATGAGGTTACATTTTGTAGTAACTTTGATCCTGGTCTAGATACAGTCAACATTTTGGCTGCCCTGTTTATAAGAATGGAGCCATTTGGAATGTTCATGCATTTTGAATATAGATAAAACAAACCCAGTTAGCAGTAGCTGAAAAATTGACAACCTGAACTTTAACAGACAAACTAAATCTTACCATTTATTTCTAGAAGAATGAGTCTGAACCCCTACATAATCAGCTGTTTTAGGCAGACTTATAGCCAGGTAGCCAGTTGTCTAAGTTTGTCCAAGTAGGCTTTGGCCTCTTAATTCTTGCCTCTTATTAACATATAAGCCAAAGTAGTTTTCACTCCAGTACTCTTGCCTGGAGAATCCCATGGATGGAGGAGCCTGGTAGGCTGCAGTCCATGGGGTCGTGACGAGTCGGACACGACTGAGTGACTTCACTTTCACTTTTCACTTTCATGCATTGGAGAAGGAAATGGCAACCCACTCCAGTGTTCTTGCCTGGAGAATCCCAGGGACGGCGGAGCCTATTGGCTGCCATCTATGGGGTCGCAAAGAGTCGGACACGACTGAAGCGACTTAGCAGCAGCAGCAGCAGCAGTTTTCACCATTAACAATTTTAGTGTTTTTCTGGGTATGAGAAGATACAAGAATTTGGGCTTAAGAAAAGTTTTACTTCAAAATATCTAACTATCCAAAGAACTGTTTTGTCCATCTTTTTCAGAGCGCAGAGTGAGTGTCTAATTTCTGATTTTCACCCTGAATTCCATTCAGGGGATGTTGAAGGTCAGTAGATGTAGTGTCCCTGATTTATTCTGTAGAGGCAGACAGCAAGTGCCAGTTTCCAGTTGCAGGGCCCCTTTATGGCCATGATGGGGGGCACTTCATGGCCATCTTGTCCCATGGTGCTGGGAAGACTCATTCCCAGGTCTGTCAAAAATTTCACTGACAGGCCATTCAATGTGCTGTTACTGGATTAGGCCCTCTGAGTAGCAAAAGTCTCTGGACTGCAGCTGTCTCACTAGTCTCTCGGTCCAGGAAAATATTCCCTCTTGTTGCTTCTTCTCATATACAGAGTCACACCATTATAATTAGGGATTTAATATGGAACTGTATACCATTGTTATATCAGTGGCTCAGTCACACAATTAATAATGTAAGGGATTACACTTCTTGAAACATCAACAGAAAACAAAACAGTTAGCAGTAATAGTAGAATCATAAGTAAGAACTTAAGTCAAGAACTTCTATTAGGTATAGCCCAGTGACATCTCCAGGTCATCTGACTTAGTTTGTTAAGTGACTATAACCTGCTGTTGATCTCCTGGTTGTAGATCCTCAGCATCTGATCTTTATTCAAAGACTGGTTATTGAGATAAGCTTTAGGAACAAAGTCAGAGTGTCCTTTTTAACAACTTAATTAAACCTCTTAGCAATGTAACATAACCACAAGGAACTATCTAAGGAGTGAGTCTTAGAAATACAGCCTTTAATTAACAAAACTAGACCTTAATATCCAGTGAAACATAATAGATATCACAGGCCTGACATCAGTTGGATGGATTTTTGTTTTAGAGCTCCCCACTATATGTTGAGATTTCTGTATATGTAGGGAGACAGTCTTTTTATTTATCTGTTAAGGCTGTTCAGAAACCAAGTGTCTCCAGTTTCTGGATGGATAAGGCAGAGAGAAAAAAGATATAATTTTACCCATAGGTGTAAATCACTAGATTGTTTTAAATGATCAGTATCTTGAGGAGAAGTGGTTCTTTATGTCTGAAAACACAGATTAAAAGCCAACAATTTGTCAGACAGAAAATCATGAAAATTGTGGTCATATTTAGCAGTCTACTCAATCCCATGCAATTGATCCCTTTGTTCTATTGTCCTTGCCCAATGACCAAGGACATAAGTGAAAGTGATCATCTCCAAGAAGCTCATGAAGTTTTTGTGAATGTGTGTACGAACTTTTCAGCAAAGCCGGTGCCCTGATCACTGGAGATTGTGGAAAGCACATTTTAACCATCTTTTCTATTCTGAGATTTTAATCCTGAAGCCAGGAAAGGCATTATCAAATAAAAATGAGGAGGAGCTGGGAAAAGTCAAGCGGCCATCTTGGATATCATAGCCCCAAATGTTTAGTGTAGCCCTTTTTAATCCATTTTAAATTCCCTGCAGAGGTGTTAACTTTTGTAAAAGCAGAATGAGCTTTGTTCATACGTTCTATAGTCTGTTATCAAAAGCCACATTCCAAGAAAACTTTGGTCTTTTAATTACCAAGAGAAAACCAAATTCCAATTAGGTAGCAGCTTATATTCACTGTAAAACAATAGTTATTCACTTACTTATGGTAACAGTAAGACTTTAAAGGCAGTTTAATGTCTTAACAAACTTGTACCATGCACAAAACTCTTTTTTCACTTGCCACACACCTTTTTTTACACTTTCTGTATTCATCACATCATTTGTCCACTTAGAGGACAGCCACCTATAAGTTTAGACTTACATTCCTTTTCCTTAATAGAATGTAAATCCATTCCTTATTACTTTTTATTAAAAACACACATTTACTTTTCCTCAGCAACCATGAATTGTACTTTACATCATCATTCTGTAGATTGGGAAGGATACATCACCCAAAGTTATGTCATTTATTTATTTTTTCAGAGTTTATTTTATTTATTTATTTATTTTTTACTTTACAATATTATATTGGTTGGTTTTGCCATACATTGACATGAATCCACCCCGGATGTAGATGTGTTCCCCATCTTGAACCTCCCTCCCACCTCCCTCCCCATCCCATTCCTCTGAGTCATCCCAGTGCCCCAGCCCCAAGCATCCTGTCTCATGCATCAAACCTGGACTGGCGATTCATTTCACATATGATAATATACATTTTTCAATGTTATTCTCCCAAATCATCCCACCATCACCCTCTCCCACAGAGTCCAAAAGACTGTTCTATACACCTCTGTCTCTTTTGCTGTCTCGTATACAGGGTTATAATTATCATCTTTCTAAATTCCATATATATGCGTTAGTATACTGTATTGGTGTTTTTCTTTCTGGCTTACTTCACTCTGCATAATAGGCTCCAGTTTCATCCACCTCATTAGAACTGATTCAAATGCATTCTTTTTAATGGCTGAATAATACTCCACTGTGCATATGTACCAAAGCTTTCTTATCCATTCGTCTGCAGATGGACATCTAGGTTGCTTCCATGTCCTGGCTATTATAAACAGTGCTGCAATGAACATTGGAGTACATGTGTTTCTTTCAATTCTGGTTTCTTTGGAGTGTATGCCCACCCAGGAGTGCGATTGCTGGGTCGTATGGCAGTTCTATTTCCAGTTTTTTAAGGAATATCCACACTGTTCTCCATAGTGGCTGTACTAGTTTACATTCCCATCATCAGTGTGAGAAGGTTCCCTTTTCTCCACACCCTCTCCAGCATTTATTGCATGTAGACTTTTGGATAGCAGCCATTCTGACTGGTGTGAAATGGTATCTCATTGTGGTTTTGATTTGCATTTCTCTGATTATGAGGGATGTTGATCATTTTTTCATGTGTTTGTTAGCCATCGGTATGTCTTCTTTGGAAAAATGTCTGTTTAGTTCTTTGGCCCATTTTTTGATTGGGCCTTTTATTTTTCTGGAACTGAGCTGAAAGAGCTGCTTGTATATTTTGGAGATTAATTCTTTGTCAGTTGTTTCATTTGCTATTGTTTTCTCCCATTCTGAAGGCTGTCTTTTCACCTTGCTTGTAGTTTCCTTTGCTGTGCAGAAGCTTTTAATTTTAATTAGGTCCCATTTATTTATTTTTGATTTTATTTCCAACATTCTGGGAGGTGGGTCTTGGAGGATCCTGCTGTGATTTATGTCGGAGAGTGTTTTGCCTATGTTCTCCTCTAGGAGTTTTATAGTTTCTGGTCTTATATTTAGATCTTTAATCCATTTTAAGTTTATTTTTGTGAATGGTGTTAGGAACTGTTCTAGTTTCCTTTTTTTACAAGTGGCTGACCAGTTTTTCCAGCACCACTTGTTAAAGAGACTGTCTTTTCTCCATTTTATATTCTTGCCTCCTTTGTCAAAGATAAGGTGTCCATAGGTGCATGGATTTATCTCTGGGCTTTCTATTTTTTTCCATTGATCTACATTTCTGTCTTTATGCTGGTACCATACTGTCTTGATGATTGTGGCTTTGTAGTAGAGCCTGAAGTCCGGCAGGTTGATTCCCCCAGTTCCATTCTTCTTTCTCAAGATTGCTTTGACTATTCGAGGTTGTTTGTATTTCCATATAAATGGTGAGATTATTTGTTCTAGCTCTGTGAAAAATATCGTTGGTAGTTTGATAGGGATTGCATTGAGTGTATAAATTACTTTGGGTATTATACTCATTTTTACAATATTTATTCTTCCAATCCATGATCACGGTATATTTCTCCATCTATCAATATCCTCTTTGATTACTTTCAGCAGTGTTTTATAGTTCTCTATGTAAAGGACTTTTGTTTCCTTAGGTAGATATACTTCTAAGTATTTAAT
The DNA here is from genome assembly GCF_049115385.1 of Moschus berezovskii. Classification (NCBI taxonomy): domain Eukaryota; kingdom Metazoa; phylum Chordata; class Mammalia; order Artiodactyla; family Moschidae; genus Moschus; species Moschus berezovskii. Next base: position 45,761,935 of record NC_142485.1, on the reverse strand, counting down.
TCTTTTCGTTGCAACAGTGTATGGTATCGCTTCCTTAATTTTTCTTTCTATTTTCTCATTATTAGTGTATAGGAATGCAAAGGATTTCTGTGTGTTGATTATATATGCAAAACTTTACTGTATTCATTATTTAGCTCTAGTAGTTTTCTTGTAGAGTCTCTAGGGTTTTCTGTCTATAGGATCATGTCATCAGCGAACAGTGAAAGTTTTACTTCTTCTTTCCCAATTTGTATTCCTTTTATGTCTTTTTCTGCTCTGATTGCTGTAGCCAAAACTTCCAGACCTGTGTTGAAGAGTAGTGGTGAGAGTGATGAGGTTACTTTCTTTTATCACTTTAAGTATGTCTTGCCATTCCCTCCTGGCATGAAGAGTTTCTGTTGAAAGATCAGCTGTTATCTTTATGGGAATCTCCGTGTGTGTTATTTGTTGCTTTTCCCTTGCTGCTTTTAATATTTGTTCTTTGTGTTTGATCTTTGTTAATTTGATTAATATGTGTCTTGGAGTATCTCGCCTTGGGTTTATCCTGTTAGGGATTCTCTGGGTTTCTTGGACATGGATGATTATTTCCTTCCCCATTTTAGGGAAGTTTTCAACTATTATCTCCTCAGGTATTCTCTCATGGTCTTTCTTTTTGTCTTCTTCTTCTGGGACTCCTATAATTCGAATGTTGGGGCGTTTAACATTGGCCCAGAGGTCTCTAATATTGTCTTCATTTCTTTTAATTAGTTTTTCTTTTTTCCTCTCAGTTTCATTTATTTCTACAATTCTATCTTCTAGCTCGCTTTTCCTGTCTTCTGCCTCCGTTATTCTACTGTTTGTTCCCTCCAGAGTGTTTCTGATCTCATCTATTGCATTATTCATTGTATACTGACTCTTTTTTTTTTAATTTCCTCTAAACCCTTATTAAAACTTACTTGCATCTTCTCAATCCTTTTCTCCAAGTTATTTATCTGTTACTCCATTTTGCTTTCCAGATTTTGAATCATTTTCACTATTAAAATTCGAAATTCTTTATCAGGTAGATTCCCTATATCTTACTCTTTTCTTTGTGTTGGTGGGCATTTGTCCTGTTCCTTTACTTGCTGGGTGTTTCTCTGCCTCTTCCTCTTACTTATATTGCTGTGCTTGGGGTGGCCTTTCCGTCTTCTGACAGTTGGTAGAGTTCTCTTAATTATGTAGTTTCCCCACTGTGTGTGTGGTTGGAAAGGTGGCTTGTCAAGGTTCCCTGGTTAGGGAAGCTTGTGTCAATGTTCTGGTTGGTGGAGCTGGATTTCTTCTCTCTGGAGTGCAATAAAGTGTCCAGTAATGAGTTTGAGATGTCAGTGAGTTTGGAGTGGCTTTGGGCAGCCTGTATATTGAAGTTTAGGGCTATTCTCCTGTGTTGCTGGCAAATTTGTGTGGTATGTCTTTCTCTGAAACTTTTTGACCCTTGGGTGGTGCCTGGTTTCAATGTATGTATGAAGGCATCTGGTGAGCTCCTATCAGTTAATGTTCCCTGGAACAGGAGATCTCTGGTGTTCTCAGGATTTGGAGTGAAGCCTCTGCCTCTGGTTTTTGGTCTTATTCTTTCAGTAGGCTCAAGACTTCTCTATCTGTCACATCCAAGGCAGTTCTTTCTGTTTAAGCTCTTCTGTTTGCTCGTCTCTTGCATATCTAATTTCTGCCCTGATACACGGGGGCGGTGGTGGACATTTTAGTAGGTTCACCTGTTCAGACGTGCTGTGGGGAGGGAGGGACGCTGCTAGCAAATATCCCTGGTGTCTGTGGGGAGTGCGCGCAGTGTCTCGGGTACACTGGGATTTCCCCTGCTCGCGGCGCATATGCTTTCCCTGTTTATGCTGCTCAGGCTATAGATTGCTCTGTTGGGAACTGTCCAAGGTTGGCGCTAGGTTGCCTGCACTTCCCAGGTCTGAACAGCTCAGGTTTAGGTCCTCGGGTACTCCACAAAGGCACAGACTTGGTTGAGCCTGCGTTTTGTGCCTCCCCCGGTCCGAGCAGCTCAGGTGACCAGGCATTTGGAGAGCACGGTCGCTGAGACTTATCACCTCCCCGGTCCCTGCCACACAGTTTTCTGTGTGTGCAACTGGCACACTTTCTTGGGCAGATATCGAATGGCCCAGACCCAAGAAGTCTTGGTTAGCAAGGAAGCCTGCCTGCAGCTTGGTATGGGAAGCCTCTTTGGGGCCGTGGCTGCTGCTTCTGGCGCTGGCCACCCACTCTGCCTGTCCCGGTGGGAGCTGGGGGATGGACTGCCCACAGCAGGCTCACTCTGCTCAGTCTTTTGTTCTGTGAGTGGGGCTGGTGGAATCTTAGGTTGGAGCTTTTTGCCTTTTTGCAAGCTGCACAGTCTGCTTAGCTGTCTCCCATTTATGCCCTCAGCTTGCCCTCAGGGCGTTCAGGCCCTGTGCTCTCTCTAAGCACTGCTGCTCGTGCCTCCCTGCCCAGCCCCCACTTGCTAGTGGGGGGTGTGGGCAGTTGCACAGCTTCTTCTCTGAGAGTTTCCTCTGAGCACTTAGTCTGTGGGTTTTAATTATTTATTTCCTTTTTCTCCCTCTTATGTGGCCCTCTGAGGTTCCAAGGCTGGCCACAGACTCGTCAGTGCCTGTTTCCAGGCATTTGGAAATGTCTCTCTTTTTTTTTTAAGCCTCCCTTCCCGGGACAGAGCTTCATCCCTCCCTCTTTTGTCTCTCTTTTTATCTTTTATACTCTTTCCTACCTCCTTTTGAAGACAATGGGCTGCTTTTCTGGGTGCCTGATGTCCTCTGCCAGCATTCAGAAGTTGTTTTGTGGAATTTACTCAGCGTTCAAATGTTCTTTTGCTGAATTTGTGGGGGAGAAAGTGGTCGCCCCATCCTATTCCTCCACCACCTTCTCAACTTCCCCAGTTATGTCATTTATAAAAGTACCTTCACAATGTCTCTGTTAATTAGATCAATAAACAAATATCAATATCATGTATCAATTCAATAATGATTATTTCCTAGTTCACATGAACATGAAATTCACTTACTTTAATTTTCTTGAATTTAGAATTGTTTGATTTGTAAGCACTTACTTCTCTTTAGGCCAATTAAATAGAGCTCATTGAACCACTTATTCTTTAGCAATTTTTTTCCAAGTTGGAGACATACATTGAGACACACATAAATCTGGACAGACAGAAAACTCACAGTCTTCTGCTTGAAATTTAAAATGTCTCTTTGCCTCCTTTTTTTTTTTTTTCTTGCCTTGAGTTCTACCAATTTGCTTATGGCTGGAGTCCCAGATAGAGTGGGCTGTGTATCTCAAGGACATGATAAGAGTTAACTCAGGTTTTTCCCAGGCATATTTCTGTTTCTCAGGTAGGACCAGAGTTCCAAAAAAAATTAACATGTCAAATTTTTAGTAATTACATGTTCAAAAAGAACCAGTTCTGTGATTTCAAATCAAATTTCAAAAAGATTTCGTTAACTAGTTTTCTCCAGAGTCTAAAGAATACCATGGCCATTCAGGATCCAAAATGTTATATCTCCTTCTTGTAGTCATAACTTCATAGCTAAAATTTAAACCAGAGAGTGTTCAAATTGGCTCTGATGACAGGGGTAGACTGATCAATAAGATGTCCCAGCAAGGATTATCTCTCTGGGAAGGTGAGGTCTTCTTTTAAAGCAAAGAAACCCTGTGTATAAGGGTGTATAAGGGATTTTTAGGCCTTGAGAATCAACATCATCCCAGTTTTTCAAGATATTATTCAAAGGGGGTATTTCTGGAACTGTTAGCTCCCATCTGTAAGAGAGAAAAAGCAGCACCCAGTGCCAAGGCTTTTTTCTATCGGAGGTGTCTGCCCCTGCTCTTGATGGGGTTGGAGACTGATTTTCCACCTAAGCTTCCTTCCCTGGCCATAGTTAACCTGCCTCTTACCGATGAAGGTGTCCTACTCCCATCCCCCCTCGTTCTACCACCCAGGCGTGGTGGAGATGCACCAGCGTTAGACCTGATAGCATCCCAGATTGATGTCCAGGTCCTCATCATTAAAACCTTTGTTTGATTTCCCCTTTATTCCACTCCACCTGGGGTGGAGCAGAGTAGTTTTCCACATAATTGCCAAGCCAAGACCACTAGGGGAAGCGCCAATCTTCTGTGTGCCTGTGCACATACCCGACAACAGTAGAAGTGGTAAGTCATAAAGGGATGAACAGAAAACCCAAGATATCCCTCTGAGAGTTGCCACATAAGTTTATTTGATAACAAAGGAGGTGATGGAGGGCCAGTCTGCGAGGGAAAAATAATCTTTCATATTCATGGAGTGTCAACATCCTTTTTCTTCCTGTCCAGTAGACTCTACAAAAAGAATACCTAAGGAGTTGAGACAAGAGCCACTGGAGGGCTTTCTCTAGTCTGCTAAGAGCTAGTGCTACTAACGTAAGAAGCCTGATGCATTTTCAATCTTCCCAAATCTGGGGTGCCTCAATCTGTGTCCTCAGGAATCTCATGCTCACCAGCAATGCCTCAATCCATATAGTCCAGAGGCATAGCCATGACAGGAACTTGCCTCTGTGTCACTGGGATTAGGATGGTGATTTCCAGTCTGAGAGATGTCCCTGGAGCTAGAGCTCCAGCTAGCTCTCTAAAGTGCCCCTGCCTGCAGTGTCCTGTAAAACTTGGAATGGGGGCCTGGCTAGAAAAACACAATAACAGCATGGATTTCAAGTCCCCTGAATGTCTACAATCTGGCACACAAGGTTAATAGCTTTAATTCTCCAAGAAGATATGAAATGGTCAGAGGGACCAGGAAAAGCTGACTGGGGAAAAGAAGTTCGGTCCATATGCTTCTGAGTTAGTAAAGTAGAGACCACAGTAAAAGAGCAAAAAAGTCTCAACTCTCAGTGTTCTTACCTTGTCTTGAAGATCCTGGACAAGTCCCCAAGATGATAACCTAGCAGTCAGTGGTGACCGATATCACTGGATTCATGGTGTCTGAAGAAGATTTAACTCTGGACCAAAGACCATCTCAGTCACTCAGAGATTTGTGTATATTTTATTTAAAGTGAAGGTGACAGAAAAAGCTTCTGACGCAGACATCAGAAGTGGGTAGGAGTGTACCCACCATACTAATTTAAGTGAAGCCATATATACTTCTCAACTTGCTTCTGACAATAAACAAAAAACACCTCAAGGATGTGAGCATTTTGCCCAGACCCTTTCCTATAACATACATCCAAAGCTCAATAAAAGGAATGTCCTTGAACCTTAGATACTGCCCCCTACAATGCCTACTTGTCTAAGGCAAAAGAATGTGAAAAAGAAAGTTTGCCTCCTCCTTAAAGGAGCTTTAGGCTTGAACCCTTTATCAACCTGCTGGGACAGGTAAGTAGACAGTTAAAATCAGAAACCTCTAATGTTGTAATGGTGATGAGTAAAGCATTTGTATAACATTCCACTGATAACTCATAGAAATATATCACTTATAAAAGGAGTATGAAGGTCAAAAGATAAAGTATCAAAATAAAGATAACTACAAAATGAAATAATGGAACCATTTTTGAAGAATTAGATGAAAGTATGATACTAAGTCAACAAACAGAGAAACTCCATGAAGAGCTACAAATTATTTTTTTTTTAAGGAAAGTAATATAAATTCTGGATTTGAAAACCAAAATAATTAAAATGAAAAATTGACTAGACAGGTTCAATAGCACATTTGAGATGCTGGCAGAAATAATCCATAAACTTGAAGATGGATTCAAAGAAATCAATGTAAAAACAAAGAGAAAAAATATTGAGGGAAAATGATCTATGGCATCCATTCAGCACACCATCAAGTATGGAAGGAAAGAAACTCCCAGAAAGCAGGGAGAGAAAGGGGAGGGAGTAAAATTACTTGTAGACATAACAGCGGAAAACTTTTAAAATTCTGATGGAAAACAATTTCCAGGAGCAGTGTTTACATCTAGAAAAATGAAAGCAAACTGATCCACTGTAAGACAAATCTTGGTCAAAGTGTGGAAAAATCAAGAAAAAAATCTTGAAAGTAACAAGAGAAAAAATGTTTTCCATATAAGAGGGGAACACAGATTAATCACTGACTTCCAATCAGCAACAGCAGAGGGAAGACTGTGTGATGCCATATTCAAAGAGCAGAAAGGAAAAGAATTGTCACCCAAGGATTTCATGTCTATGAAATCTATGCTTCAGAAAAGAAGGTAAAATAAAAATATTCCCAGATAAACAAAGACTGGGAGAATTTGCTGCTAGCAGTTCAACTTATATAAGGAAGGAAGATGTTGAATTGAAAAAACAAAAAAAAAGCAAAACCTTGATCCTTAGATTTAAAAACGTTGGGCTGATTTATTTAAAGGATGAGACAGGGTGTTCAGGGCTTGTGCACTTGAATGACCCTGAGGGATGGGATGGGGAGAGAAGTGGGAGGGGGATTCAGGATGGGGAACACATATATACCCAAGGCTGATTCATGTCAATGTATGGCACAAACCACTACAATATTTTAATTAGTCTCCAATTAAAATAAATTAATTTTTTGACCCAAAATAAAACATTTAGTATTCTTATGTTTTGACCTTTTTTTTTTTCTCCATTTCCCCCTCTCTGTTGTAGTGGTCAATTTTATTGGCACTATGAAATCTAATTAAGCTTTTGAGGTTTTTTTTTCCCCTCAGTCACATTTTTTATTGTTTTTATAAACCTCTGTCTCTGTGTTGGGCTTTTGAGGTTCTGTGGAGTTTTTCTCTTTTTTATTTTTTCCTTCTTCTTCCTTTTTCTTTTCTTTTCTCTTTTTTTAAATTTTAATTTTTTAAATCTATTTATTTTAATTGGAGACTAATTGTTTTACATTATTGTATTGATTTTGCAAGGCGAGTGTATGTTCCTCAGTTCTTGTCTCATCACAACATTGATTTGGGGCAATGGACATTAAAGTCCTCGGCGTGTCATAACTCTTGGGTCTTGAGCAAACCGTGTTAGACAAATCAGTTTTAACAACTCTATTTTATTTAGAAGATAGCAGGAGAATCCATCCTCGAAGAAGAGAAGAGAGTGGAGGAGTGGGCCAGTGAGCACGGTGGGGGTCGGGGTAGAAAGAGAGAGAGCCAGTGAGCTTAAGCATGTGGGAGAGAGAGAAAGAGTGCATGCACGCGCGCCAGAGAGAGAGCAAGCACATGGCTCCTCCTTTTATATGTTTTTTTCCCCCCTGGACCTGCCCTATGCAAATTTGGCTTAGTCAGGAGTACTGTTCTACCTGCAGTCTTCACTCCAGTCCTCAGACCTTCCTTTGTTCTATTTTCGTGGGCTTTTTCCTTCCTTGTCTTTTGGCCACCGCAATTTTGGACTCCTTTTCCCTATACTACCTACCTAACATTCCCCCCTCAAGAGATGGGAGGCCCAATTCTTTGGAAACAGGGAAATTAAGGTCTTTCTGGCTACTTCCTACTGAACTGGGATGGCAAGGTATTGGGCCTCCCCCTCTTGCTAGTCTCAGGTCACAGAGTCCTTATAGCAGTGCCCATCTAAGGGTGAGTGATATTTCCCATGGTCGGGTGTAGTTTTAATATCTTTGTTGAACTGGCACTGCATGTTGTAGTTTGTTGACCTGAGAAGAGACAAAACAGGCTAGACAATTGATACTGTATGGAACAATCATGAGCAGCGTCAGTATGGTGTAACAAGGACTAGTAGGGGCATTAGCCAATTTCAAATTCCCATACAGGATGGCTCAAATCCCTCCTTGTTCATGGATCAGAAGATATATCTCTTATCTGTTTTGGAGTACAGTCCCTGCGAAGCTGTGTTGACTCTTTAGAGATATCTAGAGAAATCTTATCCCCAGAAACCAGATTTGGGGATGTTCATTAGAATGGCACTCATTTGTAGTCCTGAATAGGTATCAGATCTCCCCGGGGCTCACAGGTGTATTGAGTGACCTCTTCTGTTTTCTTCCAGGGCTTGACTCGTAAGTAGTGAATCCAGGAGTTATGTCCTGGTACCTGACTGCTGTGGGGGAAGAAAGTATTACAGGGTAGGTGCCCTTCCATGTGGGCTGGAGTTGAGCCTCTGGGGACCCATCTTTCCAGACTTTAATTAGGACTTGAATCCCTGGAACATATAGTGGTGACTCCTTAGAATCTTTTGGGTCCTGGTTCATACCCCACAAGCATATATCCTATTGGAATTGTCCAATGGCCATGGTAAAAGATTGGAGGGCCTGAACCTCTGGATCTAGGAAGAGGTCATTGACATAAACAAAAGGTCTCCCATATAGCATCTCATAAGGACTAAGACCAACCTGTTCCTTAGGGGCAATTCGAGTGCAGAGGAGGGCTATTGATAAAGCCTCCTTCTATCCCAGGGAGGTCTCCTGGGTTATCTTTTTTATCACTGATTTTAAGAATTGGTTGGTTCTTTCTACTTTCCCTGAATACTGAAGCCTCCAGGCACAATGGAGATAATAAGTAATGCCCAATGCTTTAGAGACCCCTTGGGTGACCTTAGAAGTAAATGATGTCCCATTGTCACTTTGTAATGACCTGGGCAGACCAAATTTTGGAATGATTTCATGGAGTAGTTTAAATTAATTATAAAAAATAAAGGATGAGGGATGTTGAGCATTTTTTCATGTGTTTGTTAGCCATCTTTATGTCTTCTGTGGAGAAATGTCTGTTTAGTTCTTTGGCCCATTTTTTGATTGGGTCTTTTATTTTTCTGGAATTGAGCTGCAGGAGCTGCTTGTATATTTTGGAGATTAATCCTTTATCAGTTGCTTCATTTGCTATTATTTTCTCCCATTCTGAAGGCTGTCTGTTCACCTTACTTATAGTTTCCTTTGCTGGGCAGAAGCTTTTGATTTTAATTAGGTCCCATTTGTTCATTTTTGCTTTTATTTCCAATATTCTGGGACGTGATTCTTGGAGGATCCTGCTGTGATTTATGTCGGAGAGTGTTTTGCCTACTTTCTCCTTTAGGAGTTTTATAGTGTCTGGTCTTACATTTAGCTCTCTAATCCATTTTGAGTTTAATTTGGTGTATGGTGTTAGGAAGTGTTCTAGTTTCATTCTTTTACAAGTGGCTGACCAGTTTTCCCAGCACCACTTGTTAAAGAGACTGTCTTTTCTCCATTTTATATTCTTGCCTCCTTTGTCAAAGATAAGGTGTCCATAGGTGCATGGATTTATCTCTGGGCTTTCTATTTTGTTCCATTGATCTATATTTCTGTTTTTATGCCAGTACCATACTGTCTTGATGACTGTGGCTTTGTAGTAGAGCCTGAAGTCTGGCAGGTTAATTCCCCCAGTTCCATTTTTCTTCCCCAAGATTGCTTTGGCTATTCGAGGTTTTTTGTATTTCCATACAAATTGTGAAATTATTTGTTCTAGTTCTATGAAAAATATCGTTGGTAGCTTGATAGAGATTGCATTGAATGTATAAATTACTTTGGGTAGTATACTCATTTTGACAATATGTATTCTTCCAATCCATGAACATTGTATATTTCTCCATCTATTAGTGTCCTCTTTGATTATTTTCAGTAGTGTTTTATAGTTTTCTATGTACAAGTCGTTTGCTTCTTTAGGTAGATATATTCCTAAGTATTTAATTCTTTTCCTTGCAACAGTGAATGGAATAGTTTCAAAACCACAATGAGATACCATTTCACACCAGTCAGAATGGCTGCTATCCAAAAGTCTACATGCAATAAATGCTGGAGAGGGTGTGGAGAGAAGGGAACCCTCTTACACTGTTGGTGGGAATGCAAACTAGTACAGCCACTATGGAGAACAGTGTGGAGATTCCTCAAAAAACTGGAAATAGAACTTCCATATGATCCAGCAATCGCACTCCTGGGCATACACACCGAGGAAACCAGAATTGAAAGAGACACATATACTCCAATGTTCATTGCAGCACTGTTTATAATAGCCAGGACATGGAAGCAACCTAGATGTCCATCTGCAGACGAATGGATAAGAAAGCTTTGGTACATATACACAATGGAGTATTATTCAGCCATTAAAAAGAATACATTTGAATCAGTTCTAATGAGGTGGATGAAACTGGAGCCTATTATACAGAGTAAAGTAAGCCAGAAAGAAGAACACCAATACAGTATACTAACGCATATATATGGAATTTAGAAAGATGCAAATGATAACCCTGTATACGAGACAGCAAAAGATACACAGATGTATAGAAGAGTCTTTGGGACTCTGTGGGAGAGGGTGAGGGTGGGATGATTTGGGAGAATGGCATTGAAACATGTATGTTGTCATATGTGAAACGAATCACCAGTTCAGGGTCAATGCATGTTATAGGATGTTCGGAGCTGGCGTGCGGGGATGACCAAAAGGGAGGATAAAGGGAGGAGGGAGGTGGGAGGGGGGTTCAGGAGGGGGAACTTATGTACACCCAGGGCTAATTCATGTCATTGTATGGCAAAACCAACCAATATAATATTGTAAAATAATTTGTCTCCAATAAAATATGAATTAATTAATTAAAAAAATTTAAAAAAATAAAGGATGTCTGGGTATGTGTACAAAATGTTTCAACAGTTTTTCTTCAGTTTATTGATTTCAGAAACAAGGGTGCTGGCAACATATGAAACTTGACTCTGAAGGTTTAGCTATTTCATTTGCTTTATATTTGATTGCCTTGTAAATTTCAAATAATTTTTATCTAATTTTGAATTGCCTGTGGTTGAATATAGTAAAGATTAACTGAAATTAATATTTACATCTATATCCTAAGAGTAAAAATACATGGGAGTAACCAAAGTTAGGCAGAACTCCAGATTTTCACCAATACAGTATACTAAAGCATATATATGGAATTTAGAAAGATGATAAATGATAACACTTTATACGAGACAGCAAAAGAGACACAGAGGTATAGAACAGTCTTTTGGACTCTGTGGAAGAGGACGAGGGTGGGATGGAAAAGAACAGGATATCTATCCTCGAGAAAGAATAGATGAATATCCCTCTAGGGACAAACCAGGCTGGGCAGAGAAACAGTGAACACTAGGATTTCTATTTAAAGATCTCAACCCATGTATCCAGGTAGGCAGGTGACTCCAAAGCAAGTCCCAAACACAGTAACCAGAGGCAAATGACTGGATTCTGAGTTGAATTTCAGCCAGAGGACAGACTCACTAGTTCAGCAGATGTGAACAATGTCTCAGACAGGACTGACCTGCTGGCAGTACTGAAGCCCCGAGAGTCTCAGAGCAGGAGCTGGGAAGTGGGGAAGCTGGTATCAAGAAGCAGAGACCTGCCTGATGGAGCTTGAATTCACCCATAGTCTGAGAATGTGTGTGTTTCTTGAGCAGAGGAACAGTGAAGAAAGTCCAGAGTGAATCTCACATTGAAAACCCTTCTTTATGTTCTTTAAAGAAGGAAAACAAAACATTTCATCCCATTTAAAAATGAGTGAAAGGAAAAGAAAAATTACAGAGCTGTCAGTGAAATATAGAAAGTCATATCATGTATGGATGCTGGTGTCTGATGCTTGTTTAGAGAGAAGATACTGAGATTTGGATCCTAAGTCATTTTCTCTCTCAGCATCGAATAGAGTGGAGGGGAAGAAGCAAGAGCGTCAAGAGAAATGGAGCTTTGAAAGATGAATTCTGACATCCAGCCATGAGTGCCCCCACAGTTAGTCCCCACTTTTCTGTCCGTGAGGACCCAGCTCCAGGGACTCTGAGAGAGGCCAGTGGCAGGACTTCTCCCTTGAGAAACAGAACTCGCAGGGAGGCTTCTGGGAAGGAGAACAGAACCCAGATACTAAAATGAAGCTGTGAGGGGCCTGGAAAAGGCTCTGTATCAAAGGGCATGTGGGGTGCATTGGACAAATGGCACCAACATTGGGAGGTGAGCCCTCGAGGACATGTAAAACACATGGTTTTACTTTGCTCATATTCAACTGCAGAGTAGTGCCTGCTCATTCTCCCCACACGTAAGCTGTGAGGGCATCAAGGAATAATGAATATGGAAACACTTTGTAAATGATAAACCCTTTCACAGGCTTCACCATTACTTTCAGGGATTATGTGGCCTTGGACACAGGTGCTTGGTCTCCAATCTCCCAATGGTGTCCCTTAAAGTGACAGTGCACCCAACACCCTTTTAAGACCCCTAGGCTCTCATGCTCACCACCATGACCCAGTATGCCGATTTTCAGCTTGAACAGATTGCCTGGAAGCACTGGAAGAGGTCCGGGACCTGACTTCATTTCTGGAAAGGTAGAGAATCTTCCCCTTCTTTTCTAGGTAGTTCTTCCTCCTAAAGCCTAAGATGTGACTCCAGGGATACTGGTAGCCTGGGGCTGAGCTGAGATGGGGTGTCCTGGGTACAGGGTATGGCCAATGTCCTGGGGTGAGGGACAGCATGAGCATTGTGAAGTCAGCACTGGGGCCATGTCGGACTGTGGGATGCAGATGCCCACGCCTGCCTGGACTGCCCAGCCCTCGTGGCCCCAGGTCTCCTGGCTGTAGCTTGGCCCTCATGTCTCCTGCAGACACCTAGGGAGGTTCCCTGAGAAGGGAGGCTTTGATCAGCTCTCATGTAAAGATTCACCTGGTGAGGTTTGCTAACCAGTTCCTGCTGGAGTCCACCAACCATGCAGGAAGAGGCAGCTACCACCATCTCCACAGCTCCTCTGACCAAGTGTCCCCTACCTTGTGCTTCTACCATTTCTCCAGGGTCAGTGGCCTCAGTTTCCATTCCCTCACATTCTTCCCTGAGTGCTTCTCCAACACCAGAGCCTTTATTTCCACTGGATAGCCTTACACCTTAGCCACTTGCTCTTTCCCCTTCCTTGACAGGCCCCCCTCATGCGAGAGCCTGCCCTCCACCTCCAACACACTCCTCTGCGCCTGCACCATCAGGCTCCATGCTGAGTCTCACTCAGGGTGACTCCATGGCACTCACACTGGGCACCATCCCACACAGGTTATCTCCACACTCCCCTTAAAGACCAGCCATCTCAAGCATTGTCCGTTCAAGCAGTCCTGTATCAGCCCTGGCATGGTGACATGAGTCAGCCAAAGCCTGGAGCTTCTCCACCTTGATACATTTAGAATCCAAGCAAGACCACCTTCCCAGCCACCCACCAGAGACCTCATTTTGGGGAGACCTCACAAATAGGGAGGTAGAGGCTGGTAGCCTCTCTTTGTCAACGTGGATCCAGAAGATGCTGGAGATACTAATCACCAAGAGGGTAGAAGGGAAGATTTGGAAGGAGAAAAACAAGGAGGAGGCAGGTTACCACCTAACTTCATTGGGGAAGAGGATCAAGTCACTCGGGGACAAGCGGTACACCTTGGGTCACCAAAACTTCTAGCGCATCAAAGGCAAAACAGAATAGCTCCTTGTTCCCAAGAAGCCTCAATATCTTGACACTTTGGGGGACCATCTACAGAAGACATGTAGTTATCTCTTTTGGGGTCTCCCCTTTCTGCACAGTGAGAGTCTGGTGGCTACTGTCATAGTATCTGGGTCCCCTCTTGAGTTGTGCCTGTCTTAAAAATGAGCATTCTAAGGCTGAACAATTCCAAATCCAAATTTCATCTAACTTCACAACCAACATTGGCTCAGCACTTGACTCAACCTGTAGCCCAGGATGAACCTCAAAGTAAGACTCCAACTATGCCCCAGGTGTAAGTGTTACCTCTAGGTCACATGGAGACCCACGCCCACCCCCAACACTTAGCTCCAACCATGCCTCACTTCCAGCCACCACCTCAAGTTCACATGGAGACCCAGGTTCAACCTCAAACCTTGACTCCAACCATGCAGCAGTTTCAAGCACCACCTCAGGCTCACATGGAGACACAGGCCTGATCCCAAACCTGGACTCCAGCCACGGCCCAGTTTCAACCAGCACCTCAGGCTCAAATGGAGACCCAATTCAATCCCTACCCTTGACTCCAATCATGCAGCAGTATCAGCCACTACCTCAAGATCAAATGGACACCCAGGTCAGACCTGAAATCTGGACTCCAGCCATGCTCCAGTTTCAACTAGCACCTTGGGCTCACATGGAGATGCAGGCTTGACTCCTATCTTGACTACAACTATGTTTCAATGTCAGTCACCACCTAAAGCATCCATGGAATCCCAGACCCAATCCCTATCCTTGGCTACAACCATGCCCCAGTTTTAACCAGCACCTTGGGCTCACATGAATACCCAGGTACGACCTCTTACTTGACAATAACCACCTCAGCCTCTCGTACAGACCCCAGACCATCCCCTACCCCTGACTCTAACCATGACCCCATGTCAACCACCATAGCCTCAGGCTCACATGGAGACCCAGGCCCAACCCCAACGTTTGACTCCAATGCCACCTCTTCAGGTTCACATGGCCTGACCCAAACCCTTGACCCCAAACATGCCCCAGTGTTAAGCATGACCTCAAGCACAGTTAAAGACCACTGGCCATCAATCACCCTCTCTCCGAGTCTGAACATCTTCACAACACCAGATTCGGTCCTGTGAATCATCTTGCCCTGCAGTCTCAAATATGGCACACTTTTTCGTTCTTTCCTTTTTTTTTTTTTTTACAAGTTTTCATTTCAAATGCAGTTGAAAATCTGGGATGTCACTTTTGGTTAAAGCAGCTAGAAAAAGAAAGAACTTTATCCTCTTTGGTTAAGAAATCTCAGCCAATCTTTAGCCAGGTCACTCCTAACCTTCCCCAGGAGAACAGGTTTTACTGGGCCCACAGCTCTGTCTCCATCCTTCCTGAAGATTTGGCCAGCCCTGAGGTTTGGGAGAAACTGGAGCACCAGTTTTCCAAAAGGTTCATGTAGCAACAGTTTGGCTTACCCTGCAGAATACAAGCATCTTAGAAACTGATGCAGCCTTAGGATAAATTCCCACGGCCATGTCAGGCACAGGCCTGGGAGGGGCCCTCAAAGACCTCTGCAGGTCGAGGCAAAACCAGCCGGGACACAGGGAAGATGAGATCCAAGTGCCCAGCACGAATCCCACCAGGGACAGACATGCAATATGATGTAGGGCAGAGTGTGGGGAGGATCCTAAAAGATCTGTACCTGATCTCAGCCAACCCTCCAGTGAATGATCCGAGTGAAACCTGAGTCAGAAAGAGAGTTGAGCCTCAGCAGGAAGCATCCAGAAGTCTCAGGAGTCCTTATGGGGAGGAAGGCACAGTAGATCCATGAGAGATCCCTGTGAATGTCTATAGTTTGAGATTTGCTGACAATCTTGTTTTAGGCATTCTTGGAGAGACGCATGCTCCCATGGAGCCAGAAAATCCACACTCCTCTCAAGATGGGAAAGCCTCCATGGACACCTCCCTTGAGTCTGTTTTCCTCAGTCCTGATATTCAGCAGGAGCTGGAAACACATATACTAAAGTTGAGGGTGAAGCACAGGTGGGACCTACTCTACAAGGTCCTTAAGTTCATACATAACTTGAAGTTGTAAAAAGCTCAAGGGTCTACCTTGAAGGCCACCTGTGGATCTGGGAACCCCTCAATAGGTCTATTAACCCAGGGCATGGGAAAACTTCCTCAGCCCCAGGCAAGAGAGAAACTAGTAACAACAGGGACAAATCCCTCCCTGGATAAACCCCTCCCCACTCCCTCACAGGTGAGTGAGGAAGCCCAGGGGGCTCTGGGAGGACCCACACCTGGTGACATCCATAAGCCCTCAGAGGTCCCTCTGACTGGACAGCAAGCAAGCCACCTTTTCACACCGCCACATACAATTTAGTGACCAGAAATTGGCATAGTGCATCTGTCATGGCAGCTGACAAAGGCAGCTTGGAGCCCAGTTATAGTTCAACAATGGCCAGCAGTGAGTCACAGGAGGAAGCTGGGGGGTGAGCCTCCCCAGAATCTTACTCTATCATGACTGTAGTAACATATATCTTCCAGGGAACAAGAACAAGAGCCTGTGGAAGGAGACCCTCCTGGAGAAGTTACTTTGGAACCTGGTGGGAGTGTCTATTCCCTACTCATTAATATGAATTTGAAGAGTCCATGATCTCCAAGATCCGATTGAAGACCTTCATTGAATACAAAGTCTGTTGGCTCAAATCTGGAAGATCTAAATTTTGAGGCAGAGTTTCAAAAGCTTGAGTTCCAAGGGTTCACATACCAGCAGAATCAGAATCGAGGCTGGGCCACCAGGCTACTCCTTCAAAACTGTGCCATGGATACACTTCTCAAAGACTGTCACTCAGATATGTTCCTTGCTGCAAACATCTTGGCTTCTCAGGAATCTCTGTCTTGTTCCCAAACCTTGTCCAGAAGAGACACATCCATGTCCAATTCCAAGACACTCTATGATATTACATCGTATGGAAGGAGTAGCCAGGAGCAGCAGGTGGCCCTGAGGTGGAACCCAAATTTAAGAGCCAGAGGAAGAAGTGTGTCCCCATTGAAGGGAGAGAAACATATAGAAGTCCCAAAGTAGGGCAGCATCAAAAAGGACTGGCAGAATGAATGGCTACTAGGCCCAAGGGATTAGTCACTCTGACCAGAAAAAGGAATGAGCTGAGTCCCTAAGAAGCAAGTTTCAACAGTTAATCCTGAAGAACAGATAGGTTCTTTCAGAAAGCTTCTTCAAAAAAAAAAGGATGAATCTCCTCCTGCAGGGGATTTTCCCCAGTAAATGCAAAGAATCAGAAGGGCCCCTGCAAAAAGGCAAACCTGAAACAGCCACAGCCCAGAGCCAAAAGTTATTCAAAACCAAATCGACCACGGACAGCAGGCCAGAATCTCATGACAGCTGTAGGAAAAGATTTTAAATGAGAAGATGGTGCTTCACCATAGACCTCATGCCTTGGAGTTAAATTGGTACAAAGCAGGATTCTGGGACGCATTAGGTCCACATTACTGCCACCAAAGTTTTTTATCCAACCAAGAGCAAACAAGAGTCAGAAGCGATATAGTCCTTGATTCCCAAGTTAACCCATGGGCTATAGTTCTCCAAAAGAGAGTAAGTGGGGCAGTCCCAGGGACAGCAAGTGGGCCTTCTCACCCAGGGAGCCAGGTTCCCTTCCAGGCAGAGTCTGGCATCATGGCTCAAGAGTGCAAGTATCGCAGACCATCCCCTCCACTGCCCAAGGCACTGTCTCCTTCAGATATATGCCCCTTTTGGCCAATCAGAACATGCTTTTCACAGCATTCCTGATTGGAAAACTCTATTCCAAGGAAAAACTGATTATCTTACAGAGACAAGTTTTTCCCTCATATTAGCACATCCTCTGCGTGCTAATAGCTTCTTGTTACCACAAATATTTTTGCTCCCTGAAATAAATGTTTTTCTTCTGAGATCTGGTGGCCTCTGTCTGTGCCCTGCTGGGAGAAAGGCAATGGATAATGGTCCACTCTTTCTACAGGTGCCTGCTTTGGATTCAGGTGGGATGGGGCCATGGAGGGAGGTACACCCCAGTGTGTATACTCGCCTTCACCCAGTTCCTTCACTGCACCTTCAGTTTCCATGATCTCAGCATTACAGAAACGTCCAATAGCATCCAGAACACATCAAGGTGAACTAAACCTAAAGACCTCCCCCCTTTCAGGATCTGGTTGTCTTCTCCTGCTCTCTCTCTACTTGGAAATTGTGGGGTTGTAGGGGGAGGGGCTCTTCAGAGGCTGAAATTTCCCTCAGGCTCAGAAAGTGTCAGAGACAATCTCACAGGTCAGAATAAGAAGGGGCGTTTGGGGGCAGTGCTGGTCGTGAGTAAGAGATGGGAGAAAGTTGTCCTCATGTCATGGTGGGCTAGATGAAGTTGCCCTGAAAGCCCCTCCTCTCCCAGAAGAAGCTGGAATGAGATGTGCCAGGCCTGTCACCCTACCTCTGTTTTTCTCATGCTCTGGAGCAGAGTTGAGGATGAGGACCACACACTCCCAGCTCTGAGGATGTGTGGTAGGGAGCATGGAGGCCCCCGAGGGCTAGCCCACCCCTGCCCCAGAGGAGAGGACAGCCCTGCTCAGAGCACCCACCTGCCCTGGGTGAACGAGCAATGGGCACGGCTATGTGTGTAGTCACCTCATGGTCTGAGGGACACTGTGCCCCTAGGGTGGGATTCGGGGAAGGAGGCAGGGGTAAGAGTGCCCATTGATGGCACAGAGACCAAGGAGCCCCTGGCATCCCACCACCATCTACAGGCACAGAGGAAAGAAGTTAGAGGCCTGGTGGCTCCTGGTGGCTCCATCCCAGAGTCTCCCCTCTACTCCTGATCCAAGTGCTCAGACAGAGGGAGAACACCTAAAGCTTCTCCACAGAGGGCCAGACTACCAGAGGCAACGGAGTCTCTGGGAAGGGAAGCTTCACTTCTCCGCAATGTAAATAATCAGACTTCCTAGGATGGGGAGCTCGGTACAGACTCATGGTCTGTGATTTCTACCTACACCTGTGGCCCAAGGAGGCTCCCAGAGGACATGTGGGACTCAACAGGCCCAGGGACTGTGCAGGGGTCATAGCAAGTCTCACCTGCTCTCAGCCTCACTCATCCCAGAGCCCAGAGAGGGAAGAGACCAGCAGACAGGATGTGTCACCGAGCAGGTGGGAAGTCACCTGTGGAGGAAAAAAGTGCCATTAACTTTCCTCCCCAGGGCCCGTCCACACAGAAAAGTAGGGAGACAAGAGCAATCCCCTAGAACAATTTGGGGCTCTATGTCACAGTCACTCCAGTGGTGGAGAGACCTGCTCCTGGAGGGATCCCTGATATAGGAGCCAGCAGGAATGACTCTGCCTCCCTTCCTGTCAGGGGCCCCACATGTGGGACCAGGTTCAGGGTGGGGGCAGAGGGCACAGGCTCGCTTGTGCTGTGCTTTCTCTCGGAGACCAATCCTGCCTGCCTCTGCACCGCATCCCCCGTGGTGGGCATAGTGGTGGGGGCTCAGCCAGGATCTGAGGAGAGGGGTGGCTGCCTAGGTCATCAAGTGACCTCCAGAGTTGAGGAGAGGCGAGCAGAGAGCATGGATCCTGAGCCTGCCTGCTGCCAGGTCCTCTCAAAGGCACCAAGAGTTGAGTGCTGTGTTGGGGGAGCTGGAAATAAGGTGCCTGTCTGGGGAAATGACACGGAAGCACCACTGACAGAACAGCAAGAAACCAGATGTGGAGAGTCCCTTGCCCTTCTCCTACCATGAGGTGCAGAAAGGACAGCAATGGAGGGCCCCTCAAAGAGTGGGTCAGACCCACACTGATCCCAGATAGGGATCTCTCATATACCCACACTGATCCAGCACAGGTCTCCCAATAATCCCACTGAGAGATCTAGACAGATCCACACTGACCCCAGTAGGAACCCCTGACAGACCCACAGTGTCCCCAAACAGAAACCTCCCACACACCCACACTGACCTTGCACAAGGCCCTTCCAGAGATCCACACTCACCCCAGGAGGGACCTCCCACTGACCCACACTAACTCTGCATAGGGATCTCCCACAGACTCATAGCAACCCTGCACAGGAACCCTCGCACAGACCCACACTGACCCCACACAGAGACCTCGGACAGACCCACAATAACCCCACACAGGGACTCCATTAACCTTACTCAGGAATCTCCCACAAATCCACACTGACCGCACACAAAGCCCTCTGACAGACACACATTTACCCCCACTAACAACTCACAGGACCCCCTCACAAACCCACACGGAGTAATCTCACCCAGAGTCCTTTCAGATCATCAAACAGAGACCCCCACATAGACCTCACAGGCGTTCTTTAGGATAAGAGTGTATATACCCTTTGATAGTTTCTTCATGGTGGATCCAATATCACTTAACAAACCGCATGCACTACTGTTTGGAAGGTAAATTGGTACAACCAATATTTAAAATAGTATGGCAATTCTTAAAAAAATAAAATTAGAATAACATGTGATCCAGGAATACCATTTCTGATCATATAGCAAAAGTTTTAAAAGACTGAAATAATTTCAGGTTATCTTTTCTGACCACAATAGGATGAAACAGGAAATCCTATAAGAGTAAGAGACCAGGAAAATTGACAAATATGTGGAAAGTAAACAGTACATTCTTCCCCACTGCTTCTGATTTTATTGAGGCATATTTGACATTGGCCACTGCATAATTTTAAGACATATAGCATGATTATTTGGCTTACATACATCATGAAATTATTAACACAAGAAAATTAGTGAATATCATCTCACATGGATAAAAAATTTATAAAAAGTAAAAAGAAAAGAAAAAAGTGTTTCTGTTGTGATGACAACTCTTAGGATTTATTTTCTTAACCCTCATATATGAAATACACCAATTTCAATTATATTTATAATACTGTATAACACTTAAAAACAACTGAGTCAAATACAAAATCAAAGGGAAAATGAAAAAGTATATTGAGACAAAGTAAAATGAAACACAACACACCAAGATTTATGGGATGAAGCAAAAGCAGGACTACAGGAGATGTTCGTAGTGTTAAATGCATACATTTAAAGGAAAGAAAAGCTTCAAACAAACAAGATGGTGTAGATGGTGGTGGGATGCCAGGGGCTCCTTGGTCTCTGTGCCATCAATGGGCACTCTTACCCCTGCCTCCTTCCCCGAATCCCATTTTATGCTTCAAGGAACTATAGAAAATGAAAACACTAATCTCACATTTAGCAGAAGGAATTAGAGAATAGAAAAATAATAGAAATTTTTAAAAAGTGTTTTTTAATCATAAATTCGACCGTTGGTCAGATTAACTAAAATAAAAGAGTGAAGACAAATCAATGAAATCAGAAATGAAAGAGGAGGCAATACACATGATGCCTCAGAAATAAAAGAATCATTAGAGTCTATTATAAACAATTATGGCAACAAATTAGATAACCTAGGAGAAACAGATAAATTCCTAGAAACATACAACCTATCAACACAACCGAGACAAAATATAAAGTTTGAACAGACCAATAAAAAATAAGGAGATTGAATCAATAATATAAAAATATAGAAAATCCAGGACCATATGGCTTCAGTGTTGAATCTTACCAAGTATTTAAAGAATTAATGCCAATCCTTTTCAAACTCATCCAAAAAAACTGGAGAGGAGGGAGCACTTTCAAATTAAGTTTACAAGGCTAGCATTACCTTGATACCAAAAGCAGACAAAGATATTACAAGAAGATTCTAGGTCAATATCCAGAATGGTCACAGATTCAAAAATCCTCAAAAAATATTAGCAAAGCTAATTCAAGAATACATTAGAAGGGTCATACCCCATGATTAAGTGCGATTTATTCATAGGTTGCAAGGATGGTTCAAAATACACAAATCAGTCAAGATAATACACTACATTAACAAAATGAAGGGGAAAAACTCGTATGATCATGTCAATAGACGCAGAAAAGGATCTGACAATTCAACATTCTTTCATGATGAAAACTCTCAGTTAATTGGGTATAGAAGGATTATACCTCAATACAATAATGGCATATATGAAAAGATCACAGCAAACATATTACTCAACAGTGAAAAACTGAAACCTTTGGCTCTAATATCAGGAAGAAGGCAAAAATGCCCACACCCACCATGTTCATTCAACATAGCACTGAAAGCCCTAGTCAGAGGACTTAGGCAAGATGAAGAAATAAAATGGACTAAAATCAGAGGGGAAGAAGTAAAATTGCCTTCATTTGCAGATGACATAATCATATATATAGAAAATACTAAAGTTTCAAAAACAACAGTGACAACAGCAACAGAAACCATTAGAACTCATAAATGAATTTAGCAAAGCTGCAACAAAATCAGCATACTGAAGTCATTATATAAAAGCAATGAACCACCCAAAAAAGATATTAAGAAAGAAACACCATTTTGAATATAAAGAATAAAATGCTATGCTACGCTGACCTTAGTCGCTCAGTCCCATCAGATTCTTTGTCACCCCATGGACTATAGCCAGGCAGGCTCCTCTGTCCATAGGGATTCGCCAGTCAAGAATGCTGAAGATACACTATGCTAACTCTCCAGAACACAAACTCCTCACCTCTCTCCCAACATATAAAGAGAAAGACACTATATACGTATATCTATCTTCATCATGAATACATAAATATATTACCTACTACCACACACATGAATAAACACCCTAGCAGTCTCCAAAGAAATATACTTGAATACTCCTAACACTCCATACATTATGAATACTTTCATAATTCATGCATCTGATAATGGACATATACAAATCAATACACACAAGAAAGACACATAGAAATATCTCCAGGAAACCACTTATGAAATAACTTCTATATACCAAAGAAGTAGAGTAGGAGCTAGTAGGAGCTGGTTTATACATCTGCATATACTAACAAATAACCATATCACATATTTTTAATACATTTAAATGAAAATTACTAAATCCCCTTTATAAACCTGGAACTTCACCTTCTCATCAGATACACACATACTCACTTCTCAAACTATATAAGCCTAGGAGGTCCCGACTGAAAAACAGAAATCTGTAGCACTAGCAAATATTTCTCCAAATGTCCATGCTTCTTGAATACACACATAAATTCATTATACACACAACTCTCCGTAAGCCCCAAATATAACCACAATTACCCACTACACTACAAATATGCAAACATATAATTATATATACTCTTTATTTCAAACACACTACCCACAATACCTGTATATGCAGACCCCCACATTCCCAAATTCTCACATAGAATTAGTTCTTCCATCTTGCAGAATGTAGAATCATATAAACACTACTATAAACAACATCTACTAGCCCTATAAAATAGCCACAGAATTCCACCCTACATAGCAAAATATACATAACAGCTCCTGAAAATCCACACACACACAAACCACAGAACCATACAACAAGCACTAGACACAAAAGATACCCTCAGTACACAAATGATCATCCGACATTCCTCAAATACACAAAATAGACTGTACACCCAAACTAATACACACCAGTACTTTCCCTAACATTGCCCTTACACATATGAAAAATCTACCATTAAACACATACAAATCCCCAAATTCAAGGGTGAAAAAATCACGTGTAAAAATAGTTCTCAAACACCAAATTACAAACACCTAATCACCAACTCTCTTGCTTTCTCCATGATCCAGTGGTTGTTGGCAATTTGATCTCTGGTGCCTCTGCTGCTGCTGCTGCTAAGTCACTTCAGTCGTGTCCGACTCTGTGTGACCCCATAGACGGAAGCCCACCAGGCTCCCCCATCCCTGGGATTCTCCAGGCAAGAACACTGGAGTGGGTTGCCATTTCCTTCTCCAATGTGTGAAAGTGAAAAGTGAAAGTGCAGGCGCTCAGTCATGTCTGACCCTTAACGACCCCACGGACTGCAGCATATCAGGCTCCTCCATCCATGGGATTTTCTAGGCAAGAGTACTGGAGTGGCTTGCCATTGCCTTCTCCGCTGGTGCCTCTACCTTTTCTAAAACCTGCTTGAACATCTGGATGTTCACGGGTCACATACTGCTGAAGTCTGCCTTGGAGAATTTTGAGCATGACTTTACTAGCGTGTGAGATGGGTGCAATTGAGCGGTAGTTTGAGCATTCTTTGTTATTCCCTTTCTTTGGGATTGGAATGAAGACTGACCTTTTCCAGTCCTCTGGCCACTGCTGAGTTTTCCCAATTTGCTGGCATATTGAGTGCAGCACTTTCACAGCATCATTTTTCAGGATTTGAAATAGCTCAATTGGAATTCCATCACCTCCACTAGCTTTGTTCTTAGTGATGCTCTCTAAGGCCCACTTGACTTCACTTTCCAAGATATGTGGCTCCAGGTGAGTGATCATGCCATCGTGATTATCTTGGTCGTGAACATCTTTTTTGTACAATTTTTCTGTGTATTCTTGCCGCCTCTTCTTAATATCTTCTGCTTCTGTTAGGTCCATACCATTCCTGTCCTTTATCGAGCCCATCTTTGCATGAAATGTTCCCTTGATATCTCTAATTTTCTTGAAAAGATCTCTTGTTTTTCCTATTCTGTTGTTTTCCTAGATTTCTTTGCATTGATCGCTGAAGAAGGCTTTCTTATCTCTTCTTGCTATTCGTTGTAACTCTGCATTCAGATGCTTATATCTTTTCTTTTCTCCTTTGTGTTTCACTTCTTTTCTTTTCACAACTATTTGTAAGACCTTCTCAGACAGCCATTTTGCTATTTTGCATTTCTTTTCCATGGGGATGGTCGTGGTCCCTGTCTCCTGTACAATGTCACGAATCTCGGTCCAGAGTTCATCAGGAACTCTATCTATCAGATCTAGTCCCTTAAATCTATTTCGTACTTCCACTGTATAATCATAAGGGATTTGATTTAGGTCATATCTGAATGGTATAGTGGTTTGCCCTAGTTTCTTCAATTTAAGTCTGAATTTGGCAATAAGGATTTCATGAGCTGAGCCACAGTCAGCTCCTGGTCTTGTTTTCGCTAACTGTATACAGCTTCTCCATCTTTGGCTGAAAAGAATATAATCAATCTGATTTCGGTGTTGACCATCTGGTGATGTCCATGTGTAGAGTCTTCTCTTGTGTTGTTGGAAGAGGGTGTTTGCTATGACCAGTGCGTTCTCTTGGCAAAACTCTATTAGACTTTGCCCTGCTTCATTTCGTGCTCCAAGGCCAAATTTGCCTGTTACTCCAGGTGTTTCTTGACTTCCTACTTTTGCATTCCAGTCCCCTATAATGAAAAGGACATCTTTTTTGGGTGTTAGTTCTAAAAGGTCTTGTAGGTCTTCATAGAACCGTTCAACTTCGGCTTCTTCAACATTACTGGTTGGGACATAGACTTGAATTACTGTAATATTGAATGGCTTGCCTTGGAAAAGAACAGAAATCATTCTGTCGTTTTTAAGATTGCATCCAAGTACTGCATTTCAGACTCTTTTGTTGACCATGATGGCTGCTCCATTTCTTCTAAGGGATTCCTGCCCACAGTAGTAGATATAATGGTCATCTGAGTTAAATTCACCCATTCCAGTCCATTTTAGTTCACCGATTCCTAGAATGTCTACGTTCACTCTTGCCATCTCCTGTTTGACCACTTCCAATTTGCCTTGATTCATGGACCTAACATTTCAGGTTCTTATGCAATATTGCTCTTTACAGCATTGGACCTTGCTTCTATCACCAGTCACACCCACAACTGGGTATTTGTTTTGCTTTGGCTCCATCCCTTCATTCTTTCTGCAGTTATTTCTCCACTGATCTCCAGTAGCATACTGGGCACCTACCGACCTGGGGAATTCGTCATTCAGTATCCTATCATTTTGCCCTTTGATACTGTTCGTAGGGTTCTCAAGGCAAGTATACTGAAGTGGTTTACCATTCCCTTCTCCAGTGGACCACAGTCTGTCAGACCTCTCCACCATGACCTGTCCGTCTTGTGTGGCTCCATACGGCGTGGCTTAGTTTCCTTGAGTTAGACAGGGCTGTGGTCCATATGATCAGATCAACTAGTTTTATGGGATTATGATTTCAATATGTCTTCCCTCAAATGCCCCCTCGCAATACCTACCGTCTTCTTTGGGTTTCTCTTACCTTGGTCATGGAATATCTCTTCACAGCTGCTCCAGCAAAGTGCAGCCGCTGTATCTTACCTTGGACGCGGGGTAGCTCCTGTCGGCCACACTTCTGCATGTGGTTGGTTTCGCCGAGTTGGCTTCTCTCGCGTCTGCGCCACCGGAACCGGTAGCCACAGACAAAACCAACCCACACATTGGACTATCTATCATACCAACCAATGAAATTCATACAAACCCCATCAGAGCTTGCCAATCATGATTTGACATCAGACTACAAATCGATGTCTGTTACTACATTCGGCAAAGTTTCTCTCATCAGTGACAAGAGCACATATTGAACATGTATGTTGACTGATGTTTTCACGTTAAAAAGGAAGTCACCTGTGAAACTATGAGAATGTACGTTAGATCTTCACTCACTTTCCACTGATTTTCCAATGACTTGTGCTACCTCTTTTTCACGTTCCTTCTTTTCATATTCAAAACGAAGAAACTCGTGAAATTATGAGCATGCATGTTAGATCTTCACTCACTTTCAACTCATTTTCCAATGACATATGCTACTTCTTGCCAACTGGATGACGGCTTTCAAGTGGAAGAAATTCCCTCTAGCGTTTGTACTCCTCAGAAGTCACAGGCTAGAACGGCACCTGTTTAACTGCTCTCACGATTTTTCCTCCAATGTAGGCCCTGCAGTCAGGAAACCATTTTTGCAGCCTGCTCCCCGCTGGTGCCAATAATCCTTGTGTAAACATCGCAAGGTAACTGAGCGCTATAGGAGAGTCTCCCTACACTGACAACGGCACAAGTAACCCCAGGGTGAAAGGGAACACCTGAGCATTGAAGAATCTATGTCTCCCTTACCTCAAATACCTCAAAGTTCCTGTAATTTATTCTAGAGGCTGCCATGAGGGTCTGCCCCCTCCCAAGCCAGGTTAGCTGTTGGGGCTCCGCCTTCCCTGTTGCAGCCAGAGCTCTTGTCTTCTTGACGGGACAACCTGAAGAGATGCTGGGAGCAGCTGTTGGATAACGGCCGTCAGCCTGCCCACAGTGGTCGTGCGCATGCGTGCAGGCACACGGCACACAGACAACTGTCCCAGAAGGTTGCTGCAGGAGAGGAGAGAAGTGGAGGGTACGGGCACACTGGGGAGGTTCTGTATCCATGGATTCTCACCGGGAACCTTCGTACAACTTTCTTCTTAAAACTAGCTCTTGTGAGATGCACACTGGTGATTTTTACATTGCACATGTAAAATCCATGCACTTAGATAAAGGAGCTTTGGAGAACTCCACCCTAAGAACAATATCCTTAAATTGGGAAAGTGTTTTCATCCTTTTTCATGACCTTGAACTTCAGTTCTTGTTTATGTCTGTCAAAAAACAATAGGTCCTTTTCCCTAGTAGGCCAAAAGTTTTTGCTAAAGAACAATCCTAACAAAGAATTTCAGACCTGGGAAACGCTTTGAGATACTGTCTGCTGACTTCATTCGTAGACTATACAAATGCATTCAGCTTACTATAATATTTTTTCTTACTGCATTTATTTACTACATGGAGGTGACTCAATAAATGTTGATTCTCAGATGTTTCCTTGCAGGTTTTTGTTATCAATAACTTCGATCAGCACTTGAAAATTTGGGTCAGTTTCAGATGAGATAGCAGTAGCATGGGAATAATTTTATGCTCCTTTTCATTTTCATTATATTGGAGAATTTTTGCTGCCAAATCTAAAAAAAAAGAGAGAGAAAGAAATAGCAGAATCAACTTATTGACTTGGGTTGGTAATACTTTTGAAAGAAGATTTGATCATCAGATTCTCTTAGTGATCAGTTCCAAGATTATTACCATTTTTATTTCACAGGATACCTCTTAAAATTCCAGGTATTTAACAATACTGAGAGTCTCCAAACACACAGATTGAAAATTCTACAAGATATAAGCACGGGATCCCACTGTAATTCTAATGTTCCATGCTTCAATAGAATATGATCGGTCATCTGAGGTCTGTTATCCATATCCAAAGATTTTTTTCTCAGCAAACATTACCTGCCCCCACCTTTCTGCATGAATAGTCAGAGATTATGGTGAAAGAACTTCTAATTACTCCTTTCTGTTGCCTGTCTCCCAAAATTACTTTTGGACTGATTTAATTATATCTGCCTCTGTGGTCTAAGATTTTGATGGAGTACGAAATGATTGTAGACATGAGATGGGTTAATTTTTTCCACAATTCAATTTGTTTGTCAGTGGCCCTGGGAATGGCTCATTCAAACTCTACTCAGAGCCATGAATGAGACTCTTTTAGCAACTGATTGACAGGACAAGGGAAGAATCAACAAGAAAGCCTGCCTTTCTGGAGTGCCAGGGTACAGTATTTTGCCTCCCCATTCCTCTACTTTGAAGTTACTGGTTAAAAATACTATCATATTTTCCCATGAGAAAAGTTCAAATAGTGAGAAATGTCTCCAAGCTGTTAATTTCTTTAACCCTTAACTCTTTTTATTTTTTAAAATTAAGTTTACTGTGATTTTCTTTAAATTGATCTCACCTCATCTTCCCAACTAAGGTCAAGGGAGAGTGCAAAGAGTAGTTAACCAGGAGAATAAAAAAATAAAAGTTAAGTGCATGTAAGAAGATATTTCTGTACTGAAGAGTACTTAAGGCTTGGGAAATATCTAGATGGACAAATCATTCCCTTCAGTTCAGTTCAGTTACTCAGTCGTGTCTGACTCTTTGCGACCCCATGAATCACAGCATGCCAGGCCTCCCTGTCCATCACCAACTCCCAGAGTTCACTCAAACTCATGTCCATCGAGTCAGTGATGCCATCCAGCCATCTCATTCTCTGTCGTCCCCTTCTCCTCCTGCCCCTCATCCCTCCCAGCATCACAGTCTTTTACAGTACGTAAACTCTTCACATGAGGGGGCCAAAATATTGGAGTTTCAGCTTTAGCATCAGTCCTTTCAATGAACACCCAGGATTGATCTCCTTTAGAATGGACTGGTTGGATCTCCTTGCAGTCCAAGCGACTCTCAAGAGTCTTCTCCAACACCACAGTTCAAAAGCATCAATTCTTCAGCAATCAGTTTTCTTCATAGTCCAACTCTTACATCCATGCATGACCATGGGAAAAACCATAGCCTTGACTAGACGGACCTTTGTTGGCAAAGTAATGTCTCTGCTTTTTAATATGCTATCTAGGTTGGTCATAATTTTTCTTCCAAGGAGTAAACATCTTTTAATTTCATGGCTGCAATCAGCATTCACAGTGATTTTTGAGTGACTGGTAAAACCCTCTGAAAGTATCCAATATATATGTCATTGAAATCTTTCAGATTTAGAGTGGGAAAAATGTTAGAAATCATGAGGATATTGGGCAGGTGTTAAGGACAAATTTCCTACACAGTTGTAACAAAGAAGAGGAAGGAAACCTGAGTTCTGGATTCCCAATTGTCTTTCTTTTTCAATATGATTTAAATGTTAAATTTTAAATTTCGAAACTTTTATAAGAAAAGTAGGAGAAAATCTTTGGGTCCTAGGGCTTAGTGAAGAGTTTTTACACTTGAGAGCAAAAACATTACTCGAAAAAGAAGAAAAAATTGGATTTTACTAATATTCATTATTTTCCTACATGAAAGACTCTGTTAAGAATGAGAAGAAGCTATGAGTTTGGACAAATTATTTTCAAGTCACACATCTAGAAAAATCTGTGTCTAGAGTGTAGAAAAAACTATTAAAACTCAGTAAAAATAGGAACAATTCAATTAGAAAATGGGGAAAAGATATGAAGAGACATTTCACCAAAGAGGACGTGTGTTTGGCAAGTAAATCATGAATAGATGTTCAAAACTCCTGGTCATTAATGAACCTCATATTAGGAACACAATGAGAATAATCATCTATTGATTTAGAACAGCTAAAATGAAAATTAGCTTGTTATTTGAGTATGCCATGAAATTGGATTTCTCATAGTGTTGCTAAAGGAACTGTAAAATCATAAAGTCACTCTGGAAACAGTTTCTCTGTTTCAAAAAAAAAAAAAAAAAACTAAATATATATTTACCATATAGTACAGCAATTGCATTCCTGGCTATTTACTCCAGGAAAATGAACACAGGGTAACAGGCATCCAGGTATAGTCTGCAGGAGTACAAAGAACAAAGATATTCAAGTTCTGTGAGAAAGATCAAGATTTGAATTCCTGTTCCCACTAATTCCTACCTATGTCATTTCTGAAAAACTACTTAACCCTGCTAGGCTTCCATTTATCTTTAAAAAGCAGCTAAACCAAGATAATGCTGAGCACTAAGTCAGTTTCAGGCAGTGGGGAACTGGCTGGGCTGGAGTTGACATTTGGTCTGTCTGTTATGCGATGAGGTATGTGTTGGGATCCCCTGGATAGAGGTCTAAGGACAACCAGGAGGGACAGAGAACCACCTATCTCCAGAAATAAGTTGTGTGAAGTTCAGGCTCCAGGGCAGACAGCCTGGTGCTGCTGGGGTTGTGAGGAAAATAAGAACTTATGACCAGTGGAGTGATTACTAGTGCAGCTGAACTGCTTGAGCTCCCCTGATCTGGAGAAAGTGTGTGGACCACATGGTGTATCAGTAGCTCCATGACTCCAGGGCCCTGAGCAATCTTGCCTGAGGATCCATAACTGAGTTCACCACCAAGGGAGAGAACGCTAGTCTTCCCTCTTCCAGAGACTGTTGGGCTTTTAAAAGTTGATGCTGGGGTGGATACATGGCTAAGCATGGTGGTACTTCAGTGGTAAAACTCCAGCCAGATGCAGGCACTGTGGAAATGTGTGGACGCTGGGAAGACACTTTCTTGAGGCCTTCCAAGCTCATCTTGGGGAGGGAGTTTCTGTGCAAGTTCCTGGCTCTAGCCAGTAGAATCCGTGTGAAAGTCCCTCTGAGTCCATTTGTGCTTGTTTGGCAGTGAGAGTCTGGGATATGTGGGCAATGTCATGATTGGAAAGAATTTGGCCTGAATCTTTTGACTAGCATCTAGTCCATATTGGATATGTGCTAAAGGGGAACTTTACCAGATTATCAGGGATTCTGAAGTCTGGAGCAACTGCATTGTGAGGCTTCCTGGGATCCTGCTTGCTACACAAAGACTCTGTGACGGGCAGACTAGCAGGAAGGATGAGGAGAGCATTGCTTCAAGGCTTATAGGCAGGGCCACTAAGTCCTGAGTCAGTTAAGCAGAAAGGAGACACTAGGCTTCTACTGCTGAATATGTGTGGACACCTTGGGACAGGCTGGTCTGGGCCCCTGGCCAGAAGGAAACAGTCATGTGGGGCTGAGGGCCAAGAAGGCTCCTGTTGTCTAAGCCACATTGCTTGTGACATGTGTTATGGCAGCTGGAGCTGACTGATGTATTTCCTCCGAAGTCTGTGCACTCCCACAGCAGGAGTGGTGTGTGCAAGCAAAGACATCATTCTCTCTCCCCAGCTGGACTCTTGCAGTGTCCTCATCGCTGCCCTCCTCCTGATGTAATGTTCCTGCCAGTTGCTGTTCCCTCGTTCGGGGAGTCAGATGAAAAACCTCAAGTGAAGGGGTAAGCGCTGAGGAACAGGAGGAGCAATAGGGCCCCAAGATAGAATCAGGAGGAGACTCTCATTGGTTTTTATTTGGTTTTTCAAGCTTGGTTTTTGGGGGTTGCAGCTGGTGGACAGGAAATCCAAGAAGGGACCACTGAAAGCTGATGAGGCTGAGGGAGGGGAGGGGGGAAGGTTCTGGCGAGGAGGCTGTTGTGGAAACTGGGCCTGTGGAGGAAAGCAGACATGGGCTCAGGGAGGGCGGTGAGTCTCTGGATCTTGTTGATCGAGTTGGTGACGTTAGTGAAGATGCTAGGGTAGATGGGGTATTGGCAGTCAAAACCCCAGCTGGCCAGCCCCATCAGAACCCAGAACTAGTGAAGTCACAGACAAGGGCCCCCCCCCAGAATCACTCTAGGAAAGAAATGGGAGTTGAGGTGGGTTACTGAGCCAGGTCTGAGAAGACAAGGTAGCAAAGTGGGGCTTATGAGTCTCTGCCTGCCAACCTCACTCAGGTGGACCACTGTGAAATTCCAGACTCCAGCATGCCACTAAGACCAGCCTGATTAAGTCATGCAGGTAAGCACTGGAATCATACTTCAGGAAGTTCCTGATTGACCCTCAGAACAATCACAAATGTAAGTCCATCAATATATGGAAGTTGTGCCCAGGAAGGGCATGGTGGTCCAGGAGAAAGCACTCTCCAAGGCCAAGAAGGGACAGCTGAAGGATTTGAACCCAGGAGAGCTGGTCTGTGAGTGGAAACTGACCAGCTGAAGCTGCTGCAGACCCGGCTTTTGTAAACTCTGAGCAGCACATCCCCACCTGATTCATCCTCCTTTTTCATTCATTTAGTCCGGCCTTTAGTTTTCTCTCAACTTCTTTGTTGCATTTCTTCAGAAATTGCCCATACCCAGACCTGGTGGAGGCAGCCTGTATTGCTCAGGGAGCAGCTGAGGGTCTCCTGAAAGCCTCTGGGAGTTATTGGAGTCCTGAAATGTTGTCAGGGCAGGACCATCTGGGCAGAAACTCCCTCACTTCATTAGCCAAACGGAAGATTTCATTGCTGGAGGTAGGTCAAGGAGCAGGGGACATGGCTGCGCTTGGTCCCCATCAAGCACTTGTCCAACACACACAACCAGCATCCGGAGAAGCTGCAGCCCTTGAGCACAGGGGTGAAAGTACAAACCTTCTCTTTCATGAAGCTTTCCTAAAGAATCCAACTCAGCTGCCACTGTCAGATGTGACATGTGGAAGCAAGCCATGGAAGGAACAGGACAGGAATGGAAGGACATTTCATAGGGTGGAAGCATGGCCCTTTCATGAGCTGAGATTCCAAATAGTACAGCCCAACTTTCTGATGCTGGAGCAGAGGGAGCAGTGAGTGCAGACGAGGAGAGGAGGGATGGCCAGGTGGGTGGGAGGAAGAACAATGACAAGTGGGAAGCAAGGCAGGTAGATGGGTTGGAGGCCATCAGGTTCCCAGGGCCTTTATGGTGGGGGTTGGAGTTGACGTCCATGGAGAACTGCTAGGTCAAGTCTAGAAGCTGGATTGCTCTGGTGCTGTGTGGAGAATGAACCAGTTTGGAAGCAGCTATAGGAGAGAAGTGAGAGATTATGGGTAGGGAGGGCCCAGGGTGGTAAGAAACAGATTTGGAACAATATGTTGAAAGAGGCACAGGACCTGTCAAAGTTGAGCCTATCTCACCAACCAGGGAAGAAGTGCAGAGGGGGAGGAGCAGGCTGAGCACAGAGCCCTGGGGTCTCCAGCATTAAGAGGTGGGAGGGGAGGGAACCAGTGCAGAGCAGAGTAGCTGGCTGTTCCTGGTGCCCAGGAAATGGCAGTGAGACTTGCTGAAGTGCTGAGTGAGAGGAGGACTCAGGTCCAAGGGTGGCTCTGGCAAGACAGGCTCTTGGGGACACTGCCATGTGGCTCTGGTGGCACTGCGGACACTCCTGGGCAGAGTGGGTTAGATCCAGGGCTGTTATGAGGAGTCGTTGGGGGAAAGGAGGCAGAGAAACTGGGCAGTATCAGGAGGGAGATTGCCACTGCATGTTTACACAGGACCCACGAAAGGAGACAGAGAAGACATGGAGCAAGGGAGATTCTGGGAACCAAGAACTCCAGGAGGGCCTGACTGGGATGGGCCAGGAGGCTCAAGAGAGATAGAAGATGCTTTCTTGGGGTGAGAAGAAGTGGGCTGGGAAGATGAATGGGCTCTAGTCTGAGTGCTTTGATAGTCTCAGTAAAACAGGAAGGAAGCTGTCCAGCTGAGAGGGAGGGGTGGGGAACTGGCAACTTGAAGGAAAGAGAAGGGTACATGGTATGGCTGGCCAAAAATCACCTTAAGAAGTGGCCATTCTCATCATCAGAACTATGGTTAAGTTACCTTACATGGCAAAAGGGACTCTGCAGCTGTGATGGAGCTGAGAATAAGGAAATAAGAAGATTATCTGAGATTATTTGGGTGTACCCAACACTCATGAGGAAAGAGGGAGGCAGGAAATCAGAGTCAGAGGAGGAGATGAGATGACAGGAGCAGAGGGAGGAGCAATGTGCTTTGGAGACAGAGGAAGAGGCCACGAGCCAAGGAATGTTGGGGACCTCTAAAAACCTAGAACAAGAAAGAAAACGGTCTCCCTGCCTAGAGTCTCTAGAGGGAAGCATCCTAACCAACAACACCTTGACTTTAGACTCTGACCTCCAGAAATGTAAGATAATAAATTTCTGTTGTCTGAGCCACCCACTTAAGATGATGTCACGACATTACCAACAGAGTCACAAAAGAAACCCAAGGAATGGGTTTGGAGGCAATTACAGGAGAAGAGGTGAGAGATTATGGGTGGGGAGAGGCCAGGGCAGTAAGAAAGAATCAGATTTGGGACAATATGTTGAAGGAAGCAACAGGGCCTGTCTGCCAAAGTTGAGCCTATCTCACCAACCAGGGAAGAAGTGCAGACGGGGAGGAGCAGGCTGAGCATAGAGCCCTGGGGTCTCCAGCATTGAGAGGTGAGAGGGGAGGGGACGAGTGCAGAGCAGAGTAGCTGGCTGGTCCTGGTGCCCAGGAAATGGCAGTGAGACTTGCTGAAGTGCCGAGTGAGAGGAGGATTTGGGGCCACGGGTGTCTCTGGTAAGACAGGTTTCATGAGGCTCTGGTGGCACTGGGGACACTCCTGGGTAGAGTGGATTAAATTCAGGGCCGTTAGGAGAAGTCTTTGGGGGAAAGGAGGCTAGAAACTGGGCAGTAGCGGGAAGGAGATTGCCACTGCATGTTTATAGGAGAGTCGTGAAGGTGGAGATAAGACATGGAGCAAGGGAACCTCTGGGCACTCAAAGCTCCAGGAAGGACTGGCTGCAATGGGCCAGGAGGCTCAGGAGAGATGCAGCATGCCTGCTGGACTGCGAAGATGAATGGCACCTAGGCCAGTTGAGTGCTTTCATGTTCTAGGTGAAACTGGAAGCAAGCTCTCCAGCTGAGGGGGAGGGGTGGGGGAAGTGGTGGCTTGAAGGAAAGAGAAGGGTACATGGTATGGCTAGCCAGAATTAACCCTCAAAAATGGCCATCCTCATCACCAGAACCTAAGCCTATGTTACCTTACATGCAAAAGGGACTCTGCAGCTGTGATGGGGTTGAGAATCAGGAAATAGGAAGATTATCCTGAATTATCTGGTTGGACCCAACATAAACACAAAGGTACTCATGAGGAAAGAGGGAGGCAGGAGGTCTGAGTCACAGGAGGAGATGTGATGACAGCAGCAGAGGGAGGAGCAATGTGATTTGGTGATGTAGGAAAGGGTCATGAGCTGAGGATTGTTGCTGCTGCTGCTGCTGCTAAGTCGCTTCAGTCGTGTCCGACTCTGTGCGACCCCATAGACGGCAGCCCACCAGGCTCTCCTGTCCCTGGGATTCTCCAGGCAAGAACACTGGAGTGGGTTAAAGTATTGTTGGGGACCTCTAAAAAGATAGAAAAATCAAGAAAACATTTTCTTCTAGATCCTCCAGAAGGAAGCAGCCAGGCCAACACCTTGACTTTAGACTCTGATGTCCAGAAATCTGAGATAATACATTCTGTTTTCTGAGCCACCAATTTAAGGTGAGGTCACCAATGCACCAAGAAAGTCACACCAGGGGCTTCTTGGTCATTGGGAGGGTGCCATCATCACCTCAGCTCTTCTCCTTTGGGGTCCCTACCTGTGGTGCCCTTGGCCCTCCCCACAGTGCAACCATACTGCACTTTTTAAGGCTGGGGAAGGCCAAGTCCCTGTACACTCCAGGCCTCAGGGATTCATGTAGATGAGCCTTGTCGTTGCTGATATTGTGGTGGATTCTGGGCCAGTATGGGGGAGATGGGAAGGGCTCCAGTAGCCTCCTGACCCCATGGGAGTTCTCAGGAGACAGAGGAAGCCCCACCACTAGTATATCCCATGGAAAGTGAGCTGTGCTTTGCACTGCTGAAAAGAAAGAGTAAACTGAGTGTGGGTGTGTGGGTTTTATATGTGCTGAATGGAGCCAGGGCAGTGAATTCCACATTGAGTGAGAGGATAGGTCTAAGACAGGTCCAGAAAAGCAGGTACAATCCAGGTAGATGGAGAAAGGCCAGGCCAGGCCAGGAGGTTGAAAGCCAATAATTGTTAAGTACCTCCTAAATGCCAGTACAGTATTAAATTTCCTACAGGGACCTTATTAATAGGAGGCTTTAGCAAATCCATTTTATGGGTGAGGAAACTTAGCTAAGGTCACAATCCCAGGAAATGACAGACTGAATACTGGAACCAGGTCTTCTCTGCCCCACAGTCTAAGCACTGAGTGCCCCTGTGTTCTGTCTCTCCTCAGACCTGTTTCTGGGTGCCCCCTGAAAGTGGGGAGGCACTTTCAGGGAGAGAAGAGGGGCCTGGGTTGGAGGATGGGAGCCAGAGCAGGTGATATGGCAGAAGATTAATCTAGATGCAATCTCTCAGGTAGGCTGTGGTGACTGAAAGGCTAAGAGAGGCAGGAGTGAGGGGGCAGTTATATGCTGCCTTGGCTCTTGAGGGTCCATCTCTGGTGTTCTCATCCTGAGGAGAAATGAGAGAAGGAGTCGGCTCAAGGGCACTATGGATATACATCAGGCAAGCAGACAAAGGGCCACAGAAGAGCTTGGCACATGATGCCCGCTTGGGAGGCTCGGCCCTGAGGGTGATCCAGTGGAGGTCACATTAGGCTTCGAGTGAAAACACAGGGGCCCAGGCTGTGCTGCCTTATTTTAGGGTAGCCACCTGTCCTCTCCAGGCCTGTTTTCTAACCTATAAAACAGGGCACTACATAGAGTGTAAGGAAAGGTTCACAATTAAAATATCCAACAAGGAGACTTCCTTGGTGGTCCAGTGGTTAAAAATCTTCCCTTCTTGCAGAGGACATGGGTTGCATCCCTGGTCAGGGAACTAATGCCCCACATGCCACGGGACAACTAAGTCTACATGCTGCAACTACTGAGCCCATGTGCTCTGGAGATTGCATGCTACAACTAAGAAAGGCCCACACTCTGCAATGAAGAGCCTGCATGCGACAACTAAGACCCAACACAGGCTAAAGAAAGCAAACAAACAGAACAAACACCAAAGCAAAAAAAAAATAATACATAAAAAAACAAATAGCCAACAATAGACATATATATGGAATATATAAAATATATACAGAGCCCCTAAAGGAAGAGACAGATAACCCAACAGAAAAATAAGAGGGGGAAAATATCTTGAAAGGAAACTTTACATAAAAAAGATATCCAATGATAGTAAATATGTAAAAGCATATTTAATTGATCATCGGGAAAATGCAAATCACAAAAATCTATTAAAATGAGAAAATAGATTGGAAAATGGAAAATGCTAAGTATTGGTGAGAATACAAACTCTCATCGACTGCTTGAATGAGTGGAAATGGTGAACCACTTTGGAGATGTTTGGTAATATTTGCCAAAGCTAAATATACATATACCTTTTACTCCAACAATTCTACTCAAGGGTTTCTGTGAAATAGAAGGTAAAACATTTGGAAGTGAAATGAAATGAAATGAAAAACTTGGAAAGTACTAAAATATCCATTAAAAGTGTAACTGATCATCAAATTCAAGGCACACAGTAGAGTCCTGTAGAGTAAGGAGACTGAACTTAGGTAATAGTATGGATGAATCTCACAAATACAATGTTAAGACAAGAAAGATTGACAACTGGAAATAAATTCTACTTACAGAACATTCAGAATCTAATCTAAGGTATTAAAGGTGAAGATGGTGGTTTCTGTTGGGTGTTGGTGAAAGGAAGGAAGTATGAGTGGGGCCTCTGGGGGTATTGATCAACTGTTGCCTCACCATGTGAAAATTCATCCAACTTATGAAAAGAGCATGGATATATTCTTTTGTATGTATATTACACTTAAGTAAAAACTTTAATATATTCCTCAAGAATAGATGCTGTAGATGCCTTCATGTGAAAGGAACTTAGGAAGGGAAGTTGGCCTTGGGGACACTGCCAAGGGATGGAGTCCAGGAAGATGAATAGAGGGAGGAAATGGGAAATCCCAGGGGCTCCACAAAGAGAGCAGAGGCAACACAGCCCCTCCCCTAGAGAAATTGAGGCCCTGAGAACAGTTGAGGGTAAAAGAGACAGGGCCTTATTCACTTGGCAGATGGACTTTCCTGTCAAGAAGTCCCCAGCACACAGCATGTTCACATGGACAGAGCAGTCTTGCCTTTTCCATCCCCATATAACAGTTTACAGAACTTGTTCTCAATGAAGCTCACCTTACCCTCCTAGAGATGGAAAGGTTCAAGCCGAGGTGCTGCGAGGATAAGGAGGAAATCAGGGAAGGATGCTGTAGCCTAGCTACAGACCTCTGCCTTACCAGTCAGCACTGCCCCTCAACATGGGGTTTTCTCCGCTCAGCTGAGCTTTCATCCTTGTTTCAGTCTTCTACCTACGCCTAATAAGCCCTCCCCTTTCTCCCAAACTTTTCCAAATTTGTCCTATTCCCTCAGCCTCTTTCATAACAATAGGCAAAACTTCTATCCCACAAAGGAAAAAGGCAAATCCCACCAACACATACCACTCACTGGTGCTTAGCAACCATTCACCAAGCTATCTATCTTTTCACAAACCATCCCATCCACTCACCTTTTGACTATCACTAACCGTTCACCTACCTATCTTTCCTCATTTCCCATTTGCCCACTCACCGTTCCATCCACTTGCCTATACACTCATCTTTTCATCCATCTCTCCATTCTCCCCTCCATCAGTAGACCCACTCACTCCATCTCCCTGCCCACCATCCTTTCACTCATCCGCCCAACCCTCTTCCCTTCCACCCACTCATCCTCCCACCTTCCCGCCATCCATCCTCTCATCCTATCACTCGTTTATTCTTCATCCAGTTTACTCATTTGCTCCTCTGTCCTCATGTTAAGTATCTTTTAACTATTGATACAGGTGAACGTTTTTAGTTGGGACTAAAAATTTCATTACAGCATAAATGAAATAAATAAGGAGCATTATTTTACATCTAACAAGTGGTGTAAAGGAAATAAAACAAGACGATGTGTTATTAGGGGTTGCCTGTTTTAGCTCACATGATCAAGCAAAACTCCTCAGAGGAGTAGCCAAGCTGCATATGCAATGACACAAGGCATGAAGAGCTTAGTCGGAAAAGCAAATGAGTCCAGGGAGATAGTCAAGGTGGAGACCTGAGGTGGGAATGGACTTGGCATCGTCAAGGCAGGAGCGAGGCCTGCTGGCTGGGGTGGTGTGGGTGAGGGATACAGTAGGAGATGAGAGAGAAGAATGGGGCCTGAGAGCCAAGGTAGGGAGTTTCGACCATATTTTAAGTAGAAATGAGAAGGCACTGAGGGTAATGAGCAGGGAACTGGCATGACTCCTGCTGTAAAGTAAATACTCAGACAGCTATGTGGAGAGTAACATAGAACATACAGGATGGGAGCTGAGACCAGTCTGGAGGTCCAGGGAAGAAGGACCCGGGGGCAGCAGTGGGATACCTACCAGATGCCAGGCCCTACCTGGGGCATGGACTGGGATATTAAAACAAGAAAGACAGGGTCCCTGTCCTCAAGGAGGAACCAGTCTGTGTGTATGTGTATGCGTGTGAAGTGTGTATACATCTGCTGTATGTGTCTTTGTGTGTTTGAAATAAATGTGTGTGTTTCTGTATTGTGCCTGTTTGTGTGTGTGAAGTGTGGTATACATGTGTTGTGTGTGTGTGTCTGCGTATTGTGTGTGTGTGTATGTGGTGTAAGAATGCTTCGGACCTGGTTGTTTGTCATATGATTAGGGTGTCTTCAGTTCAGTTCAGTCACTCAGTCGTGTCCGACTCTCCGCGACCCCATGAATCACAGCACGCCAGGCCTCCCTGCCCATCACCAACTCCCGGAGATCACTCAAACTCATGTCCACAGAGTTGGTGATGCCATCCAGCCATCTCATTCTCTGTCGTCTCCTTCTACTCCCTCCCCCAACCTTTCCCAGCATCAGAGTCTTTTCCAGTGAGTCAACTTGACACATGAGGTGGCCAAAGTATTGGAGTTTCAGCTTTAACATCAGTCCTTCCAATGAACACCCAGGATTGATCTCCTTCAGAATGAACTGGTTGGATCTCCTTGCAGTCCAAGGGACTCTCAAGAGTCTTCTCCAACAACACAGTTCAAAAGCATCAATTCTTCGGCGATCAGCTTTCTTCACAGTCCAACTCTCACATCCATACATGGCCACGGGAAAAACCATAGCCTTGACTAGATGGACCTTTTTTGGCAAAATGATGTCTCTGCTTATTAATATACTATCAAGGTTGGTAGGGCGTGTTAGTGACATACTAATAGGCAGGGACCAGAGATGGTGGAACATCCCACCCAGTGAAGACAGCATCTGTTCAAAATGCCTGTAGCAGCTTTGTAGAGAAAAATCATATCAAATTATGACCCAACTAATAATTACAAATGAATACTCTTTCCCTCCCTAATTTTGCATCATAAGCATTTCACCAAATCATGAACAATCCTTTTTTAATAAAAACTCTTGCTCATAAGTTTTTGCCTACATCTCTCCACTTTCAAACTTTAAAAGTACAGTTATTTTCCTGTGTCATTCAGTTCACCTAATGAGCCTACAAAGTAGATGGGTGAGCTGGGTTGGGAGAAGAGCAAAGCGAGTTTCAGAATTGATCAGGCAGGCTCAGAGGTCAGAAGTCATACTTGTATTTTCTTTCTACTTTTCACAAGCACCTCCCATGGCAAGGGAAATCAGAGTTTGTCAGTGACCTAGAAGGAGTCAGGCCCCAACCATGACCTTTGAGTTGGATCAAGTCATCTCAGATCTTTGGTTGATTTAAACATTTGAATCAAGAACCAGAAAGACTTCAAGAACTCAGATTCTTGATTCCGAAGTCAAAGATTCCCAGACTTCAGAGCTTTACACTTTAGGGAAAACCAAATCCTTAGAATTACACTTTCAGAACTAGAACTAGAATGGTCCAGTCCTCTCGAAATGAAGCATTGTGGGCCAAGGGGACCTTTGCCTGGAGACCCCTCAGGTGGAGACACACTTCCCTTCTTTGCTATTCTGTCCTTCTCCCATTCCTCCTCCTCCTCCCCATTCTCATCCCCTCAACTCCCCCACACCCCCTCAGTTTCTTCGTTTAGCATCCCCCAGTCAGGTATCCAGCAGGATGAGTTACTGGGGTGCTTCATGCCAGGGACTGGGAGACAGGCAGGGATGATGTAGGAAGTGAAACTCACAGCAAAGAGCAGCAGCAACATGGCAATGTCACTCCTGAAGGGATATAACTTCTTGAAGTCTGGGTGCATCATAGTCTGGCTCAGAGACACCTCCTGGCTGTGCTGGGTATGCTGGTACAGCTGTGTGCTTCCTAACAGAACCCCATAGTTCCACGGGGCTTTGGATTTCCTGGAGAAGGAAACTTGCACTGTCACCATCATCTCCAAGTGGGGACTAGCTCTTTCCCTGCATCCTTACCTAACTGTCTACACCCCTCTGGACCCTTCCACTCCATGTGATGCCACATATCTTCTGTCTCCTCATTTCTAATGTTCAGGAGGCCTTCTTTCTTGAGGCTAATTGGCATCCTACTTATAGTTTCAAACATACGGCTGGCTTCTCCATCACACACTAGAATTGGAGAAGCACTGAATCCTTCTTCTGGAAAACTCCTCTGTGGGGTCATCAAATGAAGACCTTTTGATTGTACACAGCAGGCATTCTGGCTCAGTCCCAGCTCTAACTTTACCCTTCCCTAGACTCCATACAACATACCTTCTGGCCGTACACTCTTCCTGACCATACCCTTTTTTCAACACCTACCTGCCCAAAGCCTGCTTCTCCACTGAGTTACAAGGACTTGAAAAAGATTCGTTAAACAAATGAGCAAATGAAGGCATGAAACAGAACCTTGCCTTGTTCCCCCAACACAGGTACTGAATCTTCCCCCCTCCCTCACTGTCTTCACAGCTCATCTACTTGGAGACTCTCTCTCATGTTCCCCTCATACAACCCTTCCGCTCTTCCAAGCCCTCCCTCTCCACACACCTTTTCGTGAACCCCCACCCCATTTGCTCTGCTCTTCTCATCCATGCTGGGCCTTTTCTTCTGACAGGATGGAGACATGGTGAGGCAGGATACCCTACCCCTTATGCCCCAGAGTGGCTTGAACGGATCATGGCACAGAGTGGGTGCCGATAGACTCTGAGCCCTCAAAGCTCCAGTGCCCAGACCTGGGCTGAGATGCCTGAACTCCATGGTGAGTCCTCCTCCTCTGTTCAGAAGCCAGTCACTGAGCCAGCCCCACATGGCTAGGTGAATGAGACTCCTGAGCAGCCCTGTCACTCTCCCAGGGAACCCACCTCCCCCTTATGCAGCCTAGCACCACGGTACACCACATGCAAGCCAGTGACCGTGACTCCTCCTGGGCACACAGTTTCGTAGGAATAATAAGAAGAATCATTCAGCTGCTAACCACACATGTGGTCCCAGGGCTCCATCTAGAATCTGACACCTGGAAATAAGGGGGCATTGAGAAGAAACTGTGATTTGAGATGTGTCCACACCACATGGCAGAGAGGATTATTGGAGAATAATTGTGTTGGAGTATTGTGTTGCTTTCTTTTATTTTTTTTCTTTTTCTGTAGGTAACCCCCCATAGTTTTTTATTTTCTTTTTTTAGTAAATTTATTTATTTTAATTGGAGGCTAATCACTTTACAATATTGTATTGGTTTTGCCATACATTGACATGTGTCCACCATGAGTGTACATGTGTTCCCCATCCTGAAACCCCTCCCACCTCCCTCCCCATCCCATCACTCTGGGTCATCCCAGTGCACCAGCCCCAAGTACCCTGTCTCATGCATTGAACCTGGACTGGCAATCCATTTCACATATGACAATATACATGTTTCAAATGTCATTCTCCCAAATCACCCCACCCTCATCCTCTCCCACAGAGTCCAAAAGACTGTTCTATACATCTGTGTCTCTTTTGCTGTCTCGCATATAGGGTTATCATTACCATCTTTCTAAATTCCGTATATATGCATTAATATACTGTATTGGTGTTTTCCTTTCCACTTATTTCACTGTGCATAATAGGATTCAGTTTTGTCCACCTCATTAGAACTGATTCAAATGTATTCTTTTTAATGGCAGAGTAATATTCCATGTGTATATATACCACAGCTTTCTTATCCATTCGTCTGCAGTTGGACATCTAGGTTGCTTCCATGTCCTGGCTATTATAAACAATGCTGCAATGAACATTGGGGTACATGTGTCTTTTTCAATTCTGGTTTCCGCAGTGTGTATGCCCAGTAGTGGGATTGCTGGGTCATATGGCAGTTCTAGTTCCAGTTATTTAAGTACTTACCAAACTTTTCTCCATAGTAGCTGTACTAGTTTGTATTCCCACCAACAGTGTAAGAGGGTTCCCTTTTCCTCACACCCTCTCCAGAATTTATTGCTTGTAGACTTTTGGATAGCAGCCATTCTGACTGGTGTAAAATGGTACCTCACTGTGGTTTTGATTTGCATTTCTCGGACTATGAGTGATGTTGAGCATCTTTTCATGTTTGTTAGCCATCTGTATGTCTTCTTTGGAGAAATGTCTGTTTGTTCTTTGGCCCATTTTTTGATTCGGTGGTTTATTTTTCTGGAATTGAGCTGCAGGAGTTGCTTGTATATTTTTGAAATTAATCCTTTCTCAGTTTCTTCATTTGCTATTATTTTCTCCCATTCTGAAGGCTGTCTGTTCACCTTGATTATAGTTTCCTTCGTTGAGCAAAAGCTTTTAAGTTTAATATGGTCTTATTTATTTATTTTTGCTTTTATTTCTATTACTCCGGGAGGTGGGTCATAGAGGATCCTGCTGTGATTTATGTTGGAGAGTGTTTTGCCTATGTTTTCCTCTAAGAGTTTTATAGTTTCTGGTCTTACATTTAGATCTTTAATCCATTTTGAGTTTATTTTTGTGTATGGTGTTAGAAAGTGTTCTAGTTTCATTCTTTTACAAGCGGTTGACCAGTTTTCCCAGCACCATTTGCTAAAGAGATTGTCTTTCCTCCATTGTATATTCTTGCCTCTTTTGTCAAAGATAAGGTGTCCAAAGGTGCGTGGATTTATCTCTGGGCTTTCTATTTTGTTCCATTGATCTATATTTCTATCTTTGTGTCAGTACCATACTGTATTGATGACTGTAGCTTTGTACTATAGCCTGAGTCAGGCTGGTTGATACCTTCAGTTCCATTCTTCTTTCTCAAGATTGTTTTGCCTATTCGAGGTTTTTTGTATTTCCATACAAATTGTGAAATTATTTGTTCTAGTTCTGTGAAAAATACCATTGGTAGCTTGAAACTGATTGCAGTGAATCTATAGATTGCTTTGGGTAGTATACTCATTTTCAGTATATTGATTATTCCAATCCATGAACATGGTATGTATCTACACCTATTTCTGTCTTTTTTGATTTCTTTCATCAGTGTCTTATGGTTTTCTATATATAGGTCTTTGGTTTCTTTAGGTAGATATATTCCTAAATATTTTATTATTTTCATTGCAATGGTGAATGGAATTGTTTCCTTAAGTTCTTTTTCTGTTTTCTCATTGTTAGTGTATAGGAATGCAAGGGATTTCTTGTATTAATTTTATATCCTGCAACTTTACTATATTTATTGATTAGCTCTAGTAATTTTCTGGTAAAGTCTTTTGGGTTTTCTATGTAGAAGATCATGTCATCTGAAAACAGTGAGAGTTTTCATTCTTTTCAAATCTGGATTCCTTTTAGGTATTTTTTCTGCTCTGATTACTGTGGCCAAGACTTCCAAAACCATGTTGAATAGTAGTGGTGAGAGTGGGCACACTTGTCTTGTTCCTGACTTTAGGGGAAGCACTTTCAAAGTTTCACCATTGAGGATAATGTTTGGATGGGTTTGTCATATACAGCTTTTATTATGTTGAGGTATGTTCCTTCTATTCCTGTTTTCTGGAGGATTTTAATCATAAATGGACGTTGAACTTTGACAAAGGCTTTCTCTGCATCTATTGAGATACTCATATGGCTTTTATCTTTCCATTTGTTAATGTGGTGTATTACATTGATTGATTTGCGGATATTGAAGAATCCTTGCAACCCTGGGATAAAGTCCACTTGGTCATGATGTATGTTTAATATGCTGTTGG
Source organism: Moschus berezovskii (assembly GCF_049115385.1). Classification (NCBI taxonomy): domain Eukaryota; kingdom Metazoa; phylum Chordata; class Mammalia; order Artiodactyla; family Moschidae; genus Moschus; species Moschus berezovskii. The sequence goes on along the minus strand of NC_142485.1, from coordinate 45,717,162 downwards.
ATTCTGTTTGCTAGTATTTTGTTAAGGACTTTTGCATCTATGTTCATCAGTGATATTGGCCTGTAGTTTGTGTGTGTGTGTGTGTGTGTGTGTGTGTGTGTGTGTGGCAAAATTGTCAGGTTTTGGTATTAGGGTGATGGTGGCCTCATAGAATGAGTTTGGAAATTTACCTTTATCTGCAATTTTCTGGAAGAGTTTGGGTAGGATAGCTGTTCAGTTCAGTTCAGTTCAGTCGCTAAGTCGTGTCCAACTCTTTGCGACCCCATGAATCACAGCATTCCAGGCCTCCCTGTCCATCACCAACTCCCGGAGTTCATTCAAACTCATGTCCATCGAGCAGGTGATGCCATTCTCTGTCGTCCCCATCTCCTCCAGCCCCCAATCTCTCCCAGCATTAGAGTCTTTTCCAAGGAGTCAACTCGTCGCATGAGGTAGCCAAAGAATTGGAGTGTCAGTTTTAGCATCAGTCCTTCCAATGAACACCCAGGATTGATCTCCTCTAGAATGGACTGGTTGGAACTCCTTGCAGTCCAAGGGACTCTCAAGAGTCTTCTCCAGCACCACAGTTCAAAAGCATCAATTCTTCGGCGACCAGCTTTCTTCACAGTCCAACTCTCACATCCATACATGACCACGGGAAAAACCATACCCTTGACTAGATGGACCTTTTTGGGCAAAGTAATGTCTCTGCTTTTTAATATGCTATCTAGGTTGGTCATAACTTTCCTTCCAAGGAGTAAGCGTCTTTTAATTTCCTGGCTGCAATCAGCATCTCCAGTGATTTTGGAGTCCAAAAAAATAAAGTCTGACACTGCTTCCACTGTTTCCCCATCTATTTCCCATGAAGTGATGAGACCACATGCCATGATCTTTGTTTTCTGAATGTTGAGCTTCAAGCCAACCTTTTCACTCAGCTCTTCTCTAAATTTTTTGGTAGAATTCAGCTGTGAAGCCGTCTGGACATGGGCTTTTGTTTGCTGGAAGATTTCTGATTACAGTTTCAGTTTCCATGCTTGTGATGGGTCTGTTAATTGTTCTATTTATTCCTGTTCAGTTTTGGAAAGTTGTACTTTTCTAAGCATTTGTCCATTTCTTCCTAGTTGTCCAATTTATTGGCATATAGTTGCTGATAGCAGTCTCTTATGATCCTTTGTATTTTTGTGTTTTCTGTTGTGATTTCTCCATTTTCACTTCTAATTTTGTTGATTTGATTCTTCTCCCTTTGTTTCTTGATGAGTCTGACTAATGGTTTGTCAATTTTATTTATCTTCTCAAATAACAAGCTTTTAGCTGTGTTGATTTTTGCTATGGTCTCTTTTGTTTCTTTTGCATTTATTTCTGGCCTAATTTCTAAGATTTCTTTCCTTCTACTAACCCTGGGGTTCTTCATTTCTTCCTTTTCTATTTGTTTTAGGTGTCATGTTAGGTTATTTAGTTGACTTTTTTCTTGTTTCTTGAGGTAAGCCTGTATTGCTATGAACTTTCTCCTTAACACGGCTTTTACAGTGTCCCAGAGGTTTTGGGTTGTTATGTTTACATTTCCATTCTTTTCTGTGCATATTTTGATTTCTTTTTTGATTTCTTCTATGATTTGTTGGTTATTCAACAGTGTGTTATTCAGCATCCATATGTTGGCATTTTAAATAGTTTTTCTCCTATAATTGATATCTAATCTTACTGCATTGTGGTCAGAAAAGATGCTTGGAATGATTTCAGTTTTTTTTTAATTTTCCAAGGCTAGATTTATGGCACAGGATGTGATATATCCTGGAGAAGGTTCCATGTACACTTGAGAAAAAGGTGAAATTCGTTGTTCTGGGGTGAAATGTCCGACAGATATCAATTAGGTCTAACTGATCTATGGTATCATTTAAAGTTTGTGGTTCCTTGTTAATTTTTTGTTTAGTTGATCTATCTATAGGTGTGAGTGGGATATTAAAGTCTCCCACTATTATTATGTTATTATTAATTTCCCCTTTCACACTTGTTAGCATTCGTCTTACATATTGCGGTGCTCCTATGTTGGGTGCATATAGGTTTATTGTTATATCTTCTTCTTGGATTGATCCTTTGATCATTATGTAGTGTCCTTCTTTGTCTCTTTTAAAAGCCTTTGTTTTAAAGTATTTTTTCTGATATGAGTATTGCTTCTCCTGCTTTCTTTTGGTCTCTGTTTGCGTGGAATATCTTTTCCCAGCCCTTCACTTTTAGTCTGTATGTGTCCCTTGTTTCGAGGTGGGTGTCTTGTAGACATCCTATTTGAAGGTCTTGTTTTTTTTTTTTTTTTTTTTTTAATCCATTCAGCCAGTCTTTGTCTTTTGGTTTGGGAATTCAACCCATTTACCTTTAAGATAATTACTAATAAATATGACCCCATTGTCATTTACTTTATTGTTTTGGGTTTGAGTTTACACATCCTTTCTGTCTTTCCTGTCTAGAAAATATCGTTTAGCATTTGTTGGAGAGCTTGTTTGGTGGTACTAAATTCTCTCAGCTTTTGCTTGCCTGTAAAGTATTTATTTCTCCTTCATATTTGAATGAGATCCTTGCTGTTTACAGTAATCTGGGCTGTAGGGTATTTTCTTTCATCATTTTAAGTATGTCTTGCCATTCTCTTCTGGACTGAAGAGTTTCTATTGAAAGATCAGCTGTTATCCTTATGGGAATCCCCTTGTGTCTTTCTTATTGTTTTTCCCTTGCTGCTTTTAATATTTGTTCTTTGTGTTTCATCTTTGTTAATTTGATTAATATGTGTCTTGGGGTGTTTTGCCTTGGGCTTATCCTATTTGGGACTCTCTGGGTTTCTTCGACTTGGGTGACTATTTCCTTCTCCATTTTAGGGAAGTTTTCAACTATTATCTCCTCAAGTATTTTCTCATGACCTTTTTTTTCGTCTTCTTATTCTGGGACACCTATGATTTGAATATTGGGACGATTCACATTGTCCCAGAGGTCTCTGAGGTTGTCCTCATTTCTTTTAATTCTTTTTTCTTTCTTCCTCTTTCTTTCATTTATTTCTACCATTCTATCTTCTACCTCACTAATCCTATTTTTTTCCTCCGTTATTCTACTGTTGATTCTCTCCAGAGGGTTTTTTATCTCATTGATTGCATTATTCATTGTATATTGACTCTTTCTTATTTCTTCTTCTTCTGCTACTACTGCTAAGTCGCGTCAGTCGTGTCCGACTCTGTGCGACTCTTTAGACGGCAGCTCACCAGGCTCCCCCATCCCTGGGATTCTCCAGGCAAGAACACTGAAGTAGTTTGCCATTTCCTCCTCCAATGCATGAAGGTGAAAAGTGAAAATGAAATCTATCACCCGTGTCCAACTCTTTGTAACCCCATGGACTGCAGCCTACCAGGCTCCTCCATCCATGGGATTTTCCAGGCAAGAGTACTGGAGTGGGGAGCCATTGTCTTCTCCATTTTATTTCTTCTCAGTTCAATTCATTTCAGATGCTCAGTCGTGTCCGACTCTCCATGACCCATGAATCACAGCACGCCAGGCTTCCCTCTCCATCACCAACTCCTGGAATTCACTCAAACTCATGTCCACAGAGTCGGTGATGCCATCCAGCCATCTCATTCTCTGTCGTTCCCTTCTCCTCCCACCCCCAAACTTTCCTAGCATCAGATTCTAGGTCGCTGTTAAACATTTCTTGCGTCTTCTTGATCTTTGTCTCCAGGCTATTTATCTGTAACCCCATTTTGTTTTCAAGATTTTGGATCATTTTCACTATTATTATTCGGAATTCTTTATCAGGTAGATTCCATATCTCTTTCTCTTTTGTATGGGTTGGTGGGCATTTATCCTGTTCCTTTACCTGCTGGGTATTTCTCTGCCTTTTCGTCTTGTTTGCGTGGTTCGTTGCGCCCGGGCGGGCGTCTCTCGCGTCGGAGCTACCCCAGGCCTGAGGCCAGGGCCGGGGGCCGAGAGGAGCTACCCCACGTCCAACAGGCGGTGGCTGCGCGGGCGCAGGAGGGCTAGAGGAGCTACTTCGCGTTCAAGGTCAGGAGGGGCGGCCTCGAGGAGATACCCCTCACCCAAGGTAAGGTACAGCGGCTGCACTTTGCTGGAGCGGCTGTGAAGAGATTTTCCACGACCAAGGTAAGAGAAACCCAAATAAGACGGTAGGTATTGCTAGGGGACACCAGAGGGCGGACAGACTGATATCATAATCACAGGAAACTAGCCAATCTGATCACATGGACCACAGCTGAATGTGGTCCACTGGAGAAGGGAATGGCAAACCACTTCAGTATACTTGCCTTGAGAACCCCATGAACAGTAACAAAGGGCAAAATGATAGGATACTGAATGAGGAATTCCCCAGGTCAGTAGGTGCCCAGTATGCTACTGGAGCTCAGTGGAGAAATAACTATAGAAGGAATAAAGGGATGGAGCAAAAGCAAAACCAATACCCAGTTGTGGATGTGACCAGTGATAGAAGCAAGGTCCGGTGCTGTAAAGAGCAGTATTGCATAGGAACCTGGAATGTTACGTCCATGAAACAAGACAAATTGGAAGTGGTCAAACAGGAGATGGCAAGAGTGAACGTTGACATTCTAGGAATCAGTGAATTAAAATGGACTGGAATGGGTGAATTTAACTCAGACGACCATTATATCACTACTGTGGGCAGGAATCCCTTAGAAGAAATGGAGTAGCCATCATGGTCAACAAAAGAGTCCAAAATGCAGTACTTGGATGCAATCTTAATAATGACAGGATGATTTCTGTTCGTTTCCAAGGCAAACCATTCAATATTACAGTAATCCAGGCCTATGCCCCAACGAGTAATGCTGAAGAAGCCGAAGTTAATCGGTTCTATGAAGACCTACAAGACCTTTTAGAACTAACACCCAAAAAAGATGTCCTTTTCATTATAGGGGACTGGAATGCAAAAGTAGGAAGTCAAGAAACACCTGGAGTAACTGGCAAATTTGGCCTTGGAGCACGGAATGAAGCAGGGAAAAGGCTAATAGAGTTTTGTCAAGAGAATGCACTGGTCATAGAAAACACCCTCTTCCAACAACACAAGAGAAGACTCTACACATGGACATCACCAGATGGTCAACACCGAAATCAGATTGATTATATTCTTTGCAACCAAAGATGGAGAAGCTGTATACAGTTAGCGAAAACAAGACCAGGAGTTGACTGTGGCTCAGATCATGAACTCCTTATTGCGAAGTTCAGACTTAAATTGAAGAAAGTAGGGAAAACCACTAGACCATTCAGATATTACCTCAATCAAATCCCTTATGATTATACAGTGGAAGTGAGAAGTAGATTTAAGGGACTAGATCTGATAGACAGAGTGCCTGATGAACTCTGGACGGAGGTTCGTGACATTGTACAGGAGACAGGGACCAAGAGCATCCCCATGGAAAAGAAATGCAGAAGAGCGAAATGGCTGTCTGAGGAGGCCTTACAAACAGCTGTGAAAAGAAGAGAGGAGAAAAGCAAAGGAGAAAAGAAAAGACATAAGCATCTGAATGCAGAGTTCCAAAGAATAGCAAGGAGGGATAAGAAAGCCTTCCTCAGTGATCAATGCAAAAAAATAGAGGAAAACAACAGAATAGGAAAAACAAGAGAGCTCTTCAAGAAAATTAGAGATTCCAAGGGAATATTTCATGCAAAGATGGGCTCGATAAAGGACAGAAATGGTATGGACCTAACAGAAACAGAAGATATTAAAAAGAGGTGGCAGGAATACACAGAAGAACTGTACAAAAAAGATCTTCATGACCAAGATAGTCACGATAACGTGATCACTGACCTAGAGCCAGACATCTTGGAATGTGAAGTCAAGTGGGCCTTAGAAAACATCACTACGAACAAAGCTAGTGGAGGTGATGGAATTCCAGTTGAGCTATTTCAAGTCTTGAAAGATGATGCTGTGAAAGTGCTGCACTCAATATGCCACCAGATTTGGAAAACTCAGCAGTGGCCACAGGACTGGAAAAGTTCAGTCTTCATTCCAATCCCAAAGAAAGGCAATGCCAAAGAATGCTCAAACTACCGCACAATTGCACTCATCTCACACGCTAGTAAAGTCATGCTCAAAATTCTCCAAGCCAGGCTTCAGCAGTATGTAAACCGTGAACTCCCAGATGTTCAAGCAGGTTTTAGAAAACGCAGAGGCACCAGAGATCAAATTGCCAACATCCGCTGGATCATGGAGAAAGCAAAGAGTTTCAGAAAAACATCTATTTCTGCTTTATTGACTATGCCAAAGCCTTTGACTGTGTGGATCACAATAAACTGTGGAACATTCTGAAAGAGATGGGAATCCCAGACCACCTGACCTGCCTCTTGAGAAACCTGTATGCAGGTCAGTAAGCAACTGTTAGAACTGGACATGGAACAACAGACTGGTTCCAAATAGGAAAAGGTGTACGTCAAGGTTGTATATTGTCACCTTGCTTATTTAACTTATATTCAGAGTACATCATGAGGAACGCTGGACTGGAAGAAGCACAAGCTGGAATCAAGATTGCTGGGAGAAATATCAATAACTTCAGATATGCAGATGACACTACCCTTATGGCAGAAAGTGAAGAGGAACTCAAAAGCCTCTTGATGAAAGTGAAAGAGGAGAGTGAAAAGGTTGGCTTGAAGCTCAACATTCAGAAAACAAAGATCATGGCATCTGGTCCCATCACTTCATGGGAAATAGATGGAAAAACAGTGGAAACAGTGTCAGACTTTGTTTTTTTTGGGCTCCAAAATCACTGCAGATGCTGATTGCAGCCATGAAATTAAAAGACGCTTGCTCCTTGGAAGGAAAGTTATGACCAACCTTGATAGTATATTAAAAAGCAGAGACATTACTTTGCCAACCAAGGTCCGTCTAGTCAAGGCAATGGTTTTTCCCGTGGTCATGTATGGATGTGAGAGTTGGACTGTGAAGAAGGCTGACCGCCGAAGAATCGATGCTTTTGAACTGTGGTGTTGGAGAAGACTCTTGAGAGTCCCTTATACTGCAAGGAGATCCATTCTAGAGGAGATCAATCCTGGATGTTCATTGGAGGGACTGATGCTAAATCTGAAACTGCAATACTTTGGCCACCTCATGAGACGAGTTGACTCACTGGAAAAGACTCTGATGCTGGGAAAGGTTGGGGGCAGGAGGAGAAGGGGACGACGGAGAATGAGATGGCTGGATGGCATCACCGACTCTGTGGACATGAGTTTGAGTGAACTCCGGGAATTGGTGATGGACAGGGAGGCCTGGCGTGCTGTGATTCATGGGGTAGCGGAGAGTCGGACACGACTGAGCGACTGAACTGAACTGAACTTTCGTCTTGTTTATTTTGCTCTGTTTGTGGTGGCCTTTCCGTATTCTGTCAGTTTGTGGTTCCTCTTTATTGTGGAGTTTCCTCGCTTTGGGTGGGGTTGGAGGTGTTGTTTATCAAGGTTTCCTGGTTAGGGAAGCTTGTGTTGGTGTTCTGGTGGGTGGAGATGTATTTCTTCTATCTGGAGTGCACCAAAGTGTCCACTAACGACTTTTGAGATGTTTATGGGTTTGGAGTGACTTTGGGCAGCCTGTATATTGAAGCTCAGGGCTATGTTCCTGTGTTGCTGGAGAATTTGCATGATATGCCTTTCTCTGGAACTTGTTGGCCCTTGAGTGGTGCTTGGTTTCAGTGTAGCTATGGAGGGATTTGATAAGCTCCTATCAATTAATGTTCCCTGGAGTTAGGAATTCTCTGGTGTTCTCAGGATTTGGACTTAAGCCTCCTGTCTCTGGTTTTCAGTCTTATTCTTACAGTAGCCTCAAATTTCTCCATCTATACAGCTTCGATGATAAAACATCTAGATTAATGACGTAAAGTTTCTCCACATTGAGGGACACCTGGAGAGGTACACAGAGTTACATAGAGAAGAGAAGAGGGAGGAAGGAGATAGAGCTGACCAGGAGGAGAAGAGGGGGAATAAAAATGGGAGAGAGCAAGCTAGCCAGTAATCACTTCCCTATGTGCTCTCCACAGTCTGGACCCCTCAGAGATATTCATGGAGTTACACAGAGAAGAGAAGAGGAAGAAGGAGAAAGAGGTGGCCAGGAGAATGAAAGGGGAAATCAAAAGGAGAAAGACTGATCCAGCCAATAATCAGTTCCCTAAGTGTTCTCCACAGCCCAGAACACACAAAGAGATTCACAGAGTTGGGTAGGGAAGAGAAGGGGGAGGGAGGAGATAGAGGCGACCTGTTGGAGAAAAAGGAGAGTCCACAGGGTGAGAGAGCAATCCAGCCAGTAATCGCACTCCCAAATAAAAATGGGTACTAAAGTTTGGGTCCTTAAAGGTACAAAATTGATAACAAAAACCAAAAAGCAAAGATTAAAAATCTAGAGAAGAGGTTAGATTCTCAAAAATACAATATTAAAGAAAAAAACAGTCACAAAAATTATAATATATATATATAATGAAGTTTGCTTTGAAAATAGGGTCCTTTTTTTGCAAAGTAAAAGTAATTTATAAAAATGAAAATTAAACGAGTAAAAGAGTACTTAAAATTTTTAAAAAATTTAAAAATTTTAAAAATGATAATAGTAAAAATATATCTAAGACTTTCTCTGGTGTTGTTGTGGACAGTGAGGGGTCAGTTCATTTTCAGATAGTTCCTTGATCCAGCTTACACTTCTCAAGATCTATAGGCTCATTCCTATGTAGTTGGTGCTAACTGCAGGGTTTTAATCTATTGCACCTCTCACTTCCAAAGTGGTTCCCTCTGTATTTTTTAGCTTTTTCTGTTTGCTGGCCTCTTCAGTGTCTAATTTCCACCCTGACACAAGGGGGAGGTAGTGATCACTTTTTTTAGGTTCACTTGTTCAGTCATGCTGTGGGGAGGGAGGAACACTGCAAACAAAAATCACTAGCGTCTGTGGGGAGTGTTCCCAGTGTCTCGGCCACACTGGGTTTACCCCCGCTCACGGCGTGTGTGCTTTCCGAGGTTACACTGCTCAGTCTCTAGGTTGCTCTGCCAGGAACTGTCTGAGGCGGGCCCTGGGTTGAGTGTACTTCCCAGGTCTACTCCACTCAGGTTCAGGTTTTGAGTATTCCACAAAAGCGCAGACTTGATTGGCCCTGTTTTTGTGCCCTTCCCTGGTCCAAGCAGTTCAGGTTACCAGGTGCTTGGCGAGTGCACACGCCCCCAGTTTGAGCTGAGACTTATTGCCTCCCCCATCTCTGCTGTTCCGTTTTCTGGGTCTACAACAGGCGCACCTTCTCAGGTGTGCCCCATGTCTCTTCTGGGGAGCTGCATCTCCTGGCGGATGACAACCATCCAGAATCCCAAGGAGTCTTGGTTAGCAACAAGCCTGTTTCAGTTTGGTTGATGATGCCTCTTGGGCTAAGATTGCCCCCTTCTGGCTCTGGCTGCACTAACCTGCCTGACTCTGGCAGGGGATGGGCTGGTGCACAGACGGCTAGCTCTGCTCAGTCCTTTGTTCTGTCAGTGGGCCTGGCAGTGTCTTAGGTTAGGACTTTTCAAGGGATAGCTATCAAACAGTCTGGGTCGCTATCTATACTTAGTTCCCTCAGATTGCCCTCGGGGCATTCAGGCCTGGTCCTTACCCTAAGCAATGCAGCCTGTACCTCCCTGTGCAGTCCCAGGTTGCTAGTGGCAGATGCAAGACTCTGCACTGCTTCTTCACTGGGAGTTGTTTAGTCATCTAATCTGTGGGTTTTAATTATGTATTTATTTTTCCTCCCGGTTATGTTGCCCTCTGAGGTTCCAAGGCTCATCAGAGGTTTGCCTGTGAGAGTGTTTCCTGGCGTCTGGCAACTCAGGAGACAGGGACCAAGATCATCCCCATGGAAAAGAAAGGCATAAAAGCAAAATGGCTGCCTTAGGAGGCCTTACAAAGCGCTATGAAAAGAAGAGAAGTGAAAAGCAAGGGAAAAAAGGAAAGATATAAGCGTCTGAATGCAGAGTTCCAAGGAATAGCAAGGAGAGATAAGAAAGACTTCATCAGCGATCAATGCAAAGAAATAGAGGAAAACAACAGAATAGGAAAAACAAGAGATCTCTTCAAGAAAATTAGAGCTATCAAGGGAACATTTCATGCAAAGATGGGCTTGATAAAGGACAGAAATGGTATGGACCTAATAGAAGCAGAAGATATTAAGAAGAGGTGGCAAGAATACACAGAAGAACTGTACAAAAAAGATCTTCACGACCAAGATAAACACGATGGTGTGATCACTCAACTGGTGCCAGACATCTTGGAATAAGAAGTCAAGTGGGCCTTAGAGAGCATCACTACGAACAAAGCTAGTGAAGGTGATGGAATTCCAGTTGAGCTCTTTCAAATCCTGAAAAATGATGCTGTGAAAGTGCTGCACTCAATATGCCAGCATATTTGGAAAACTCAGCAGTGACCACAGGACTGGAAAAGGTCAGTCTTCCTTCCAATCTCAAAGAAAGGCAATGCCAAAGAATGCTCAAACTACTGCACAAATATACTCATCTCACATGTGAGTAAAGTCATGCTTAAAATTTTCCAAGCCACTCATCAGCAATATGTGAACCGTGAACTTACAGATGTTCAAGCAGGTTTCAGAAAAGGCAGAAGAACCAGAGATGAAATTGCCAACATCTGCTGGATCATGGAAAAAGCAAGAGAGTTCCAGAAAAACATTTATTTCTGCTTCATTGACTATGCCAAAGCCTTTGACTGTGCGGAAAACAATAAACTGTGGAACATTCTGAAAGAGATGGGAATACCAGACCACCTGACCTGCCTCTTGAGGACCCTGTATGCAGGTCAGGAAGCAACAGTTAGAACTGGACATGGAACAACAGACTGGTTCCAAATAGGAAAAGGAGTACGTCAAGACTGTATATTGTCACCCTGCTTCAGTTCAGTCACTCAGCCATGTCCGACTCTTTGCGACCCCATGAATCACAGCACGCCAGGCCTCCCTGTCCAACACTACCTCCCGGAGTTCACCCACACTCGTGTCCATCGAGTCGGTGGTGCCATCCAGCCATCTCATTCTCTGTCGTCCCCTTCTCCTCCCGCCCCCAATCCCTCCCAGGATCAGAGTATTTTCCAGGGAGTCAACTCGTGGAATGAGGTGGGGAAAGAATTGCAGTTTCAGCTTTAGCATGAGTCCTTCCAATGAACACCCAGGATTGATCTCCTTTAGAATGGACTGGTTGGATCTCCTTGCAGTCCAAGGGACTCTCAAGAGTCTTTTCCAGCACCACAGTTCAAAAGCATCAATTTTTCGGCAATCAGCTTTCTTCACTGTCCAACTCTCACATCCATAAATGACCACTGGACAAAAACATAGCTTTGACTACATGGACCTTTGTTGGCAAAGTAATGTCTCTGCGTTTGAATATACTATCTAGTTTGGTCATAACCTTCCTTCCAATGAGTAAGCGACTTTTAATTTCATGGCTGCAATCAGCATCTGCAGTGATTTTGGAGCCCCCCAAAAAATAAAGTCTGACACTGTTTCCACTGTTTCCCCATCTATTTCCCATGAAGTAATGGGACCAGATGCCATGATCTTTGTTTTCTGAAGGTTGAGCTTCAAGCCAACTGTTCCAGTCTCCTCTTTCACTTTCATCAAGAGGCTTTTGTGTTCTTCTTCACTTTCTGCCATAAGGGTGGTGTAATCTGCATATCTGATGTGATTGATATTACTCCCAGCAATCTTGATTCCAGCTTGTGCTTCTTCCAGCCCAGTGTTCCTCGTGATGTACTCCGCATAGAAGTTAAATAAGCAGGGTGACAATATACAACCTTGAAGTACTCCTTTTCCTATTTGGAACCAGTCTGTTGTTCCATGTACAGTTCTGACTGTTGCTTCCTGACCTGCATACAGGTTCCTCAAGAGGCAGATCAGGTAGTCTGGTATTCCCATCTCTTTCAAAATGTTCCACAGTTTATTGTGATCTGCACAGTCAAAGGCTTTGGCATAGTCAATGAAGCAGTAATAGATGTTTTCCTGGAACTCCTTTGCTTTCTCCCTGATCCAGCGGATGTTGGCAATTTGATCTGTGGTGCCTCTGCCGTTTCTAAAACCTGCTTGAACATCTGGGAGTTCATGGTTCACATATTGCTGATGAGTGGCTTGGAGAATTTTGAGCATGACTTTACTAGCATGTGAGATGACTGCAATTGTGCAGTAGATTGAGCATTCGTTGGCATTGCCTTTCTTTGGGATTGGAATGAAGACTGAACTTTTCCAGTCCTGTGGCCACTGCTGAGTTTTTATTTAACTTATATGCAGAGTACATCATGAGGAACGCTGGGCTGGAAGAAGCACAAGCTGGAATCAAGTTTGCAGGGAGAAATAAAAATAACCTCAGATATTCAGATGACACCACCCTTATGGAAGAAAGTGAAGAGGAACTCAAAAGCCTCTTGATGAAAGTGAAAGAGGAGAGTGAAAAGGTTGGCTTGAAGCTTAACATTCAGAAAACAAAGATCATGGCATCTGGTCCCATCACTTCATGGGAAATAGATGGGGAAACAGTGGAAACAGTGTCAGACTTTATTTTTTTGGGTTTCAAAATCACTGCAGATGCTGATTGCAGCCATGAAATTAAAAGACGGTTACTCCTTGGAAGGAAAGTTATGACCAACCTTGATAGTGTATTAAAAAGCGGAGACATTACTTTGCCAACCAAGGTCCGTCTAGTCAAGGCTGTGGTTTTTCCCGTGGTCATGTATGGATGTGAGAGTTGGACTGTTAAGAAAGCTGATCGCCAAAGAATGAATGCTTTTGAACTGTGGTGCTGGAGAAGGGACTCTTGAGAGTCCCTTGGACTGCAAGGAGATCCAACCAGTCCATTCTAAAGGCGATCAATCCTGAGTGTTCATTGGAAGGACTGATGCTAAAGCTGAAACTCGAATTTTTGGCCACATCATGTGACAAGTTGACTCCCTGGAAAATACTCTGATGCTGGGAGGGATTGTGGGCGGGTGGAGACGGGGACGACAGAGAATGAGATGGCTGGATGGCATCACCGACTCGATGGACATGAGTTTGTGTGAATTCTGGGTGTTGCTGATGGACAGGGAGGCCTGGCGTGCTGTGATTCATGGGGTCGCAAAGAATCGGACACGACTGAGCAGCTGAATTTACTGACTGATCTGAATCTTTTTTAAGACTCCCTTCCTGGGATGGATCTCCATCCCTCCCTCTTTTGTCTCTCTTTTTATCTTTGATTTTTTTTCTACCTCCTTTGGAAAACAATGGGCTGCCTCTCTGGGTGCCTGATGTCCTCTGCCAGCATTCGGAAGTTGTTTTGTGGAATTTGCTTCACGTTCAAATGTTCTTTCAATCAATTTGTGGGGGGAGAAAGTGGTCTCCCCGCTCTATTCCTCCACCATCTTAAGACACCCCCCCACCAATTTTCTCTTTTATGAGTAATGTTTTTTGCTCTCAATGTGTAAAAACCATTCACCAAGACCTAGGTCCCAGAGATTTTCTCTTATTTTCTTAAAAGTGTTTCAAAATTTGAAATTTTACATTTAAAACTATGCTTCATTTTAAGTTAATATTAATATTTGTTAAAAAGAACTCTATTCCTTTTTCATTATATTGATTTTTAATTTTTGTAAAAAAATTAAATGTGCAGTTGAATCCCTTGGGATAAAATTTTGTCATTCTGCTTTTTGCTCCTTTTGGGGGGAGAAAAAAGAAAGAAAGAAGTAAAAAAACCTCAGAAGGGTAGGTTTGTATGAAAACTTAACAGTGGCTTTATTGAAAAGAAAGAGAATTGGGAATCCATAAGTTAAGTTTCTTTCCTCTTCGTTGTTACAATTGTGTAGGAACTTGTCCTTAAGTCATGCCCAATTCCTCATGATTTCTAACTTTTTTCCCAACTATAAATCTGAAAGACTTCAATGATAGTTATATTGGATACTTTCAGAGGATTTTACCAGTCACTTGAAGGGAATGACTTGTCCATCCAGGTATTTCCCAGGCCTTTGGTTCTCTTCAGTACAAAAACATTTTCTTACATGTACCTAACTTTTTATTTTTTATTCTCTGAGTTAACTACTCTGTACACTTTCCCTTGACCTTAGTTGAGGAGATGAGGTGACAGCAATTTAAGGAAGATCACAGTAAACTTTATTGAAAAAATAAAAAACCAACAATCAAACTGTTAAGGGTTGAAGAAATGAACAACTTGGAGACATTTCTCACTATATGAGCTTTTCTCATGGGAAAAGATGAAATTCTTTTTAACCAGTCGCTTCACACTAGAGGAATGGGGAGGAAAGATATTGTACCCTGGTACTCCAGAAAGGCAGGCTTTCTATTTGGTTCTTCTCCTTGTCTTGTCAATCAATTGTTTAAAAAATTTCATTCATGGCTCTGAGTAGAGTTTGAATGAGCCATTCCCAGAGCCACTGATATAAAACTTGAATTGTGGAAAACATTGCCACATCTAGTGTCTACAATCATTTTGTACTTCATCAAAATCTTAGACCACAGAGCAGATATAATTAAATCAGTCCAAAAGTAATTTTGGGAGACAGGCAACAGAAGGGAGTAACTAAAAGTCCTTTCCCCATGATCTCTGATTATTCATGCAGAAAAGTGGGGGGAAGGTATTGTTTACTGTATAAAAAAATCTCTGGATATGGATCACAGACCGTAGATGAGCGATCATATTCTACTAAAGCATGGCACATTAGAAGTACAGTGGGAACCCATGCTTATGTCTTGTAGAGTTTTCAATCTGTGTGCTTGGAGGCTCTCAATATTGTTAGATACAAGGGGTTTAAGAGGTATCCTGTGAAGTAGAAATGGTACTAATCTTGCAATTGCTCACTAAGAGAATCTGATGATTGAGTCTTCTTTGTAAAGTATTAGTCACCCAGATCAGTAAGTTAATTCTCCTACTATTTCTTTCTTTTCTTTTTAAAAGATTTGGCAGGTAAAATTCTCCAATATTTAATATAAATGGAAGGGAGTATAAAATTATTCCCATGTTATGGCTGTGTCAACTGAAACTGACCCAAATTTTCAAGTCTTGATCAAATTTATTGACATAACAAAACCTTGCAAGGAAACATCTGAGTATCAACATTTACTGAAGAATCTCCATGTAGTAAGTAAATAATAAGAAAAAATACTCTGGTAGAGTGAATGCATTTGGAAAGTGCAGGAATGGAGTCAGCAGACAGTATCTCAGAGCATTTCCCAGATCTGAAATTCTTGGCTAGAATTGTTCTTTAATTGAAAAATTTGGCCTGCTAGGGAAAAAAGACCTACTGGTTTTTGACAGACATAAATAAGAATCAAGGAACTGCAGTCCAAGGGTATTAAAAGGCAGGAAAGGGCATGAAAACACTTTCCAAATTTAAGGATATTGTGCTTAAGGTGGAGTTCTCCAAAACTCTTTTATCTAAGTGCATAGATTTCATGTGTGCCATGTAAAAATTACCAGTGCGCAGCTCGCAAGAGCTGGTTTTAGGAAGGCAATGTTATGAAGCTTCCTGGTGAGAAGCCATGGACATAGAAGCTCCTCAGTGTGTCTGAACCCTCAACTTCTCTCCCCTCCTGAAGTGACCTCCTGGGACAGTTTTCTGTGTGTCCCATGTCAGCACTCATGCGCACGCCCACTGTGGGTAGGCTGATGGCCATTATTCAAGAGGTGCTCCCAGCTTCTATTAGGGTTGTCTGCTCAGGAAGACAGGAACTCCAGCTGAAATGCCCAGGGCAGAGCCCCAACGGCCAACCTGGCTGCGTGGACAGGGGTGCCTCTTGTGGCAGTCTCTAGAATCAATTACGGACAAGGCAATGGCACCCCATTCCAGTACTCTTGCCTGGAAAATCCCATGGACAGAGGAGCTTGGTAGGCCGCAGTCCATGGGGTCGCTAAGAGTCGGACACGACTGAGCGAATTCCCTTTCACTTTTCACTTTCATACATTGGAGAAGGAAATGGCAACCCATTCCAGTGTTCTTGCCTGGAGAATCCCAGGGACGGGGGAGCCTGGTGGGAGCCTGCAGTCTCTGGGGTCGCACAGAGTCGGACACGACTGAAGCGACTTAGCAGCAGCAGAATCAATTGCAGGAACTTTGAGGTACGGGAGACAGAGACTCTTCAACCCTCAGGTGTCATGCTCTATGCTGGTGTTTCACCCTGGGGGTTACTTGTTCCCTTGTCAGTGTAGGGAGACTTCCCTATAGCGCTTAGTTCCCCTGCACTGTTTACACCAGGGTTATTGGCACCTCTGGGGAGCAGGTTGCAAGAATGCTTCCCCGACTGCAGGGCCTGCAGTGGAGAGTAAATCGTGAGAGTAGTTTACTAGTGGAGGATAAATCGTGAGTGAAGTTAAACAGGTGCCATCCTAGATGGTGCCTTCTGAGGAGTATGAAAGCTAGAAGGAATTTCTTCCACTTGAGAGCGGTCATCGCAAGAAGTAGCGCAGGTAATTGGAAAATGAGTGGAAAGTGAGTGAAGATCTAACATACATTCTTATAGTTTCACAGATGTCTTCTTATTTAACAGGAAAATATCAGTCAACACATATGAGCAAAGGGCACTCTTGCCCATGATGAAGTAGGAGACATCTATTTGTAGTCTGTTGTAGAATCATGATTGATTTGCAAGCATAGATGGAGTTTGTTTGTAATTAATTGGTTTGTGGGAGTCTGATAAGTTGTCCAACGCACAGGTTGGTTTTGTCTGTGGATATTTGTGATTAAGGGGAGTTTATGCCTCTATTTTAGTGAGAGTGTGTAAGTGTGATTGTTGTGTTTGGAGGGTGTTGAGATTGTAATACAGGCATCAAGTAGTTAATGTAGTTTGATGTTTGAGGACCATTTTTACATGTGCTATTTTCACCCATGAATTTGGGGATTTGTGTGTGTTTAATGGATTTTCATATGTGTAAGGGCAATGTTAGGAAAAGTAGTGATGTATGCTAGTTTGGGTGTACCGTCTATTCTGTGTACTTGAGGAATGTCAGATGATATTTTGTGTACTGAGGGCACCATTTTTGTTTAGTGATTGTTGTACAGTTCTGTGGTTTTGGTGTGTGTGGATTTTCAGGAGCTATCTATGGAAGTATCTATATATATTTTGCTGTGTAGGGGCAAGTCTGTGGCTATTTTGGGGGGCTGGTAGATGTTGTTTCTACCTATGTTTATATGTTTCTGTATTCTGCAAGATGGAAGAATTAATTCTGTGTGAGAATTTGGGAATATGGGATAAGCATATGTAGGTGGTATGTATTTGAAACAGAATATGTGTATATGGTCATATCATTGCATAATTGTAGTGTATATAATTGTGGTTATATTTGGGGCTTGTGGAGAGTTGTGTGTATAATGAGCTTGTGTGTGTATTTAAGGGGCATGATGGACAGGGAGGCCTGGTGTGCTGTAATTCATGGGGTCACAAAGAGTCGATCACTACTGAGCGACTGAACTGAACTGAACTAAGGGTGTTTATACATGTGTGTTGTGGTAGGTAATATATGTGTATATTCAGGGTGAGGATTGATATACATATATAGTGTCCTTCTCTTTGCATTTTGTGAGAGAGGTGAAAAGGTTGTATTCTGGAGAGAGAGAGCATAAAGGATCTCCAGTATTCTTGCGTGGAGAATCCTCATGACAGAAGAGCCTGGTGGGCTATAGTCCGTGGGGTCACAAAGAGTCAGACACAGCTAAGCGACAAAGTGCAGCATCAGTTCAGATAAGTTCAGTTCAGTCGCTCTGACTCTTTGCTATCCCACGAATCACAGCACTTCAGGCCTCCCTGTCCATCACGAACTCACGGAGTTAAATTAAACTCACCTCCATTGAGTCAGTGATGCCATCCACCCATCTCATTCTCTGTCGTCCCCTTCTTCTGCTTCCCCCAATCCCTCCCAGCATCAGAGTCTTTTCCAGTGAGTCAACTCCTCGCATGAGGTGGCCAAAGTATTGCAGTTTCAGCTTTAGCATCAGTCCTTCCAATGAACACCCAGGATTGATCTCCTTTAGAATGGACTGGTTGGATCTCCTTACAGTCAAAGGGACTCTCAAGAGTCTTCTCCAGCACCACAGTTCAAAAGCATCAATTCTTCGGCAATCTGCTTTCTTCACAGTCCAACTCACACATCCATACATGATCACGGGAAAAACCATAGCCTTGACTAGATGGATCTTGGTTGGCAAAGTAATGTCTCTGCTTTTTAATATGCTATCTAGGTTGGTCATAACTTTCCTTCCAAGGAGTAAGAGTCTTTTAATTTCATGGCTGCCAACAGCCTCCGCAGTGATTTTGGAGCCCAAAAATATTAAGTCTGACACTGTTTTTCCATCTATTTCCCATGAAGTGATGGGACCAGATGCCATGATCTTTGTTTTCTTAATGTTGAGCTTCAAACCAACATTTTCACTCTCCTCTTTCACTTTCTTCAGGAGGCTTTTTAGTTCCTCTTCACTTTCTGCCATAAGGGTGGTGTTATCTGCATATCTGAGGTTATTGATATTTCTCCTGGCAATCTTAAGTCCAGCTTGTGCTTCTTCCAGCCCAGCGTTCCTTCTGATGTACTCTGCATATAAGTTAAACAAGCCGGGTGACAATATACAACCTTGACATACTCCTTTTCCTATTTGGAACCAGTCTGTTGTTCCAACTGTTACTTCCTGACCTGCATACAGATTTCTCAAGAGGCAGGTCTGGTGGTCTGTTATTCCCATCTCTTTCAGAATTTTCCACAGTTTATTGTGCTCCACGCATTCAAAGACTTTGGTATAGTCAATGAAGCAGAAATAGATGCTTTTCTGGAACTCTCTTGCTTTCTCCATGATCCAGCGGATGTTGGCAATTTGATCTCTGGTGCCTCTGCCTTTTCAAAAATCTGCTTGAACATCTGGAAGCTCATGGTTCACATATTAGCATAACATTTTGTTCTTTATATTCAGAATGGTGTGTTTTTCTTAATATCCCTTTTGGGATAATTCATTGCTTTTATATAATGACTTCTACATGCTAATTTTCTATCCTGCAACTTTGCTAGACTTTTTCTTTTATGATTTTAAGCAAGGTGAAACGACAGCCTTCAGAATGGGAGAAAATAATAGCAAATGAAACAACTGACAAAGGATTAATCTCCAAAATATACAAGCAGCTCCTGCAGCTCAATTCCAGAAAAATAAACGACCCAATCAAAATATGGGCCAAAGAACTAAACAGATATTTCTTCAAAGAAGACATAAAGATGGCTAACAAACATGAAAAAATGCTCAACATCCTTCATAATCAGAGAAATGAAAATCGAAACCACAATGATATACCATTTCACACCAGTCAGAATGCCTGCTATCCAAAAGTCTACATGCAATAAATGGTGGAAAGGGTGTGGAGAAAAGGGATCCCTCTTACAATGTTGGTGGGAATGCAAACTAGTACAGCCACTATAGAGAACAGTGTGGAGATTCCTCAAAAAACTGGAAATAGAACTGCCATATGATCCAGCAATTGCACTCCTGGGCATACACACCAATGAAACCAGATTTTAATGCATTTTATTTCTTCTTCTTGCCTAAGTCCTCTGGCTTGGACTTTCAGTGCTATGTTGAATAAACGTGGTGGGTTTGGGCATTTGTGCCTTCTTCCTGATATTAGAACCAAAGCTTTCAGTTTTTCTCTGTTGAGTAATATGTTTGCTGGGACCTTTTCATATATGCCATTATTGTGTTGAGGTACGATCCTTCTATACCCAATTTGCTGAGAGATTTTGTCATGAAAAATGTTGCATATTGTCAAATCCTTTTCTGCGTCTATCGAGATGATCGTGAATTTTTCCCCATTTTGTTAATAGAGTGTATTATGTTCATTGATTTGTGTATTTTGAACCATCCTTGCATCCCATGAATAAATCACACTTAATCATGGAGTCAGTCAGTCAGTCAGTTCAGTCACTCAGTCGTGTCCGACTCTTTGCGACCCCATGAATCACAGCACCCCAGTCCTCCCTGTCCATCACCAACTCCCGGAGTTCACTCAAACTCATGTCCATCGAGTCGGTGATGCCATCCAGCCATCTCATTCTCTGTGGTCCCCTTCTTCTCCTGCCCCCAATCCCTCCCAGCGTCAGAGTCTTTTCCTGTGAGTCAACTCGTCGCATGAAATCATGGAGTAAGATCCTTCTAATCAATTCTTGAATTAGCTTTGCTAATATTTTTTGAGGATTTTTGAATCTGTTCTCATTCCAGATATTGACCTATAATCTTCTTGTAATGTCTTTGACTTTGATATCAAAGTAATGCTGGCCTTGTAAACTTAATTTTGAAGGGTTCCCTCCTCTCCAGTTTTTTGGGATGAGTTTGAAAAGGATTGGTATTAATTCTTTAAATGTTTAGTAAAATGTACCAGTGAAGCCATATCGTCCTGGATATTCTTTATTTTTGTATTATTGATTCTGTCTCCTTATTTGTTATTGGTCTATTCAAACTTTTTATTTTGTCTCGGTTCAGTGTTGATAGTTTGTACATTTCTAGGAATTTATCTGTTTCTTCTAGGTTATCTAATTTGTTGACACAATTATTTATGATAGACTTTAATGATTCTTTTTTTTTTTTTACTGAGGCATCATTTGTATCACCTCCTTTTTCATTTATGATTTCATTGATTTGTCTCTCTTTCTTCTTAGTGAGTGTAGCTAGCTGTCTGTTATAATGTCAAAAAAACACTTAGTTTTATATTTTCTATTATTTTTCTGTTATCTAATTCTTTCTGATAAATGTGAGATTAGTATTTTCAATTTCTATAGTTCCTGAAGCATAAAATTAAATTTTTATTTGAAGTGTTTCTTTCCTTTTAATGTATGCATTTATCACCATGAATATCTCCTATAGTGCTTCTCTTGCTTCATCCCATAAATCTTAGTGTGTTGTGTTTCATTTTAGTTTCTTTCAATATACTTTTCATTTTCCCTTTGATTTTATCTTTGACCCAATTAAAAAAAATTGATACAGCATGATAAATATAATTAAAATGAGTGTATTTTTTATATGAGGGCTAAGAATGTAAATCCTAAAAGTTCTCATCACGATAAAAGCATTTTTTTCTTTTCTTTTTATTTTGTATCTATACAAGATGATGTTCACTAACCTACTTGTGATAATCATTTCATGATGTATGTAAGTCAAATCATTATGCTGTCTTAAAATTATGCAGTGGTGAATGTTAGTTATGCCCCAATAAAACCAGAAGTGGGGGAAAAGAGTGTATTATTTAGTTTCCACATATTTCTCAATTTTCCTGTTTTCTTGCTATTAAGGGATTTCTTATTTCATTCTATTGTGGTCAGAAAAGATGGCTGTAATTATTTCAGTCCTTTATAATGTGTTAAAATTTGATTGTGGCTTATCCTGGAGAATGTTGCTTGCGTACTTGAATGCATATGTGCTGCTGTTTGGTGGTATGTTTAAATATGTCTGTAAGGACCATATGATCTATAGTGTTTTCAAAGCATGTTTGTTTATTGATTTTCTATCCATTTTTATAAGTGGATTATTGATGTCCCTTTCTACCGTTGTATGCAATCAATTTTTTCTTTAATTCCAGTATTTGTTTTATATCTTTATGTGCTCTGCTGCTGTATGCATATACAATTTTTATATCTTCCTGTTGAAGTGACTCTTTTATCAAAATATAGAAACCTTTTTTTCTATGGAGACAACTGTGGACTTAATATGTATTTTCTCTATTTTATGAGTAGCCACCCCTGCTTTCTTTTGCTTACTATTTACATGCATGGAATATCTTCTTTCATCCCTTCATTTTGAGCCTATATGTAGCTTTAAATCTACAATGAGTCTCTTGTAGATAGCATCAAGTTGGGTCTTTTTCTTTTAAACTATTCAGCTGAAGTTTAATCCATTTATATTATTTATTGATTCAGTTCAGTTCAGTTCAGTCGCTCAGTAGTATCCTACTCTCCGTGACCCCATGAATCACAGCACACCAGGCTTCCCTGTCCATCACCAACTCCCGGAGTTCACTCAAACTCATGTCCACAGAGTCAGTGATGCCATCCAGCCATCTCATTCTCTGTCGACCCCTTCTCCTCCCGCCCCCAACCTTTCCCAGCATCAGAGTCTTTTCCAGTGAGTCAACTCGTCACATGAGGTGGCCAAAGTATTGCAGTTTCAGTTTTAGCATCAGTCCTTCCAATGAACACTCAGGATTGATCTCCTTTGGAATGGACTGGTTGGATCTCCTTGCAATATAAGGGACTCTCAAGAGTCTTCTCCAACACCACAGTTCAAAAGCTTCGATTCTTCGGCGATCAGCTTTCTTCACAGTCCAACTCTCACATCCATACATGACCACGGGAAAAACCATTGCCTTGACTAGACGGACCTTGGTTGGCAAAGTAATGTCTCTGCTTTTTAATACACTATCAAGTTTGGTCATAACTTTCCTTTCAAGGAGCAAGCATCTTTTAATTTCATGGCTGCAATCAGCATCTGCAGTGATTTTGGAGCCCAAAAAAATAAACTCTGACACTGTTTCCACTGTTTTTCCATCTACTTCCCATGAAGTGATGGGACCAGATGCCATGATCTTTGTTTTCTGAATGTTGAGCTTCAAGCCAAACTTTTCACTCTCCTCTTTCACTTTCATGAAGAGGCTTTTGAGTTCCTCTTCACTTTCTGCCATAAAGGTGGTGTCATCTGCATAGCTGAGGTTATTGATATTTCTCCCAGCAATCTTGATTCCAGCTTGTGCTTCTTCCAGCCCAGCGTTCCTCATGATGTACTCTGCATATAAGTTAAATAAGCAAGGTGACAATATACAACCTTGATGTACACCTTTTCCTATTTGGAACCAGTCTGTTGTTCCATGTCCAGTTCTAAATGTTGCTTCCTGACCTGAATACAGGTTTCTCAAGAGGCAGGTCAGGTGGTCTGGGATTCCCATCTCTTTCAGAATGTTCCACAGTTTATTGTGATCGACACAGTCAAAGGCTTTGGCATAGTCAATGAAGCAGAAATAGATGTTTTTCTGAAACTTTTTTGCTTTCTCCATGATCCAGCGGATGTTGGATAGTAGGGATTATTATTCGGAGAATGCAATGACAAGCCACTCCAGTACTCTTGCCTAGAAAATCCCATGGATGGAGGAGCCTGGTAGGTTGAAGTCCGTGGGGTCGCTAAGGGTCGGACACGACTGAGCGACTTCACTCTCACTTTTCACTTTCCACTTTCACACATTGGAGAAGGAAATGGCAACCCACTCCAGTGTTCTTACCTGGAGAATCCCAGGGACAGGGGAGCCTGGTGGGCTTCCTTCTATGGGGTCACACAGAGTCGGACACGACTGAAGTGACTTAGCAGTAGCAGCAGGGATTATTATTACTGTTTAGTTAATTGTCTTATGTATATTATGCAGGTGTTTTGTCCTCTTCCTGTCTAGCTTTCTTTCCCTCTTCTTTGATGACTTTTTAGTAGTGATTTGCTTTTATCCCTTACTCCAATTTGTTTTCAAGTTTTTGTATCATCTTTACTATCAGTGTTCTGAATTCTCTGATAGACTCCCTGTCTCCTCTTCATTTGTTTGGTCTAGTGAGTTTTTACCATGTTCCTTCACCTCCTGCATATTTCTCATATTTTCATCTTTTTCAGTTTACTGTGTTTGGTGCTTTCTTGCTTTAGGCTGGAGGGTTCTAGTTCTTCTTCTTCTTCTTTTTTTTTGTAAATTTACATTATTGTATTGGTTTTGCCATACATTGACATGAATCTGCCCCAGGTGTACATGTGTTCCCCATCTTGAACCCCCTCCACATCCCATCCGTCTGGTTCATCCCGGTACACCAGACCTGAGCATCCTGTATCATGAATAGAAAATGGACTGAAGATTCGTTACACATATGATAATATACATGTTTCAATGGCATTCTCCCAGGTGATCCAACCCTCACGTCACCCACAGAGTCCAAAAGACTGTTCTACACACCTCTGTCTCTTTTGCTGTCTTGTATACAGGGTTATCATTAAAATTCCATATATATGTGTTAGTATACTGTATTGGTGTTTTTTCTTTCTGGCTTACTTCACTCTGTATAATAGGCTCCAGTTTCATCCATCTCACTAGAACTGATTGAAATGTATTCTTTTTAATTGCTGAGTAATACTCCATTGTGTAAATGTACCACGGCTTTCTTATCCATTCATCTGCAGATGGACATCTAGGTTACTTCCATGTCCTGGTTATTATAAACAGTGCTGCGATGAACATTGGAGTACATGTGTCTCTTTCAATTCTGGTTTCCTCTGTGTGTATGCCCAGGAGTGCGATGGCTTGGTCAGATGGCAGCTCTATTTCCAGTTTTTAAGGAATCTCCACACTGCTCCCCATACTGGTTGTACTGGTTTGCATTTCCACCAACAGTGTAAGAGGGTTCCCTTTTCTCCACGTCCTCTCCAGCATTTATTGTTTGTAGACTTTTGGATAGCAGCCATTCTGACTGGTGTAAAATGGTACCTCATTGTGGTTTTGATTTGCCTTTCTTTGGTTATGAGTGATGTTGAGCATCTTTTCATGTGTTTGTTAGCCATCTGTATGTCTTCTTTGGAGAAATATGTGTTTAGTTCTTTGGCTCATTTTTTGATTGGGTCGTTTATTTTTCTGGAATTGAGCTGCAGGAGCTGCTTGTACATTTTTGAGATTAATCCTTTATCAGTTGCTTCATTTGCTATTATTTTCTCCCATTCTGAAGGCTGTCTTTTCACCTTGCTTATAGTTTCCTTTGCTGTGCAGAAGCTTTTGATTTTAATTAGGTCCCATTTGTTTATTTTTGCTTTTATTTCCAATGTTCTGGGTGGTGGGTCGTGGAGGAACCTGCTGTGATTTATGTCAGAGAGTGTTTTGCCTATGTTCTCCTCTAGGAGTTTTATAGTTTCTGGTCTTAATTTTAGATCTTTAATCCATTTATGTATTTCTTCTTAATCGTGGAATCTCCCCCACCATTGTGGGGTTGGACTAGTGTGAAGGTTTCCTGACTGGGGGGACTTGTGTATGTGTTCTGTTGGATGAAGCTGGAACATGTCTCTCTAAAGGGCAGTGTCTTGTTCAGAAGTGAGTTTTGGGGTCTCTGTGGGTTTGGTATCACTTTGGGCAGCCTATCTGCTCATGTGTGGAATTGTGTTCCTATTTTGCTGAAGGATTGGCATGGGCCATCCTGCACTGGATCTTGCTGACTCTTAATTACCAAAATTAATAACAAAATATTGAGAAGCAAAAGTTAAAATCCTAGAATAAAGATTAGACTCTCAAAAGTACATTATTGAAAACAAAATATCAAACACAAAAATAAAAATTACGGAATTTATTTTTTAAATATGGTGATTTCTTAATTTTATTTTTTTAAAAGGTAAAAGTGGGCTACAGAAAGGAGTAATAAAGAACCACTTTAGGACAATATCAGAAAAAAAAAAAGACCGTGGAAAGGAAAAAATAAAAATAAAAACTGGGGAGTGGGGAGTATATATAGGGAGGTAGTGAGAGGAATGTTTTGTGATTCTTCCTTGCTCCTGCTCCAGTTGATTTGCCTACTCAGAAGGCCCTCTGCTATATGTAGGAAGGTCTCTGGACCTGTTGTGGACAGGGTGGGGTCAGTTCAGACTTAGATCTTCCTTTGCCCCACCGTGTACTTGCTCTCAAATTCTACAGTATCCCCTAAAGCACAACAATTTGAGTGAAATTCAGGAGTTGGTGATGGACAGGGAAGCCTGGCGTGCTGTGATTCATGGGGTTGCAAAGAGTCGGACACAACAGAGCAACTGAACTGAACTGAACTGAACTGATGGCTCTGCTAGCACCTTGAACTCAGACTTTTAGCTTCCATAAATATGACACCATCTATTTCTGTTGTTTAAGCCATTCAGTTTGAGGGACTTTGTTATAACAGCCCTAGCAAATCAATAAAACATATATCTCTTCATTTATTTATATTTTCCTTTCAGTACACAAGCCATATATGTTTTATTAAGTATATACCCAGGTGTCTCTTTTATAAAAATAAATGGGATTATAAATGTATTGTTTTAATTTTGTTTCTGCATGTTCAATATATATAAAAGAACAATTGTATACAGAAATTCAATTTTTAGGTATGTTTTTCTTGTATTCTGCAGCCTTGTTGAACTTATTCATTCTAGGACTAATAAATTTTATTAGATTTTTGCTGTTGTTACTTATTTAAAAATGTTTTTTTGAGATTCCTTGGGATGTTTATGTAGACAGTAATTTCACATGCAAATAGGGACAGTTTTCTTTTTCCAATCTCTACACTTTTTATTTCCTTTTCTTGTTTTGTGCTGATGGGACATCTAGCACTCTGCTGAATATGAGTGGTGGGAATAAGCCTTCTTCCCTTGTTTCCAAAGTTGAAGATAGAAATCCAGTGTTTTGCCACAAAGTACGACGTTTACGATATGGTTTTTGTATATATACTTAATCAAGTTGAACAAGTTACTTTCTACATCTAGTTTGCTGAAAACTTTTAAAATCATGAATGATTTTTCTGCATCATTTGGTATGATCGTGTGATTTTTTCTTTATTATGTTAGCCTGTTGATTTGGTGGATTACATTGATGTTGGAATATTGAACCAGCTTTAGATTTCTGGAACAAATCTTACTAAGTTGTGGTGTTGTGTAATACTTTGAATATATATTTTGGATTTTAAAGGGGGTGGTGCTCAAACTACCACACAATTGCACTCATCTCACACACTAGTAAAGTCATCCTCAAAATTCTCCAAGACAGGCTTCAGCAATATGTGAACCGTGAACTTCCAGATGGTCAAGATGGTTTTACAAAAGGCAGAGGCACCAGAGATCAAATTGCCAACATCCACTGGATCATGGGAAAAGCAAGAGCGTTCCAGAAAAACATCTATTTCTGCTTCATTGACTATGCCAAAGCCTTTGACTGTGTGGATCACAACAAACTCTGGAAAATTCTGAAAGGGATGGGAATACCAGACCACCTGATCTGCCTCTTGAGAAATCTGAATGCAGGTCAGGAAGCAACAGTTTGAACTGGACATGGAACAACGGACTTGTTCCAAATAGGAAAAGGAGTACGTCAAGGTTGTATATTGTCACCCTTCTCATTTAACTTCTATGCAGAGTACATCATGAGGAATGCTGGGCTGGAAGAAGCACAAGCTGGAATCAAGATTGCCGGGAGAAATATCAATAACCTCAGATATGCACATGACACCAACCTTATGGCAGAAAGTGAAGAGGAACTCAAAAGTCTCTTGATGAAAGTGAAAGAGTAGAGTGAACAGGTTTGTTTGAAGCCCAAAATTCAGAAAACAAAGATCATGGCATCTGGTCCCATCACTTCATGGGAAATAGATGGGAAAACAGTGGAAACTGTGTCAGACTTCATATTTTTGGACTCCAAAATCATGGCGGATGCTGATTTCAGCCATGAAATTAAAAGATGCTTACTCCTTGGAAGGAAAGTTATGACCAACCTAGATTGTATATTAAAAAGCAGAGACATTACTTTGCCAACCAAGGTCCGTCTAGTCAAGGCTATGATTTTTCACATGGTCATGTATGGATGTGAGAGTTGGACTGTGAAGAAAGCTGATCGCTGAAAAATTGATGATTTTGAACTGTGGTGTTGGAGAAGACTCTTGAGAGTCCCTTGGACTGCAAGGATATCCAAACATTCCATTCTAAATGAGATGAGTCCTGGGTGTTAATTGGAAGTACTGATGCTGAAGCT
Source organism: Moschus berezovskii (assembly GCF_049115385.1). Taxonomy (NCBI): domain Eukaryota; kingdom Metazoa; phylum Chordata; class Mammalia; order Artiodactyla; family Moschidae; genus Moschus; species Moschus berezovskii. Next base: position 45,689,422 of record NC_142485.1, on the reverse strand, counting down.
GAAACTCCAATACTTTGGCCACCTAATGTGAAGAGTTGACTCACTTGAAAAGACTCTGATGCTGGGAGGGATTGTGGGCAGGAGTAGAAGGGGACGACAGAGAATGAGATGGCTGGATGGCATCACCGACTCGATGGACGTGAGTTTGAGTGATGGACAGGGAGGCCTGGTGTCCTGTGATTCATGGGGTTGCAAAGAGTCCCACAAGACTGAGGGACTGAACTGAACTGAACTAAAGGGGGTGGTATTAGTATATAGTTTTCATATTTTGTACTATCTTTATACGTCTTACTTGGTGACTCAGAAAGTAAAGCATCTGCCTGCAATGCAAGAGACACAGGTTCAATCCCTGGATCAGGAAGATGTCCTGGAGAAGGGAATCGTATCCCACTCCAGTATTCTTGCCTGGAGCTTTCCATGAACAGAGGAGACTGTCGAGCTACAGTCCATGAGATCGCAAAGAGTCAGATATGACTGAGCAGCTAACACCCTTTTGTTTTGCTTTAATATTAAAGAGTTCTTCTGTGTATTCTTGCTACCTCTTCTTAATATCTTCTGCCTCTGTTAGGTCCATACCATTTCTGTCCTTTATTGAGCCCATCTTTGGATGAAATGTTCCCTTGGTATCTGTAATTTTCTTGAAGAGATCTCTAGTCTTTCCCATTCTATTGTTTTCCTCTATTTCTTTGCACTGATCACTGAGGAAGGCTTTTTTATCTCTCCTTGCTGTTCTTTGGAATAGCAAGATTGTTTGGCTCCATAAAGGACAGAAATGCTATGGACCTAACAGACGCAAAACATATGAAGAAGAGGTGGTGAGAAAACACAGAAAAACTATACAAAATAGATCTTCACAACTCAGATAATCACGATGGTATAATCACTCACATAGAGCCAGACATCCTGGAATGAAAAGTCAAGTGGGTCTTAGGAAGCATCACTATGAAAAAAGCTAGTGGAGGTGATGAAATTCCAGTTGAGCTATTTCAAATCCTAAAAGATGATGCTGTGAAAGTGCTGCACTCAATATGTCAGCAAATTTGGCAAACTCAGCAGTGACCACAGGACTGGAAAAGGTCAGTCTTCATTTCAATCCCAAAGAAAGGCAATGTCAGAGAATACTCGAACTACAGAACAGTTGTACTCATCTCACAGGCTAGTAAACTAATGCTCAAAATTCTCCAAGCCAGGATTCAACAGTACATGAACCATGAACTTCCAGATGTTCATGCTGGTTTTAGAAAAGGCAGAAGAACCAGAGATCAGATTGCCAGTATCCGCTGGATCATGGAAAAAGCAAGAGACTTCCGGAAAAAAACATCTATTGACGCTTTATTGACACTATTGTAAAGCTTTGACTGTGTGGATCACAATAAACTCTGGAAAATTCTGAAAAAGATGGGAATACCAAACCATCTGACCTGCCTCTTGAGAAATCTGTATGCAGGTCAGGAAGCAACAGTTAGAACTGGACATGGAACAACAAACTGGTTCCAAATTGGGAAAAGAGTTTAGCAAGGCTGTATATTGTCACCCTGTTTATTTAACTTCTATGCAAGAGTACATCATGAGAAACGCTGGGCTGGAGGAAGCACAAGCTAGAATCAAGATTGTCGGGAGAAATATCAATAACCTCAGCTATGCAGATGACACCATCCTATTGCAGAAAGTAAAAAAGAACTAAAGAGCCTCTTGATGAAATTGAAAAAGGAGGCTGAAAAAGTTGACTTGAGGCTCAACATTCAGAAAATAGGGTCGTTTTCTTATTCAGATCATTTCAACATTCAGAAAATAAGCAAATAAGATCATGGCATGTGGTCTTATCACTTCAGGGCAAATAGATGGGGAAACAGTGGAAACAATAACAGATTTCTTTCTTTTTTTTTTTGGCTCCAAAATCACTGAAGATGGTGAATGCAGCCAAGAAATTAAAAGATGCTTACTCCTTGGAAGAAAAGTTATGACCAAGCTAGACAGCATATTAAAAAAAAAAAATAGAGACATTACTTGCCAATAAAGGTCCGTCTAGTCAAAGCTATGGGTTTTCGGGTAGTAATGTGTGAATGCGAGAGTTGAACTATAAAGAAAACTGAGTGCAGAAGAATTGATGCTTTTGCACTGTGGTGTTGGAGAAGACTCTTGAGAGTCCCTTGGACAGCAAGGAGATCAAACCACTCTATCATAAAGGAAATCAGTCCTGAATACTCATTGGAAAGACTGATGCTGAAGCTGAAACTCCAATACTTTGGCCACCTGATGGGAAGAACTCATTGGGAAAGACCCTGATGCTGGGAAAGATTCATGGCGGGAGAAGTGGACATCAGAGGATGAGATGGTTGGATGGCATCACCAAATCAATGGACATGAGTTTGAGTAAACTCTTGGAGTTGGTGATGGACGGGGATACCTGGCTTACTGCAATCTACAGGGTCTCAAAGAGTTGGACATAACTGAGCAACTGAACTGAACTGAATATTAAGTAACCCGAAGTTCATAGAATTTGTTAGGATTAGTTCTCTGCTGTTTTCTGTAGAATTGATATTCTTTTAAAACTGTTTGATTTTTTACCAATGAAATCATAAGGCCAGAATATCTTTTTTTCAGGAGATTTTAAACTACAAATTCAATTTGTTGAATAGTTATATGACTGTTCAGATTATCAGTTTCATCTTGGGTGAGTTTTGGTAGTCCGAATTAGGAGGAATTGATCTACTTCATCTAAATTGTCTGGTTTATATGCATAGAGTTGTCTGTAATATTACTTATATATTTTTAACATTTTTATTGGAAAGTGAAAGTTAATTTTGGCTGTGCTGGGTTTTCATTGCTGCGTGCAGTCTTTCCCTAGTTGCAGAGTGTTGGGGCTGCTCTTTGTTTTAGGCTTTTCATTGTGGTGGCTTCTCTTGTTGGAGAGTCTGGTCTTTAGAGTGTGGGCTTCAGTAGTTGTGGCACACGGGCATGTCACTTTGAAGCATGAGGGATCTTCCTGGTCCAGGGAACAAACCTGTGTCCCCTGCATTGGAAGGCAGATTCTTAACCACTGGGCTACTGGGGAAATCCTTCCTTATTATACTTTTAATGTTGGTACAGTCTCTAGTGATACCCTCTTTTTCATTCTTGATATTGGTTAAGTTGTTTTTCTCTGTTTTTTTTTTAAATCACTCGTACTAGAACCCTATCAATTCTACTGAAGTTTTCAAAGAACCACCTCTTGGGTTGTGACATTTTTAAAAAATTGATTTTCTGATTTCAGTGTCATTGACTTCTCTTCTTCATTATTTCCTTTCCTATGCTTACTTTTGCTTTATTTTCCTCTTTTTGGTTATTATGAATAACACTACTCTGTTATGAACATTCATATGCTCATTTTTGCTTCAGTTCAGGTCAGTCACTCAGTCATGTCCAACTTTTTGCGACCCCATGGACTGTAGCTTGCCAGGTCTCCCTGTCCATCACCAACTCCCAGAGCTTGCTCAAACTCCTGTCCATTTAATCGGTGATGCTATCCAACCATCTCATCCTCTGTTGTCCCCTTCTCGTTCTGCCTTCAATCTTTCCCAGCATCAGGGTCTTTCCCAATGAGTCAGTTCTTCCCATCAGGTGGCCAAAGTATTGGAGTTTCAGCTTCAGCATCAGTCCTTCCAATTAATATTCAGGACTGATTTCCTTTATGATAGATTGGTTTGATCTCCTTGTTGTCCAAGGGAGTCTCAATAGTCTTCTCCAACACCACAGTGCAAAAGTATCAATTCTTCTGCACTCAGTTTTCTTTATAGTTCAACTCTGGCATCCATACATGACTACTGGAAAACCCATAGCTTTGACTAGATGGACATTTATTGGCAAGTAATGTCTCTGCTTTTTAATATACCATCTAGTATGGTCATAACTTTTCTTCAAAGGAGTAAATGTCTTTTAATTTCATGGCTGCAGTCACCATCTGCAGTGATTTGGAGCCCCCCCAAGAGTCTCTCACTGTTTCCGTTGTTTCCCTGTCTATTTGCCATGAAGTGATGGGACTGGATGCCGTAATTTTAGTTTTCTGAATGTTGTGTTTTAAGCCAACTTTTTCACTCTCCTCTTTCACTGTCATCCAGAGGCTCTTTGGTTCTTTGCTTTCTGCCATAAGTGTCGTGTCATCTGCGCATCTGAGATTATTGATATTTCTCCCGGCATTCTTGACTCTGGCTTGTGCTTTGTCCAGTCTGGAATTTTGCATGATGTACTCTGCATGTAAGTTAAGTAAGCAGGATTTTTTTTTTTTTTTTTGCTTAGACATGATTTAAAGTTATTTAGGGTATGTTTCTAGGAGTGGAATTGCAGTATCTTTTGACAGTTTTATGTTTAACTGCTTGAATATTCACCAAACTGTTTTCCACACTGGTTGCCTCATTTTACATTCCTATCAGCAAATTTTCTTTTGGACCTAGTCCAGCAATCTTACTCTCTTATGTAGTCGGTAGTTCATTTATATACAATGCAATTGGTGATGTACTTGGGTTAATATCTGCCATCTTATTATTCGATTCCAATTTCTTCCAAACTCTTTTTCTTTTTCGCTCTCCTGTTTTGACTTCTTTTGTATTATTGTGTTTCTCTCTCTGATTACCTAATTAGTTGTGCATTCTTTTATTGCTTACCCCAGAAATTATGATATTCTTATAAAAATAATAACTTTGATCACTCTCCCATTAGTGTTCCTCTGACCCCATCTTTATCATTTTAGTATTACACATAATTATTTTGTATTTTATATGTCTTTTAAGGCATTTTTTTACAGAGAATATTCATTTCTATTTTCCCACATATTCATCTCTTCCGTGACTTTTAATTCCTTTTGAATTTTCATCTTAGGTTACTTTTATCTTTTAGTGTAGGTTTGGGCCAGTAATTTTTCTGTTTTTGCCTATCTGAAAATTTCTACTTTGCCTTCACTTATTAAAGGGTATTTCTGCTGACCATAATATTATGGTGAGCAGTTGTTTTCTCTTAGCTGTTTGAATAAGCCATTCTGTTGTTTTCTAGCATTCCAAAGTCCAACAGTACTTGTTCTGTTGAAGGTAAGGTATCTTTTTCACCTGCCACTGGTTGCTTTTACGATATTTTTCTTTGGTTTTCCACAGTTTAAATGTGATATGCTTAGGTGTATTTTTTGTATGTATTCTTCTGGAAATTTGCATAACTTTTTTAATCTATAGAAAAGTGAAAGGGAAGGCACTCAGTCGTGTCCGACTCTTTGCAACCCCATGGATTGTAGCCTTCCCGGCTCCTCTGTCCATGGGATTTTCCAGGCAAGAGTACTGGAGTGGGTTGCCAAATCTATGGGTTGTCTTTAATCAGTTTTGACAAATTCTTGACCATCATCTTGTTATATATTGCCTCTGTTCATTCTTTCTTTCCTCTTTTGAGGTTCAGTTATGTATATCCTAAACATTTTCATGTGTTTTACAAATCTATTATGTTTGTTTGTTTTTTTTCCTGTATCTTTCAGTAGGTTTTGGTCTGTGTGCTTCTGATTTGGATATTTTCTATTGCCTTGTTTTCCATTTTGCCATTTCTTTCTTCTCGCATATCTAATGAGGTCTTAACGTCATCATTTATGTATTTCAATTAGAGAATTTCCATTTGGTCCTTCTTATGATTGATTCCAATTTTCTGGAATCCTTCATCTTTTATTTTCTCAAACCTATTTCTCATGTACCGTCTTGGAAGTGAGCTGAGTTGAGGCTGGGTTTCAGTTTTGATCGGTCTCTGCCTCCTTGTCATTCGCCCCCACTACTGATGTGTGGTCACTCAGGGGAGGGGCTTCCAGCTGCAAGTGAGTTATGCTCATTTCCCCTAGCTGGACTTGAGCCTCTAATTTATGTTTCCTCATACTGATAACACTTTCAAAATCTCCACTCTGCTTTTCAGAGGCTTTGTGCTTAGCTTCCTAAACTCCTGCTCTATGCATCTCCAGAATTTTCAAATATCTTGAAGGGAAAATTAGCTCTGTGTCAGGCCCAAAACTAAGAACTTCCCTGTTCACCCATATGTCACTTTTGTTTTGAATTTTGTCTGTAGTCTTTTTTTTTCTCCTCCTAATTTTTATTTTATATTGGAGCATCATCGACTAACAGTGTTGTATTAGTTTCAGGGGGTATAGCAAGGTGATTCAGTTATATATATACATGTACTGTCTATGGTCTTGCACGACAACCAGAGTTCTGCTGGTTTCTTGTTTCTCTAGCATCAGCCTGGGCAAAACTTGCTTCTCAGTCTCTTGCCTTACACCCAGGTTCAGCAGATACCTCCTTGGAGAAGTGGCCGCACTTATCAGGCCACCTCTGCATTCTTCCCTGCTCTCTGATTCCTGGTCTGTCTAGTTATTTTCCTTCAGTAGTTCTCTAGTAGCCTTCAAGAGATACTTTAAAGCTTTTCCTATATGTTGAAGTTGTTCTTGATGGGAACATTGATTTAATTTAAAGTTATTAATTTAAAATTATTTCTTCATACTTGGAAGTGCTGGTTGCATATAGTTTGTTATATGTTATTACATATAAATATATGTTATAATTATTGTATATAGTGTATATATATAATATATGTAGTTATTTTATATATTTATATATATATTATATATAGTAATAGAGATAATAAATGATAAAGTGATTGTTACATATAGTTATGTATCAGTTATCACATCTTTTATAATAACTTCTTTTAACACCACTTTCTCTAAGTGACTCTTGGTTTTGTGACTGCGTTGTGTATAGAAGGCTTCTGGGAATTGTTCTATATCAATGTAGAAATAGATTGATTGAGTCTTACTGGAAAGGCCTTGTGGTGAGATATATTAGTTAAAAGTTAGCAATGGCTCTGAAACTGGTTATATAAACATGTGAAAAAAAATATTTGGTAGTCAAAAGCCCAGAAGTACATTTCTCGGGATAATTGATCCCTTCCCGTGGTTATGCAGACACAGAGAAATCATAATCACAAAAAACTAGTTGATCTGATCATATGGACCACAGCCCTGTCTAACTCAATGAAGCTAAGCCATGCCGTGAGGGGCCACCCAAGATGGACGGGTCATGGTGGAGAGGTCTGACAGAATGTGGTCCACTGGAGGAGGGAATGGCAAACCACTTCAGTATACTTGCCTTGAGAACCCCATGAACAGTATCAAAAGGCAAAATGATAGGATACTGAATGAGGAATTCCCTACATCGGTAGTTGCCCAGTATGCTACTGGAGATCAGTGGAGAAATAACTCCAGAAAGAATGAAGGGATGGAGCCAAAACGAAACAAATACCCAGTTGTGGATGTGACTGATGCTAGAAGTAAGGTCCAAGGTCCGATGCTGTAAAAAGCAATATTGCGTAGAAACCTGGAATGTTAGGTCCATGAATCAAGGCAAATTGGAAGTGGTCAAACAGGAGATGGCAAGATTGAACGTCTACATTCTAGGAATCAGTGAACTAAAATGGACTGGAATGGGTGAATTTAACTCAGATGACCATTATATCTACTACTGTGGGCAGGAATCCCTTAGAAGAAATGGAGTAGCCACCATGGTCAACAAAAGAGTCCGAAATGCAGTACTTGGATGCAATCTTAAAAACGACAGAATGATTTCTGTCAGTTTCCAAGTCAAACAATTCAATATTAGAGTAATCCAAGTCTATACCCCAACCAGTAACGCTGAAGAAGCCGAAGTTGAACGGTTCTATGAAGACCTACAAGACCTTTTAAAACCAAAACCCAAAAAAGATGTCCTTTTCATTATAGGGGACTGGAACGCAAAAGTAGGAAGTCAAGAAACACCAGGAGTAACAGGCAAATTTGGCCTTGGAGCACGAAATGAAGCAGGGCAAAGTCTAACAGAGTTTTGCCAAGAGAACGCACTGGTCATAGCAAACACCCTCTTCCAACAACACAGGAGAAAAGTCTACACATGGACATCACCAGATGGTCAACACCAAAATCAGATTGATAATATTCTTTGCAGCCAAGATGGAAAAGCTCTATACAGTTAGCAAAAACAAGACCAGGAGATGACTGTGGTTCAGATCAGTTCAGTCCAGTGCAGTTCAGTTCAGTTCAGTCACTCAGTCTTGTCCGACTCTCCGCGACCCCATGAATCACAGCACTCCAGGCCTCCCTGTCCATCACCAACTCCCGGAGTTCACTCAAACTCATCTCAACAGAGTCGGTGATGCCATCCAGCCATCTCATTCTCCGTCGTCCCCTTCACCTCCTGCCCCCAACATTTCCCAGCATCAAAGTATTTTCCAGTGAGTCAACTCGTCGCATGAGGTGGCCAAAGTATTGCAGTTTCAGCTTTAGCATAAGTCCTTCCAATGAACACCCAGGATTGATCTCCTTTAGAATGGACTGGTTGGATCTCCTTGCAGTCCAAGGGACTCTCAAGAGTCTTCTCCAGCACCACAGTTCAAAAGCATGAATTCTTCAGTGATCAGCTTTTTTCACAGTCCAAATCTCACATTCATACATGACCACGGGAAAAACCATAGCCTTGACTAGACGGACCTTGGTTGGCAAAGTAATGTCTCTGCTTTTTAGTACACTATCAAGGTTGGTCATAACTCTCCTTCCAAGGAGTAAGAGTCTTTTAATTTCATGAATGCAATCAGCATCTGCAGTGATTTTGGAGCCCAAAACAATAAAGTCTGACACTGTTTCCACTGTTTTTCCATCTATTTCCCATGAAGTGATGGGACCAGATGCCATGATCTTTGTTTTCTGAATATTGAGCTTCAAGCCAACCTTTTCACTCTCCTCTTTCACTTTCATCAAGAGGCTTTTGAGTTCTTCTTCACTTTTTGCCATAAGGGTAATGTCATCTGCATATCTGAGGTTACTGATATTTCTCCCAGAAATCTTGATTCCAGCCTGTGCTTCTTCCAGCCCAGAGTTCCTCATGATGTACTCTGCATATAAGTTAAATGAGCAAGGTGACAATGTACACCCTCGACGTACTCCTTTTCCTATTTGGAACCAGTCTGTTGTTCCATGTCCAGTTCTGACTGTTGCTTCCTGACCTGCATACAGGTTTCTCAAGAGGCAGCTCAGGAGGTCTGGTATTCCCATCTCTTTCAGAATTTTCCACAGATAATTGTAATCCACACAGTCAAAGGCTTTAGCATAGTCAAGGAAGCAGAAATAGATGTTTTTCTGGAAATTTCTTGCTTTCTCCATGAACCAGCGGATGTTGGCAATTTGATCTCTGGTGCCTCTGCCTTTTCTAAAACCTGCTTTAACATCTGGGAGTTCACGGTTCACATATTGCTGAAGCCTGTCTTGGAGAATTTTGAGCATGACTTTGCTAGCGTTTGAGATGACTGCAATTGTGCTGTAGTTTGAGCATTCTTTGGCATTGCCTTTCTTTGGGATTAGAATGAAGACTGACCTTTTCCAGTCCTGTGGCCACTGCTGAGTTTTCCAAATTTGCTGCCATATTGAGTGTGACACTTTCACAGCATCATCTTTTAAGACTTGAAATAGCTCAACTGGAATTCCACCACCTCCACTAGCTCAGATCATGAACTCCTTATTGCCAATTTCAGACGTAAATTGAAGAAAGTAGGGAAAACCACTAGACCATTCAAATATGACCTAAATCAAATCCCTTATGATTATACAGTGGAAGTTAGAAATAGATTTAAGGGTCTAGATCTGATACATAGAGTGCCTGATGAACTCTGGACGGAGGTTCGTGACATTGTACACAAGACAGGGACCAAGACCATCCCCATGGAAAAGAAATGCAAAAAAGCAAAATGGCTGTCTGAGGAGGCCTTACAAATATCTGTGAAAAGAAGAGAAGAGAAAAGCAAAGGAGAAAAGGAAAGATATAAGCATCTGAATGCAGAGTTCCAAAGAATAGCAAAGAGAGATATGAAAGCCTTCCTCAGCTATCAATGGAAAGAAATCTAGGAAAACAACAGAATAGGAAAAACAAGAGATATTTTCAAGATAATTAGAGATATCAAGGGAACATTTCATGCAAAGATGGGCTCAATAAAGGACAGAAATATTATGGGCCTAACAGAAGCAGGAGATATTAAGAAGAGGTGGCAAGAATACACTGAAGAACTGTACAAAAAAAAGATCTTCACGATGAAGATAATCACGATGGCGTGACCACTCACCTGGAACCAGACATCTTGGAATTTGAAGTCAAGTGGGCCTTAGAGAGCATTACGACAAACAAAGCTAGTGGAGGTGATGGAATTACAATTGAGCTATTTCAAATCCTGAAAGACGATGCTTTGAAAGTGCTGCACTCAATATGCCAGCAAATTTGGAAAATCCAGCAGTGGCCATAGGACTGGAAAAGGTCAGTCTTCATTCCAATCCCAAAGAAAAGGAATGCAAAAGAACGCTCAAACTACTGCACAATTGCACTCATCTCACACGCTAGCAAAGTCATGCTCAAAATTCTACAAACTAGGCTTCAGCAATATGTGAATCGTGAACTTCCAGATGTTCAAGCAGGTATTAGAAAAGGCAGAGTCACCAGAGATTAAATTGCCAACATCTGTTGGATCATGGAGAAAGCAAGAGAGTTCCAGAAAAATATCTATTTCTGCTTCATTGACTATGCCAAAGCCTTTGACTGTGTGGATCACAATAAACTGTATATATGCAGAGTACATCATGAGGAACGCTGGGCTGGAAGAAGCACAAGCTGGAATCAAGATTGTCGGAGAAATATCAATAACCTCAGATATGCAGATGACACCACCCTATGGCAGAAAGTGAAGAGGAACTCAAAAGCCTCTTGATGAAAGTGAAAGAGGAGAGTGAAAAGGTTGGCTTGAAGCTCAACATTCAGAAAACAAAGATCATGGCATCTGGTCCCATCACTTCATGGGAAATAGATGGGGAAACAGTGGAAACAGTTGCAGACTTTAATTTTTTGGGCTCCAAAATCACTGCAGATGCTGATTGCATTCATGAAATTAAAAGACGCTTACTCCTTGGAAGGAAAGTTATGACCAACCTTGATAGTATATTAAAAAGCAGAGACATTACTTTGCCAACCAAGGTCCGTCTAGTCAAGGCTATGGTTTTTCCCGTGGTCATGTATGAATATGAGAGTTGGACTGTGAAGAAAGCTGATCACCGAAGAACTGATGCTTTTGAACTGTGGTGTTGGAGAAGACTCTTGAGAGTCCCTTCGACTGCAAGGAGATCCAACCAGTCCACCCTAAAGGAGATCAGTCCTGGGTGTTCATTGGAAGAACTGATGCTAAAGCTGAAACTGCAATACTTTGGCCACCTCATGCGACGAGTTGACTCACTGGAAAAGACTCTGATGCTGGGAGGGATTGGGGGTAGTAGGAGATGGGGATGACAGAGAATGAGATGGCTGGATGGCATCACCGTCTCGATGGACATGAGTTTGAGTGAACTCCGGGAGTTGGTGATGGACAGGGAGGCCTGGTGTGCTGTGGTTTATGGGGTAGCAAAGAGTCGGACACGACTGAGCGACTGAACTGAACTGAAAAGAACTGTGGTTATGATGATAATTTTAGTATCGTTTTATTTGGGGGGCCACTATGTTTTCTTTTTGTTTCCCGGTTTTAGCTTTGTTTACATCATGATATTTCTGAGTTCAAAGAACTATAGTGTATGTTTTTAAATTTTTCTTTTAATGTAAAAAGAACAGGAAAATATGAGACCAAAGTGATATCTCTTCCTTTTCCTGCGTCCTCAAAATGTGTACCGCTGTGTATAATGACTGCTATTCCTCTCCTACCCTCTCCTTTCATTTTTTTTTCCTATTGATAATATTAGTCCACAAAAATACCGAAATTGAAGTACGTAAGGAAAACAAAATTGAAATCTCTTGTAATCCCATTACGAAGCAGTAATCAGGTTTCTGAGCATTTGACATGTATCTTTTGTGGGTTTTTCTATGTAAAATGGACTGTATTGTTGTCATTCTCAGCCAGGCCTTTTCATTAATATTGCCTGTAATAATTAAAATATCTGTATAGGTTCTGCAATACCCCTCATACTTAACAAAATCAGAATCTCTAGGGATAGGGTGTAGAGGGTTTTATTGAAAAAAACAAAACTTCCCTTCAGAAAATTTTAATTGCCTTCAGAAATCTTCTACAACAGAAAAAACAAGAATATTGCCATACTATATGTGAAGAAAACTTTGACTTGTATACAATTATCCAGCTAATGATTTAGTTTGAGGTTTTTCCTGTCCATTCCCCACTGGGCTGAATTTGGACTGCTCTCGGGATTTCTGCCATCTCTCTGTGCACTCTGCTCCTGCACACTTCCCTGCCTCAGGCTCTGTCAGCGGGCTCACAGTGAGTGCTCAAAGCTCATGGAGCTGCTTGGTGTTCCTTGGCCTGAAGAAATAGAATACAGTAGGTACAAAAATGATAGATTTTTCATGGACCATGGCTTCTTTTGCAGCATATTTAAAATTATTTGTCTTCTAGTTCATCCGTTTTTAAGAACTTTTGAAGTGTGTATATTACTTATAATTTTGAACAGAAGTTTCATGCCTCAGAGCTGTTCATTTAATTAGGAGTTTGGAATGAAATGAAAAAGGTGAAAAAAGAAAAACATTTCTATGAAGAAAACTTTAAAATAATTAAGGAAAACATAATCAAGATATTGATTATTGATATCTTTCCCTTACAGTTTTTTTTCCTTTTCTTTTTTTTCTGGTTGCAAAAGTAATGCCATTTATAATAGATTAGAAGATATAGAGAATATAATCATTTCTTGCCTCATTATTAAATATTTTTAATGATATAATGGGACTTGAATATCTTTTATGATTTTGGTGTTAATGACTTTATTAGATCTGTCATTTCTGTTTTTCTTTCTTTCTTTTTTTTTAAATTTTGTCTTTTGACTATGCAATATGTGGGATCTTAGTTCCCTGATCAGAGATAGAACCCATGGCCTCTGCACTGGAAGCACGGAGTCAACCACTGGACTGCCAGGAAAGACCCTTGGTTCTGTTTTACTGTCATGTATTAACATACCCAGAACCAGAAAATGTCAGATACTTTTCAAATCACTTCCAATATTGCAAGCATTCCCTAAAGGTTTGAGGATATTTACCTGACAGTCTTATAGATTTGTATAAGAGAAGATAATTGTTAGTAATAACGTGTATGGTAGTAATATTGCATTTTTTATACTATAATGTTGTGCCTTTTTGTGTTCTTAAATGTTTCAAGGATAAAGCATAGACTGCCTAGCTTTGTCCAATAATATTTTGCAGTATTTGCTTCAGACTTTTTTTTTTTGGCCACACCCAAGATCCCACATGGCTTGCAGGATGTTAGTTCCCCCAACTAAGGATGGATCCTGGGGTCCAAACAGTGAGAATACCAAGTCCTAACCATTGGACCAGCAGGGAATGCCCCAGATTTCTTCAAGAAGGGGAACACATGTACACCCGGGGCGGATTCATGTCAATGTATGGCAAAGCCAACCAATATATTATTGTAAAGCAATTAGCCTCCAATAATATATATATATATATTAATTAATTAATTAAAATCTTGAAAAAAAAAGAAATAAAACAGTACAGGTAGAGTTGAAGATTCCTTCATTAGTATCCATCTTGATTTCATTTCCTTCTTTTCTCCCCAGAGATGAGATAATCATTGTGTTGAATTTGTTGTTAATTCTTCGTATGTTTGTTTTTATACTCTTACTATACATTACAAGCATATCCATAAGCAACATTATATACTTTTTTACATTTCATATATATATAATGTTATATATGTATCTGTGTTTATATCTGTATCTGTTGTTTATTTTTGTTAGTCTGGTTCTTTCCTCATAATTGCTGTGTAATGGCCAATTTTGTTAATATTACTCTCTGTAGTTGTTTCGTCATCTTCTATTGATGGTCATTTAAGTTATTTCCAAGGGTTTGTTATTATGGGCAGTGCTGCACAGAACACTTTTTTTTTCTCTTTCATGTTTAAAATTAATTTTATTTATCATCTGTCAATAGCCCTTGGAGATAGGTAAAAAGCCCACGCTGTTACTGTCATTTCATAGATGGAGAAACTTAAAACATGTATTAGTTACTTGTAGTCAGTTCACTGTCAATTTGCTTTCTTTCATTTGTCTACTCTATTTTTCACCTATTTGACATACGCTCTTGTCTAGACCCATCAAACCATTCATCCACTGTCTCCCCAAAACCTTATAATATTTATAGTTCCTCTTTTAGAAATCTAAATATATCGGTATTTATAACAATAGTTATGAATTACCTCGGCAGGAATCCTATTTTGTGTTTTGTGTCTAGCTCCTATTGTTTAGTGGTCTTTTTATTTTAATAGATTATGTACAGTTATAGAAATGTCATTGTGATCTCTGTTTTGATGGTGTTAAATCTGTTTTACGTCCTCACTATTTTGCCTGGAGTTGCCTAACTCTGAATTCCTCCTTAAATTCTGACAAACTGATCTTCCATAATAACCTTTCATCTTTCACATCTCTCATACCCTTGTTCATACTGTAGCTGCTCTTCAGTTTCATGGATACCCCAGAGTTTTGGGGTTTTCCCCCACCTTTCCTAATAGCGCCCTTCCTGATTGCATTTCTTTTCTTAGTTAGGTTAAACTTTGTTGTCTGTCACATAAAATAGTACTTTTGCTAAAAATTTCAACTTATTCCATCTACTGTGCTTGTTCAGATCTCTAGCTGGACCAATTCAACTAATTTCTTACAAATTAATTATGCTGCATATTTAATTATTTAAACCATAGCAACTCCTTTTTTTTTTTTTACTACAGTCCCAATTCTATCATTGTTTTATTATACTTGCTTTATCACATCTGTCCATCCCTCTACTGATCTACTAATCTACATTATTCTTTGAGTGTATTTCAAAATAAATTAGAGACAACAGTTATTGTCCTCACAAATATTTTATCAGGTCTTTCACCAAACATTTGTCTATAGTTGTTGTGCTTTTTTTTCTATTTAAAACTTTACAAGAAAACGCACAAATCTAAAGATAGCACCTGAGTTTTGATGAAAACCTGCAGCTTAGAAAGCCAAATCCTTCGAAGGGTGTAGAACTGGATCATTACCATTGCCTCACGCTCTCATGCTCCTTGCTAGTCAGCCCATGTCTGTGCCATCCTCTGGAAGCAACTGCTGTTTTGCATCCTTCCTAGACGACTACTGTGTGTATTCTAGAGCTTTGTACAAATGAAGTCATACGTTGTATAGCTGTTATTTTGCTTGAGTTAAGATTGCTCTTCTCTGCTCTATTTTCAAGACTCACTAATGGTTTTGTGTACATTAATAGTTCTTTCCTTTTTCTTGTTTTCCACTGTATAAATTACTGTATTTTGCTTATCCATTCTCCTGTTGATGGACATTTTAAACCATAGCCGCTCTATTTGTTCTTTGTCTTCAGTCAGTTTCCAGTGTGGTTAACGGGAAAGTTTCTATTCATTCTCCTCAGCACTTATGCCAAATCTATGTCACTCACTTCAAACCTATATTTCATTTCACCGTCATTCCGTATGTGACCCTTACTCCCCTCAACCTCAGTCTGTCCTTTCCTGAAAATCACTTCAGCATTTTGTGCAAACTATTGTGGTCTGCTACATCTCAGTCCAGTCCTTCTCAGTTTCCTTTCTTGCATCTTCTTCTTCCTGGTGCTTCTTAGCAATCTGTTTCTGTTCTTTTTGATTCTACATGCTTCCTCTGGATAATTTCATCTCACTGGTTTTAACTGTTCCTCACACGCTGATGCCTCCTAAATCCAAATCTATAGCCTTGTCATCTTTCTGGTAAGTTCCAAATTTGCCTAACAAGCAGCGATTGGATATCCTAACCTGAATTTGTCTCAAGTACCTCAACTTCAGCTTGTCTAAAATTGATTTTACTCCTTGCCATTTTTTTTTAATTCCTATAAGGCATATTCCTCCTTCATTGACCCAAGCTCCCACATCCAGTCAGCTGTAGATTCTGTTGCTTTTATTTAACTAATTTCACAGCTGTCTCATTCTCACTGCCTTATCTGCTTTTAGTTATGGCTCATCAGATATCTCTGCTCTCAATTTTGTAAGGCTCAAATGTCTTCCATACTCCTTCTAGTCATCTTTCTAATTAACTTGTATGTGGGGTGAGCACTCAGTCATGTAGAGCTCCTTGAGACCACGTGGACTATATATATAGCCCACCAGACTCCTCTGTGCATACTGCCAGTACAGGCAAATAGTGATTCAAAAATCCTGTATGAGGGACTGATATGAAGTCTTTAATAATTTTGATTGCTTCATATGTCATGCTGCTGTATCTTGTATTGTGTTTACAAGTTTGTGCCTTCTTTTGCACTCAAGTATAGAGTGTTTTTTAGGGGTTTTTCCCTTAAAGCCCTGGCTTACTGCAGTGTTCTAATAAATGCCTCTGTGCAATACGTTTCTGTAATTTGGCTTTATAATCCAAGCCTTGTGAAGAAAATGGTTTATATTAATCAGTATAAGGTTATACATGTATTTGGCAAACTTAATATTAGTGACAGTTTATGAGATTGATCAGCCTCAGTGTAAGCTTATTCATGTATTTGGCAAACTTAATATCAGTGACAGTTTCTTGGAAACTATTTGATCCACATAACTAATGAATATCTAGTTGATGGGAGTCTGAAGGCTTAGAGACTGATGCTGCCAAGAAAACTGAAAATGCAGGAAGTTCATGAGAACAGTACTTCTGATCATGTGAGAATGTCTGCAGCACGTCCTGGTTTTTTCTGTACTGTGCGTGTGATTCTTTCTCAAGTTTGGAAGATTGTCAAAATGAAGATTTCTTGGGCCCCAACATAAGCATAATAAAATATAATTTGAGGTGGTGAAGAATGTCTCATCCTCTCCTACCCTCTCCCCATGTCCATAAGTTTCTTCTCTGTGTCTGTTTCTCTGTTGTTGCCCTATAAATAAATTATTCAGTACTGTTTTTCTAGATTTCAATATATGTGTTAGAATACAATATTTATCTTTCTATTTCTGACTCACTTCACTCTGTGTAATAGGTTCTAGGTTCATCCACCTCATCAGAACTGACTCAAATGCCTTCCTTTTGATGGCTGAGTAATATTCCAATGTGTATATATACCACAAATTCTTTATCCTTTCATCTGTCAATGTACATCTAGGTTGCTTCCATAGTCTAGCTATTGTAAATAGTGCTGCAATGAACAATGGGATACATGGGTTTTTTTCAACTTTGGTTTCCTCAGTGTATATGCCTAGGAGTGGGATTGCTGGGTCATATGGTGGTTTTATTCCAAGCTTTATAAGGAATCTCCATACCATCTTCCATAGTGGCTGTATCAATTTACATTCCCATCAACAGTGCAAGAGGGTTCCCTTTCCTCCACACTCTCTCCAGCATTTATTGTTTGTAGATTTTTTGATGATGGCCATTCTGGTCACTGTGAAGTGATATCTCATTGTAATTTTGATTTGCATTTCTCTAATAATGAGCAGTGTTGAACATCTTTTCATGTGTTTGTTAGCCATCTGTATGTCTTCTTTGGAGAAATGTTTGTTTAGGTCTTTTTCCCATTTTTTTGTTGAGTTGTTTGTTTTTCTGGTATTGAGTTGCATGAGCTATTTGTATATTTTGGAAATTAATCCTTTAGTCAGTTGTTTCATTTGCTATTATTTTCCCCCATTCTGAAGGCTGTCTTTTCACCTTGCTTATTGTTTCCTTTGCTGTGCAAAATCTTTCAAGTTTAATCAGGTTCCACTTGTTTAGTTTTGTTTTTATTTCCATTACTCTAGGAGGTGGGTCATAGAGTATCTTGCTTTGATTTATGTCATGGAGTGTTCTGCCTATGTTTTCCTCTAAGAGTTTTATTGTTTCTGATCTTACATATAGGTCTTTAATCCATTTTGAGTTTATCTTTGTGTAGGTGTTAGGAAGTGCTCTAATTTCATTCTTTTACATGTAGTTGTCCAGTTTTCCCAGCACCATTTATTGAAGAACCTGTCTTTACCCTACTGTAAATTCTTGCCTCCTTTGTTAAAAATAAGGTACCATAGCTGCATGGGTTTATTTCCAGGCTTTCTATATTGTTCTATAGGTCTATATTTCTATTTTCATGCCAGTACGATACTATCATGATGACTGTAGCTTTGTAGTATAATCTGAAGTAAGGAAGGCTTATTCCTCTAACTCCATTCTTTCTCAAAACTGCTTTGGCCATTTGGGATATTTTGTTTTTCCAAATGAATTGTGAAATTTTTTGTTCTAGTTCTGTGAAAAATGCGATTGGTAATTTGATAGGGATCGCATTGAATATGTGGATTGTGTTTGGTAGTATAGTCATTTTCACAATATTGATTCTTCCTACCCAGAAACATGGAATATCTCTCCATCTGTTTGTGTCATCTTTGATTTCTTTCATCAGTGTCTTCTACTTTTCTGTGTACAGTTCTTTTGTTTCCTTAGGTAAGTTTATTCCTAGATATTTTTTTGTTGTTGTTGCAATGGTGAATGGGATTTATTCCTTAATTTCTGTTTATGATTTTTCATTGTTAGTATATAACAATGCAAATAATTTCTGTGTATTGATTTTGTGTCTTCAACTTTGCTAAATTCACTGATTAGCTCTACTCATTTTCTGACACTGTCTTTAGGGTTTTCTATGTACAGTATCATGTCATCTGCAAACAGTGAGAGCTTTATTTCTTCTTTTCTGATCTGAATTTCTTTTATTTCTTTTTCTTCTCTGATTGCTGTAGCTAGGACTTCCAGAACTATGTTGAATAATAGTGGTGAAAGTGGACACTCTTATCTTGTTCCTGATCTTAGGGGGAATGTTTTCAGTTTTTCACCATTGAGAATAATGTTTGCTGTAGACTTATCATATATCCCCTTTACTATGTTGAGGAAGGTTCCTTCTGTGCCCATTTTTTTGAAGAGTTTTAATCATAAATGGGTGCTAAATTTTGTCAAAGGCTTTTTCTGCATCCACTGAGATGATGATTTTTTTTTCAATTTTTTTAATATGGTGTATCACATTGATCGGAAAAGGCAATGGCAAGCCACTCCAGTACTCTTGCCTAGAGAATCCCATGGACAGAGGAGCCTGGTAGGCTGCAGTCCATGGGGTCGCTACTAGTCGGACACGACTGAGCGACTTCACTTTCACTTTTCACACATTGAAGAAGGAAATGTCAACCCACTCCAGTGTTCTTGCCTGCAGAATCCCAGGGACGGCGGAGCATAGTCGGCTGCCATCTATGGGCTTGCACAGAGTCGGACACGACTGAAGCAACTTAGCAGCAGCAGCAGCATCACACTGATTGATTTGAATAATTGATTTGGAGAATCCTTGCATTCCTGGTGTAAACCCAACTTGATTATGGTGTATGAGCGTTTCGAGGTGTTATTGAATTCTGTTAGCTAAAATTTTGTTGAGGATTTTTGTATCTATGTTCATCAGTGATATTGGCCTGTAGTTTTCTTTTTTGTGTGTTCTCTTTGTCTGGTTTTGGTATTAGGTTGATGGTGGCCTTGTGGAATGAGTTTGGAAGTGTTCCTTCCTCTGAAATTTTTGAAAGAGTTTTAGAAGGCTAGGCATTAGATGTTCTCTAAATGTTTGATAGAATTCTCCTTTGAAGCCATCTGGTTCTGGGCTTTTGTTTCTTGGGGGATTTTTGATCACAGCTTCAAATTCGGTGCTTGCAATTAATTGGGTTGTTCATAATTTCTATTTCTTCCTGGTTCAGTCTTGGAAGATAGAAGTATTCTAAGAATCTGTCAATTTCATCCAGGTCATCCATTTTATTACCATATCAGTTCAGTTCAGTTCAGTTCAGTCGCTCAGTCGTGTCCGACTCTCCGCGACCCCATGAATCACAGCACGCCAGGCCTCCCTGTCCATCACCAACTCCCGGAGTACACTCAAACTCATGTCCACAGAGGCGGTGATGCCATCCAGCCATCTCATTCTCCGTCGTCCCCTTCTCCTCCCGCCCCCAACCTTTCCCAGCATCAGAGTCTTTTCCAGTGAGTCAACTCGTCGCATGAGGTGGCCAAAGTATTGGAGTTTCAGCTTTAGCATCAGTCCCTCCAATGAAATTCCAGGATTGATCTCCTTTAGAATGGACTGGTTGGATCTCCTTGCAGTATAAGATAGTCTCATAATCATTTGTATTTCTGTATTGTCTGTTGTAACCTCTCCTTTTCATCTCTAATTTGTTGATTTGATTCTTCTCTCTCTCGGTGAATTTGGCTAAAAGTTTGTCAATTTTGTTTATCTTCTCAAAGAACCAGCTTTTAGTTTTATTAATCTTTACTATCGTTTCTTTCATTACTTTTTCATTTATTTCTGCTTGGATCTTTGTGATTTCTTTCCTTCTACTAATTTTGGGGATTTTTGTTCTTTTTTCTTCAGTTGTTTTAGGTGTAAAGTTAGATTGTCTATTCCATGTTTTTCTTGTTTCTTGAGGTATGATTGTATTGTCATAAACTTCCCTCTTAAAGCTGCTTTTGCTGCATCCCATAGGTTTTGACTTGTCGTGTCTTCATTCTCATTTGTTTCTAGGATTTTTTTTTTTATTTCCCTTTTAACTTATTCAGTAAACTGTTTGTTATTTAGAAACATGTTGTTGAATCTCCATGTGTTTGTGTTTCTTACATTTTTTTTTTTCCTGTAGTTGATATCTAGTCTCATAGCTCTGTGGTCAGAGAATATACCTGATAAGATTTCAATTTTCTTAAATTTGCTGAGGTTTGATTTGTGACCTAAGATGTGGTCTAGCCTGGAGAATGTTCCATGTGCCCTTGGGAAGAATGTGTATTCTTCTGCATTTGGATGGAATGTCCCGAAGATATCAATGAGATCCATCTCATCTAATGTGTCGTTTAAGACTTGTGCTCCCTTATTAATTTTCTGTTTTGATGATCTATCCATTGGTGTGCGTGGGGTGTTAAAGTATCTTACTCTTATTGTGTTACGGTCAATTTCTCCTTTTATGTCTTTTAGTGTTTGTCTCATGTATTGAGGTGCTCCTATGGTGGGTGCATAGATATTTTTAATTGTTATGTCTTCCTCTTGGACTGATCCCTTGATCATTATGTAGTGTCCTTCCTTATCTCTTGTAATTTTCATTATTTTAAGGTCTACTTTGTCTGATATGATCTAGTGGTTTTCCCTACTTTCTTCAATTTAAGTCTGAATTTGGCAATAAGGAGTTCGTGATCTGAGCCACAGTCAGCTTCTGGTCTTGTTTATGCTAACTGTATACAGCTTCTCCATCTTTGGCTGCAAAGAATATAATCAATCTGATTTCGGTGTTGACCATCTGGTGATGTCCATGTGTAGAGTCTTCTCTTGTGTTGTTGGAAGAGGGTGTTTGCTATGACCAGTGAGTTCTCTTGGCAAAACTCTGTTAGCATTTCCCCTGCTTCATTCCATGCTCTAAGGCCAAATTTGCCTGTTACTCCAGGTGTTTCTTGACTTCCTACTTTTGCATTCCAGTCCCCTATAATGAAAAGGAAATCTTTTTTTGTGTGTTAGTTCTAAATGGTCTTGTGAGTATTCATAGAACCATTCAACTTCGGCTTCTTCAGCATAACTGGTTGGGGCATAGACTTGAATTACTGTAATATTGAATGGTTTGCCTTGGAAACGAACAGAAATCATTCTGCCGTTTTTAAGATTGCCTCCAAGTACTGCATTTCGGACTCTTTTGTTGACCATGGTGGCTACTCCATTTCTTCTAAGGGATTCCTGCCCATAGTAGTAGATATAACGGTCATCTGAGTTAAATTCACCCATTCCATTCCATTTTAGTTCACTGATTCCTAGAATGTTGACGTTCACTCTTGTCATCTCCTGCTTGACCACTTCCAATTTGCCTTGATTCATGCACCTAACATTCCAGGTTCCTATGCAATATTGCTCTTTACAGCATTGGACCTTGCTTCTATTACCAGTCATATCCACAACTGGTATTTGTTTCTCTTTGGCTACATCCCTTCATTCTTTCTGCAGTTATTACTCCACTGATCTCTAGTAACATACTGGACAACTACCGACCTGGGGAATTCCTCATTCAGTATCCTGTCACTTTGCCTTTTGATACTGTTCATGCAATTCTCAAGGCAGGCATACTGAAGTGGTTTGCCATTCCCTTTTCCAGTGGACCACATACTGTCAGACCTCTCCACCATGACCCGTCTGTCTTGGGTGTTCCCACATGGCATGGCTTAGTTTCATTGAGTTAGACAGGGCTGTGGTCCATATGATCAGATCAACTAGTTTTATGGGATTATGATTTCAGTGTGTCTGCCCTCAAATGTTTTAGAAAAGTAAGAGGAACCAGAGATCAAATTGCCAACATCCGCTGGATCATGGAGAAAACAAGAGAGTTCCAAAAAAACATTTTTTGGCTTCACTGACTATGCCAAAGCCTTTGACTGTGTAGATCACAATAAACTGTGGAACATTCTGAAAGAAATGGGAATAGAAGACCACCTGACCTGCCTCTTGAGAAACCTGTATGCAGGTCAGGAAGCAACAGTTAGAACTGAACAGGGAACAACAGACTGGTTCCAGATAGGAAAAGGAGTACGTCAAGGTTGTGTATTGTCACCCTGTTTATTTAAGTTCTATGCAGAGTACATCATGAGGAACGCTGGGCTGGAAGAAGCACAAGCTGGAATCAAGATTGCTGGGAGAAATAACAATAACCTCAGATATGCAAATAACACCACCCTTATGGCAGAAAGTGAAGAGGAACTCAACAGCCTCTTGATGAAAGTGAAAGAGGAGAGTGAACAGGTTGGCTTGAAGCTCAACATTCAGAAAAGGAAGATCATGGCATCTGGTCCCATATCTTCATGGGAAATAGATGGGGAAACAGTGGAAACAGTGTCAGACTTTATTTTTTTGGGCTGCAAAATCACTGCTGATGCTGATTGCAGCCATGAAATTAAAAGATGCTTACTCCTTGGAAGGAAAGTTATGACCAACCTTGATAGCGTATTAAAAAGCAGAGACATTACTTTGCCAACCAAGGTCCGTATAGTCAAGGCTATGGTTTTTCCCGTGGTCATGTATGGATGTGAGAGTTGGACTATGAAGAAAGCTGATCGCCAAATAATAGATGTTTTTGAAATGTGGTGTTGGAGAAGACTCTTGAGAGTCCCTTGGACTGCAAGGAGATCCAACCAGTCCATTCCAAAGGAGATCAATCCTGGGTGTTCATTGGAAGGACTGATACTAAAGCTGAAACTCCAATACTTTGGCCACCTCTTGCGACGAGTTGACTGAATGGAAAAGAGTCTGATGCTAGGAAGGATTGGGGGTGGGAGAAGACGGGGACGACAGAGATTGAGATGGCTGGATGGCATCACCGACTCTGTGGACATGAGTTTGAGTGAACTCCGGGAGTTGGTGATGGACAGAGAGGCCTGGTGTGCTGTGAATCATGGGGTTGCGGAGATTCGGACACGACTGAGCAACTGAACTGAACTGAACTGAACTTGTCTGATATGAGGATTGTTACTCCAGCTTTCTTTTACTTCCCATTTGCATGCAATATATTTTTCCATCCTCTCGCTTTCAGTCTATATGTGTCTTTAGGTCTAAAGTGGGTTTCTTGTAGACAGCATATATATGGGTCTTGCTTTTGTATCCATTCAACCAGTCTGTGTCTTTTTGTTGGAGCATTTAATCCATTTACACTTAAAGTAATTATTGATATATATGTTCCTATTGCCATTTTCTTAATTGTTTAGGGTCTTAATTGTTTGTTAGATCTTTTTTCTTGTGCTATATTTCTTGACTGTATAAGTCCGTTTAACATGTGTTGTAAAGCTGCTTTGGTGGGACTGAATTCTCTTAACTTTTGCTTGTCTGAAAAGCTTTTTATTTCTCTGTCAATTGTGAATGAGATCCTTGCCAGGTACAGTAATCTTGGTTGCAGATTTTTCCCTTTCAGTTCTTTAAATATATCCTGCCATTCCCTTCTGGCTTGCAGAGTTTCTACTGAAAGATAGTTGTTAATTGTATGGGGTTTCCCTTTTATGTTTCTTGTTGCTTCTCCCTTGCTGCTTTTAATATTCTTTCTTTGTGTTTAGTCTTTATTACTTTGATTAGTGTGTGTGTTTGCATGTTTCTCCTTGTGTTTATCCTGTATGGGCCTCTTTGAGCCTCTTGGACTTAATTGACTATTTTCTTTTCCACGTTGGGTTAGTTTTCTACTATAATTTCTCAAAATTTTTCTCATACCCTTTCTTTTTCTCTTATTCTTCTGGGGCACCTATAATTTGAATGTTGGTGCATTTGCTATTGTCCAAGAGGTCTCTGAGACTATCCTCAGTTCTTCTCATTCTTTTAATTCTTCTCGGTTTTTGTTAATTGATTCTTGCATTTTCTCCATTTTGTTTTCAAGGATTTTTATCATCTTTACTATCCTTATTCGGAATTGTTTTTCAGATAGTTTGTCTATTTCCTCTTCATTTATTTGGAATTCTGTTTCTAGTTTGCTTCTTCATTTGTGTAGTATTTCTCTGCCTTTTCATAATTTTTTCTTAACTTGTTGTGCTTGAAGTCTCCTTTTGCCAGGCTTCAAGCAGAGTTGAATTCTTTCCTTCAAGAAGGTTGGATTCTTTCTTTTGGTTTCTGACCTAAGGCTGGTCCAGTGGTTTGTGTAAGCTTTGTGTAGATGTGTAGAGTGAGATTTGTGCTGTTTTTGTTTGTTTGTTTGTTTTTCCACTGATGGGTAAGGCTGAGTGAGGTGGTAATCCTAACTGCTGATGATTGAGTTTGTATTTTTGCTTTGTTTGTTTAGATGAGGCATCCTGCACAGGGTGCTACTGGTGGTTGGGTGATGCTGATATTCTGTTCAAGTGGTTTTCTTTGTGTGAGTTCTCACTATTTGATACTCCCTACGGTTAGTTCTCTGGTAGTCTAGGGTCTTGGAGTGCTCCCACTACAAAGGTTCAGGGCTTGATCCATGGTCAGAAACAAAGATTCTGCAAGTGGTTTGTTATGGCATTAAGTGAGATTAAAACAAATATCCAAAAATGAGAAACCAAAGATGAAGCCCAGAAAAATGGCAGTTACAAAATCAGACAAATAATAGTTAAAATGATGGAATATACACATATACACCCATGAGCAAAGTCAAAACAGTCCAACAAAAATAAAGTACAGTAGATTGATCAAGCAAATAAAGGAAATCAAAAGTATATTTACCAGTTAAGAACAAAACTAACTAAAGCACAAACTAGAAGACAGATCTAAAGCAATGTGCCAAGTGGGGAAGAGAGCAATGAAAACAAAACTAACAAATATGTTGAGAGGAAAGGAAGGAAAGAAAAAATGGATGTGCAAATTTTAAAAGAGATAGATGAAGATTTATACACATTAAAGATTAACTGCAAGGGGAAAAAACAGTAGGAAATTCAAAAAATGGATAAACATACAAAAAATACAATAGGTTTAAACAAATTAAAATTATAAAGAGGAGAAAAGGAAAAAAAAACAGAAGAAGAAAGAAAAAAGGAAAACTCCATAGAACTGCAAAAGGGCAATGTAGAGGCAGAGGTTTTATAACAACATTAAAAACTGTGCTGAATATACATATATACATATAGGCAAAATTTAAAAAGTCCAACAATAAAGTACAATAGATTGACACAGTGAACAAAATAAACCAAAAATTATATCTACCAGAACAAAGCTAACCAAAGCACAAACTGGAAGGCAAAACTAAAGCAAGGTGCCAACTGGGGAATAAAGCATTGAAACTAAAAATAACAACTATGTTGACAGGAAAGGAGAGAAAGTAACAAAAGAAAGAATAGATATGCAAAGTTAGATAAAGGTAGATAAAGAAGGTTTATATATGTTAGAGATGAACTGCAAGGGGAAAAGAACCGTATGAAAAGCAAACAGAGGAATAAATATAGAAAAAAATAAAAGCAGGTTTAAAAAATTAGGAAAAGAGGAAAACTCCACAGAACTGCAGAAGCCCGATGTAGAGGCAGAGTTTTATAACAACAAAAAATGTGACTAGGAAAAATAAAGCTCAAAAGCTTAATTGGATTTCATAGTGCCAGTAAAATCAACAGCTACAGCAGAGGGGGGGATAAGGAGAAAAAAGAAATCCAGAACAATCTACAGAACAAGTCAAAAAAAAATATATGAATAATAAATATTTTTCTAGAGTCATGCTTTCAGCATCCTTTCCCTCGCTGGAAGTCATAGTCCACTTTATCTCCCTAGGATGCCCTCCAACACTGTGCTGATCTCTGGACCTGCTGTGGGGGCAGCTTAGATTCTAATCTGGTCAAACTCCTGTGTGTTCTTGCCTCCAGTGTCCACAGCTATCAGAACTAGTGAGTTTTCTTTTGTGGGAGCTCTCAATGACCTTTTATATATTCCATAGACACAGAGTCTGCCTAGTTGGTCGTGTGTATTTAATCTGCAGCTTGTAAAGCTGGTGGTAAGGTTTCAGGTTTCTTCCTTAGCCACACTGCCACTGGGTTTAAATTGTGGCTTTATTTCCACCTCTGCATATGGGTCCTCCACAGGGGTTTGCTCCTGAGCCTGCCCTGGTTGGACTTGGGTTTGCCCCTGTGATGGCCATGTATGGAGGTAGTTCAGATGCTTGGGTCGCAGGGGTTCTGGCAGCACCAGGTGCTCAGGGGAGTTGGTGACTAGAGCAGAAGGAAATACAGTGCTCTATAAGGTATGGCAACCAGTATTGGCCAATACACTCCAGTATTCTTGCCTGGAGAACTCCCCTCCTCCCTGAAAGAGATGCCTGGAAGGTCACAGTTTACAGGGCAGCAAACCGTTGGACATGACTGAAGCGACCCTGTGGGTGTAGATGCAAGACTTTTTTTTTGCCTGTGGCAGCTCTGCCCCAGTGAGAGTTGAGCATGAAGGTGGCACAGCTACCTGGCTTGCAGGGACCCTGGCAACGCCAAGTGTGCAAGGACACGAATTGTCTCCACTGCCAGAGTTATGTCCCTATCAGAGCCTCTTGCAGCTGGTGATCAAAAGGCCTCTTTGGCCATTTTACCTGTAGCTCTGCCTGTTCAGGCACTTAGAGGGCTACCTTGCCTGGGGTCCTTCTCTGTTGTTAGGTGTGTCAGGCACATAGAGGGGCCCTCCTGGCTGGGATTCTAGTCTGAAGGTTGGCACCTCTGGCACTTAAAGTGGCACCCTGGGTGGGGTCCTACTCTGTAGTTCAGTGCATCAGGCGTTTGATGGGCCAGCCTCTCTATTGTTCAGCTGCCGATGCTGGCATGTGGGGAGAGAGAGGCTATGGTGATGGCTCCATCCCCTACCCGTGACTCAGCAGTATCCCTTGCTTCCATGGCTGCCTGGCTTTCCTCCTTCACACCCCCTCAATCTGTCTCTCCACAGTCAATGGCAGCCCTCGCCCTGGGATTAATCCACAATCCCTAAACTCCAGCTCCCAGCCACTGTGCCTTCCAGGGTACCAGTGTTCCTGTCTGGGGTATGTATGGCTGCAGCAAGGACTGTCTGATTTTCATTCCATTTAGGCTGCCATAGATCAACTTTTTCACCCTCAGCCTTAAATGTTTTTCCTCTGACTCAGACAATTGCCCTGATACGGGGATTGGACCCCTGCCTCAGTTCCCCCACCAGCCAAGGGCAGGTCCAGTCCTTCTAACACTCCTGTTTTTCCCCCCAGTTCCTTCATCCTCCCGAGTTTTGCATGGTTCTATATATTCTTTTCCACTGGTTACATACTCTTGTCCACTGTTAGCTGGTGTTCTGCATGCACTTCTGTCTCTGAAGGTGTATTCCTGATGTATCCTTGGAGAGAGATGTATTCCACGTCCACCGACTCCTCCGCCATCTTGTTCTCCTAGGGAAGATTTTTACTTCTTATTTTTAAGAAAGTTCTATTTGTGTCTAGGGTAAATTGAGGACTATCTTGTAATTAAACATTAAAAATATAACTTTTAGCTACTATTCTACTGGAGCTTTTTATTTATGTATGTTTATTATATATATATATATAATATATATATATATACTTATTCATAGTTTGAAATCTTACTGTAAACTGTGTGTCCTGCATAAATAGCATTAATTACACTATTAATGGGTATGCCTGTTTTAATAAAGAGTAATATTTTTGAAGCCAAAACAAAATAAAGTATACATTTTTGTTTTTTGCCAACTCTGGAATATCCCATTTTATGACCCACAAGCAAGATATTTGCATTATTTCTTTGACATATCGTAATGAACTGTACATGGACCAACAGACTGGTTCCAAATAGGAAAAGGAGTACATCAAGGCTGTATATTGTCACCTTGCTTATTTAAATTATATGCAGAGTACATCATGAGGAATGCTGGGCTCGAAGAAGCACAAGCTGGGATCAAGATTCCTGGGAGAAATATCGATAACCTCAGATATGCAGATGACACTACCCTTATGGCAGAAAGTGAAGAGGAACTCAAAAGCCTCTTGATGAAAGTGAAAGAGGAGAGTGAAAAGGTTGGCTTGAAGCTCAACATTCAGAAAACAAAGATCATGGCATCTGGTCCCATCACTTCATGGGAAATAGATGGAAAAACAGTGGAAACAATGTCAGACTTTATTTTTTGGGGCTCCAAAATCACTGCGGATGCTGATTGTAGCCAGGAAATTAAAAGACGCTTGCTCCTTGGAAGGAAAGTTATGACCAACCTTGATAGTATATTAAAAAGCAGAGACATTACTTGGCCAACAAAGGTCTGTCTATTCAAGGCTATGGTTTTTCCCATGGTCATGTATGGATGTGAGAGTTGGACTGTGAAGAAAGCTGGTCGCCGATGAATTGATGCTTTTGAAGTGTGGTGTTGGAGAAGGCTCTTGAGAGTCCCTTGTACCAGAAGGAGATCCAACCAGTACATTCTAAAGGAGATCAATCCTGGGTGTTCATTGGAAGGACTGATGCTAAAGCTGAAGCTGCAATACTTTGGCCACCTCATGCAACGAGTTGACTCACTGGAAAAGACTCTGATGCTGGGAAAGGTTGGGGGCGGGAGGAGAAGGGGACGACAGAGAATGAGACGGCTGGATGGCATCACCGACTCTGTGGACATGAGTTTGAGTGAACTCCGGGAGTTGGTGGTGGACAGGGAGGCCTGGCGTGCTGTGCTTCATGGGGTCACAAAGAGTCGGACACAACTGAGCGATTGAACTGAACTGAATGTTCTCCAAAGACATAACCCACAAGTGCTAAATGTGGAAATCCAAATCATTAGGTTCCCAATAAGTAAATGATTCTGGTCTTGTGTTTCTAGGTTCCCAGATTTTGATGAGCCGTATCCTTGGCTGGTTGATCTGAATTTAGCTGGCGATCCTACTGAAGGAGCCTCAGTGGCAGTGCAGAGGGACTATGGCTTTTGATGTCCTTGAGAGTTGAAAATTGATCCTGATCTTGGCTATTCTTTTTGCACATGCGTGATTGTTCAACTTCTTGTCCAAATATGTACTTTAGGAGAGAAGAGTTTTAATTTGCTCGGTATTTTCATAAGATTGATTTCAATAATTTGCCTCTCTGCCACGTTGTCTACTTTTTAACTTTTTTGATTGATATGATAAGATTTCATTATCCCGAAAGAACCCATTATGTTATATGCCGTCTGCTACATGATAGTGTCATTAATTTACTTTATTGGATTTTTGCTTGAGGACCGAGTCACCTGAAATGCATCCAGCCCTGCAGAGTATAAGGCTTCAGTAGTGACCCAAGGATCTCAAAACAAAGCCTGTATCATGCTTTTTATGGTACTCTATTTTTTTTGCTATGGCTGGCAGCATTTGGTGGGTGATTCTTGCCATCACGTGATTCTTGGCAGCTGTGTTAAAGTGGGGTAGTGAAGCTACTGAGAAGAAAGCCTTGCTGTATCACGCCAGTGTGCCAGTTCCAGTGGGGGCATCCCTGGAACGTTGACCATCATCCTTTAAGTGTGAATAATATTGAAGGTGATAGTATCAGTGGCATGTGTTTGCTGGCCTCTGTGATGTTGATGAACGTAGAAATTCTAGGAATCAGTAAACTAAAATGGACTGGAATGGGTGAACTTAACTCAGATGACCATTACATCTACTAATAGGGGCTGGATTCCCTTAGAAGAAGTGGAGTAGCCATCATGGTCAACAAAAGAGCCCGAAATGCAGTACTTGGATGCAATCTCAGAAACGAGAGAATGATCTCTGTTCATTTCCAAGGCAAAGCATTCAATATTACAGTAATCCAAGCCTATGCTCCTAACAGTAATGCTGAAGAAGCTGAAGTTGAACGGTTCTATGAAGACCTACAAGACCTTTTAGAACTAACACACAAATAAGATGTCCTTTTCATTATAGGGGACTGGAATGAAAAAGTAAGAAGTCAAGAAACACCTGGAGTAACAGGCAAACTTGGCCTTGGAGCACGGAATAAAGCAGGGAAAAGGCTAATAGAGTTTTGCCTAGAGAACACACTGGTCATAGCAAACACATTCTTCCAACAACAGAAGAGAAGACTCTACACATGGACATTATCAGATGGTCAACACCGAAATTCGATTGATTATATTCTTTGCAGCATATACAGTCAGCAAAAACAAGACTGGGAGCTGACTGTGGCTCAGAACATGGACTCCTTTTTGACAAATTCAGACTGAAATTGAAGAAAGTAGGGAAAACCACTAGACCATACATGTAAGACCTAAATCAAATCCCTTATGATTATACAGAGGAAGTGAAAAATAGATTTAAGGGACTAGATCTGATAGACAGAGTGCAGGATGAACTATTGATGGAGGTTCGTGGCACTATATAGGAGACAGGGGTCGAGACCATCCCCAAGAAAAAGAAATGCACAAAAGCAAAATGGGTGTCTGAGGAGGCCTTACAAATAGCTGTGAAAAGAAGAGAAGTGAAAAGCAAAGGAGAAAACGAAAGATATAAGCATCTGAATGCAGAGTTCCAAAGAATAGCAAAGAGAGATAAGAAAGTCTTCCTCAGCAGTCAATGCAAAGAAATAGAGAAAAACAACAGAATAGGAAAAACAAGAGATTTCTTCAAGAAAATTAGAGATTCCAAGGGAATATTTCATGCAAAGATGAGCTCGATAAAGGACACAAATGGTATAGACCTAACAGAAGCAGAAGATAATAAGAAGAGGTGGCAAGAATACACAGAAGAACTCTACAAAAAAGATCTTCATGACCAAGATAATCACGATGGTGTGATCACTGACCTAGAACCAGACATCCTGGAATGTGAATCAAATGGGCCTTAGAGAGCATCACTACGAACAAAACTAGAGGAGGTGATGGAATTCCAGTTGAGCTATTTCAAATCCTGAAAGATGACGCTGTGAAAGTGCTGCACTCAATATGCCAGCAAATTTGGAAAACTCAGCAGTGGCCACAGGACTGGAAAAGGTCAGTCTTCATTCCAATCCCAAAGAAAGGCAATGTCAAAGAATGCTCAAACTACCGCACAATTGCCCTCATCTCACACGCTAGTAAAGTCATGCTCAAAACTCTCCAAGCCAGGCTTCAGCAATACGTGAACCGTGAAATTCCATATTTTCAAGCTGGTTTTAGAAAAGGCAGAGGCACCAGAGATCAAATTGCCAACATCCGCTGGATCATGGAGAAAGCAAAAGAGTTCCAGAAAAACATCTATTTCTGCTTCATTGACTATGCCAAAGTCTTTGACTGCGTGAATCACAATTAACTCTGGAAAATTCTGAAAGAGATGGGAATACCAGACCACCTGACCTGCCTCTTGAGAAACCTGTATGCAGGTCAGGAAGCAACAGTTAGAACTGTACATGGAAAAACAACTGGTTCCATATAGGAAAAGGAGTACGTCAAGGCTGTATATTGTCACCTTTCTTATTTAACTTATATGCCGAGTGAATCATGAGGAATGCTGGGCTGGATGGAAAAACAGGCTGGAATCAAGATTGCTGGTAGAAATATCAATAATCTCAGCTATGCCAATGACACCATGCTTATGGCAGAAAGTGAAGAAGAACTCAAAAGCCTCTTGATGAGAGTGAAAAGGTTAGCTTGAAGCTCAACATTCAGAAAACAAAGATCATGGAATCGGGTCCCATCACTTCATGGAAAACACTTGGGGAATCCGTGGAAACTGTCAGACTTTATTTTTGGGGGGCTTCAAAATTACTGCAGATGCTGATTGCAGCCATGAAATTAAAAGACACTTACTCCTTGGAAGGAAAGTTGTTATGACCAACCTAGATAGCATATTAAAAAGCAGAGACATTACTTTGCCAACCAAGGTCCGTCTAGTCAAGGCTATGGTTTTTCCAGTGGTAATGTGTGGATGTGAGAGTTGGACTGTGAAGAAAGCTGATCGCTGAAGAATTGATGCTTTTGAACTGTGGTGCTGGAGAAGACTCTTGAGAGTCCCTTGGACTGCAGGGAGATCCAACCAGTCCATTCTAAAGATCAATCCTGGGTGTTCATTGGAAGGACTGATGGTAAAGCTGAAACTGCAATACTTTGGCCACCTCATGCGTCGAGTTGCCTCACTGAAAAAGACTCTGATGCTGGGAGAGATTGGGGGCAAGAGGAGAAGGGGACGACAGAGAATGAGATGGCTGGATGGCATCACCGACTCAATGGAGGTGAATCTGAGTGAATTCCAGTAGTTGCTGATGGAAAGGGAGGCCTGGTGTGCTGTGATTCATGGGGTCGTAAAGAGTCGGACACGACTAAGCGACTGAACTGAACTGCAATGTTTATGCCTTGAGGTATTTTGTTCTTGCATCCCTTAGCCTGTATGTGGTAGTTGGAGTTCACTCATTTTAGCCAGCATTATATCCCTAAACAGAGTATGAGTGTAGATTCCAGTGAAAAAGGAAAACCAGGATAAACTGGTGAAGTTTTTGATCTGCATTTGGTGTTTTCAGCACTCTGTGTCTCGTACCACTCTTGGTTGTAACTGGATGCTACTTTTAAGAGCAAGCTTACTACAGCATCTGGGAAACAACGTGGACACAGGAACGCTGCAGAGGATATAACATTCCATTTCCATATCAGGTAAGGGAAACCTTGTTTTCAATTTCAGAATGTTTAGCAGTGAAAAGAGCTAATTTTAGCAGTTTTTTTTTAACTCCTTATGAAAAACCTGAACATTAAAATTTTGATGTGAAGTTAATGAACAAATTTATTGTAGTAAGAACGTCATACACACATTTCTGTTAACATCTTCCCTTTAAAAGATAACTTTTGTGAGTCCAAGCCATGGGCTTTTAAGCACTTTACTTCTGTTATCACAAAATACTTGCTTGTTGATTACTTAGAAGACTGCAGGTCTGAGGATAAGATGTTGATGAAAAGACAGTGTCTGTGGAAATTTTACTGATACTTAGTACGGGAGTTTTAACAGTTTTGAAAAAAAAATTAGAATGCATTTGTACAAAGAGTTTCATCTTTTTATTGTTCTTAGATTTTCTTTTTTGCATACTGAATATTTTGTGATTTACCTTTTAATTTAAAAAGATCAGATAATCATAGAATTTTAGATCTAGAAAGGACCTTCACTTCAGTTCAGTTCAGTCGCTCAGTCGTGTCCTATTCCTTGCAACCCCATGAATCGCAGCACAACAGGCCTCCCTGTCCATCATCAACTCCTGGAGTTCACTCAAACTCATGTCCATCGAGTGGGTGATGTCATCCAGCCATCACATCCTCTGTTGTCCCCTTCTCCTCCTGCCCCCAATCCCTCCCAGAGAGGACCTTAGAGATAGTTTATTCAAGTTCCCTCTATAATTTAGAGTTCTTAAACATCTATCTCATTTGAGGCTTAGAAATATTAAGTGACTTGCGCACTTTATTAAAGTACTTATGCATTATAGATAACTTCCGTTTACTTATCTCTTTCCCCTAATAGACAGTGAACTGTTTAAACACAAGAACATCTTTTTCATATTTTTTCAAAGCATGTTCTATAGGTTAGTAGATGATGGCATTGAGAATGGGAATGTGTAGATTGAGAAGAAAAGACATTAAAATGAAATAAAGACATTAATTTAAAATAAAGAAATGTTCCAATTTTACTGGAAACAAGCAGTGTGTGATTAGCACATAGTCAATTCTCGTAAATACTTGATTGAAAATGCCATTTCCTTTTTTATTTTGTGTAATAAATAATTCTACACAAAATTACATTTTTATTATAATATATTATTATTATTATATTATAATAGCATAAATTATAGCTACTGGCCTTTAAACAAACAATCTATAATTGAGAGACCAGAAAAAATGAATAATTGAAATTGTATTACATTTCTTGATAGAATTGCTTATTAAAAACTCTTGATATGAGTTTTCAGGCCTGAAGCTAAGTAATCAAATTTTGCCTCTGATGAGAGAGAAAGAGATGATTGAATTACATCATATGCTTCTCCATGTAAGGTTTCTAGGATTCCAAATATATATTATCGTAGAACTATAAAAGAAATAATGTTTGGCTCTGAAATAATGATCTGAAAAATACCAGACCTGAAACATGTAAATTAGTAAATTAGAGTATTTGGGACGCTACTATTTTCAAGACATTCCTAAGAATCTTTTAGCATCTTTAGAACAAGTTTGAGCTATACAAAAATCTGTGTGTGTGTTCATTTCTTTCCAGTCATAGGTTCTATAAGTGTTTGTTATTTCCAACTTACAGAAATAATGTTGGATTTCCAACATCCTAAAAAGAACAGAAAATGGTATAATAACTAACATAGTTATTAAGCTATAAAGTCTGGGTCAGGAATCCTGGCTTCATATCTGACTCTTATTATTTACTGGTTTTATAGCTTTAGATCAACTTCACCTCTTTCCACTTCAATTCCTCATCTGTAGAATGAGTAATGGAATCTCATAGTAATAAAAAGGTAATCATGCTAGATAGCAATAGTAGTAGAATCTGTCTCCTAGGACCGTCTTTAGGCATCTCCATGCAGTTAGAAGTGTGCTTTCTGTGTCATCAGTGCTCACATGTTGGTTCTGTTACTCATTTTTTCATTTATTGTTGCTGCTGTTACTGTTATTTACACACACACACACACACACACACACACACACACACACACATATATCAGTTCAGTTCAGTCGCTCAGTCGTGTCCAACTCTCCGCAACCCCATGAATCACAGCACGCCAGGCCTCCCTGTCCATCACCAACTCCCGGAGTTCACTCAAACTCATGTCCACAGAGTCGGTGATGCCATCCAGCCATCTCATTCTCCGTCGTCCCCTTCTCCTCCCGCCCCCAACCTTTCCCAGCATCAGAGTATTTTCCAGTGAGTCAGTGTATATATAAACTTTGTTTTAAACCATTCAGCACCAAACTTTAGCAAATGCCATGTTTAAGTTATTGAGAATATACATGACAGTATGTGTACCACTAACTTGTTCATTTTAACTGCAGCAGAGAGATTTAATGTACAAATATACGTTAATTCATTTACTCATTATTTTGCTGATGAACATAGAGTTTCCAAGTGTTTTACTATTGTAATACCTATCTTCCTTGTACATGACCAGGAATGTTCATGGAGTGTGTACCCAAAAGTGTAGTCCTGGCATTTTAACATATAGGCATCTGCAACTCAAGTGGTTATTTTAATTTACACTCACAGTATGGAGTTGGAATTCCCCATTTCGTCCCGTCTTGGTGCGCTCAGGCTTTTAGGCTTTTGTCAAACTTTGAAACATTATCTCAAGCCTGTCTTGATTATTATTTTTATTTCCCTTATGCCTCAGTGTTTTCATTTGTTTATTGGCTGTTTGGGGTTTCTGTTCTGTGATTTGCCTATTTGTTGCCTTTGTCCACTGCTCTGTCAGGTTATTTGCCTTTTGTTGTTATTCTTGTTTTAATTATTTGTCAGTTACTTGCATTGTAGATATATTATCCTGCTCTGTAGCTTGTCTTTTCACTTTGTGTTTTCTTTGCCTTTTGTGTTTTAAGAAATCCCTCCCTACCTCTAAAAACCATAAAACTGGTCTGCCGTTTTTCTTTCCAGCAGCTTTTTATTTTATTATTATTTTATTTTTTCATTCATGGCTCTAATCTCTTGAAATTCATTTTTATCTATGTTATGAGTAACACTTTTAGCTTTTCATATGAATGGTGTTTTTTGCACCATTTGTCAAATAGCCCATCCCAATAGTAATGCATTGCTGTAATATATAAGTTCCATTTTTAGGCTCTCTTATTTACTGCTCTGTTTGAACAACCTTGTCTCAATCCCACATTTCTTCTACCTTATGCTTCTTCAAGATTATTTTAACTGTTCCTGGCATTGTTCTGTTTGAATCTTAGAATAATTTTTTCATGAGAAACAGTTTGTATTTTGTTGAAATTGTTTTAGGTTTTAAATGAATCCAGGGAAAATGTCTGTCTTTGTGATACTAACTTCTAGTATCTTTTTGTTTCTTTATGTATATATTCATTAATTTGTTCCTAGGTACCTTACAGTTTTTGTTTCAATTGTGAATGAGATCTTTTCTCTGTTACATTTTTCAGTTGATTATTGCTGGTCTACAAGAATGCCACTGATTTTTATATATTGACCTTATATTGAGCATCCATGTTGAACTCTTCTGTTAGCTCTAATAGTGTGTAAATTATCTTATGCATTCTTTGTAGAAATCCTATTGCTGGAGGCAAGGCTAAATACATATCTCACATTCCAGTTCTTATGTTTTATTTAAGATTTTTGTTTCTATACTCATGAGGGATATAGACTGTGATATTAATAGTTTTTCTTTTCTTGCCATATATTTTTCCTTTTGGTGTCAAGGATGTAGTAGCTTCATAAAGTGAGGTCTTTTCCTCCTGTTGTTTGAAACAGATTTTACAATGAACAGGGACTGTCTGCTCTTTGGAAGAGTCGGTATATTATGCTGTAAAAATGCTCTGTCATGGTATCTTTGAAGTAAAGAGAGAGAAATTTCACCTTTCCAAACTGAAATTCTGCAATTCTCCATTTATCCCTCTCTCTTGGACTTTGGCAACCATTGTTCTACTTTATTTCTCTATGAATTTGACTGTTCTGGGTACCTCATATTAATGAAACTCAAACACTAGAATTTTAATATTAGTTTTCATTCAGGATTTTACTTCAGAGGAATTTTATACAGACTTTAAAACTGAGCACTAGAGCTGTTGAATTCCTATTTGAAGTAATATCCATACAGAATTGAATAAGATTTACTATTACTGAGCGTGCCTAAAAGAATGCTTGTCAAGTTTTGATGATAATTCCTAATGAGAGGTTTTTAAAATGTATTAAGCAATGATGTTATCCTTGAGGTAGCCTCCTCAGGTGTCTTGGAGAACGTAATATTTGAATATATATTCACGTGAATATCAGTGTGGTTTCTTTGTAGTCATTTCTCATATTAATGAAACTTTCAAACATTTGAAAAATGTTTCACGTAGTTGATCACATTGCTTCAAAATATTCAGTTCGGTTTAAAGTAAATTGCACGTATTTAAGTCCCTGATTTGAAGAAAAGTGGGCTTGTGTAAAGTATTTTAAAATATTTAAAATGAATGTCCTTGCTGAAAACAAGAATTCACTGCTTGGATTTTAAAATACTTTACACCACCTGTTTTTTGTAAGAACACTTTTTTTAAAATGTCTGTTAAATAATTCTTGAGAAAGTAATATTTAATGCCTGAAAAGAGTTGTTCATGAAATATAGCTTGAGTTTTCAGAATAATGTATATTTTACAGTTTAAAATCAGTAAAGTTTATTCCTAGAATATGTTTCATCTTATGCATTATTTGAGTAAC
Organism: Moschus berezovskii; assembly: GCF_049115385.1. Classification (NCBI taxonomy): domain Eukaryota; kingdom Metazoa; phylum Chordata; class Mammalia; order Artiodactyla; family Moschidae; genus Moschus; species Moschus berezovskii. The sequence goes on along the minus strand of NC_142485.1, from coordinate 45,651,571 downwards.
AGTAATTTTCCAGGTATTTAGGATTTTTTTTTTCTTTTAAACTATTTCCTTCTATTTATTTAGGGACTTCTAAGAGGCTCAATGGAGAAGGCAATGGCAAGCCACTCCAGTACTCTTGCCTGGAAAATCCCAAGGATGGAGGAGCCTGGTGGGCTGCAGTCCATGGGGTCGCTAGGGGTCAGACATGACTGAGTGACTTCACTTTCACTTTCACACATTGGAGAAGGAAATGGCAACCCACTCCAGTGTTCTTGCCTGGAGAATCCCAGGGACGGGGGAGCCTTGTGGGCTTCCGTCTATGGGGTCACACAGAGTCGGACACGACTGAAGTGACTTAGCAGCAGCAGCAGCAGCAGCAGCAGCATCAGCAAGAGGCTCAAAGCATTTTATGAAAGCGTTACACATTTCAAAGTTTGTTGATATTTCTAGAAAGTCATTCACATGTAACTTATTTATTAAAAACATGGGGTTTATTTTTTTTCTTTTTTTATTTCTAAAAAAGAATTTTATTAAAAAAGCACAAATGCAAAGAAATGAACAGAGGAAAATTTATACGTCGAACCTGGACTGGTCACTTATGATAATATACATGCTACAATTCCATTCTCCCCAATCATTCCACCTTCACCCTCTCCCACAGAGTCCCAAAGACTGTTCTAAATGCCTATGTCTCTTTTGCAGTCTCTTATACAGGGTTCAGGTTACCATTTTTCTAAATTCCATATATATGCGTTAATATACGGTATTGATGTTCTTCTTTCTGGCTTACTTCACTCTGTATAATTGGCTCCAATTTCATCCACCTCATTAAAACTGATTCAAATGCATTCTTTTTGATGGCTGAGAAATACTCCATTGTGTATATGTACCAAAGCTTTCTTATCCATTCATCTGCAGATGGACATCTAGGTTGCTTCCATGTCCTGGCTATTATAAACAGTGCTGCAATGAACATTGGAGTACATGTGTCTCTTTCAATTCTGGTTTCCTCGGTGTGTATGCCCAGGAGTGCGATCGCTGGATCATATGGCAGTTCTATTTCCAGTTTTCTGAGGAATCTCCACACTGTTCTCCATAGTGGCTGTACTAGTTTGCATTCCCACCAACAGTGTAAGAGGGTTCCCTTCTCTCCACACCCTCTCCAGCACTTATTGCATGTAGACTTTTGGATAGCAGCCATTCTGACTGGTGTGAAATGGTATCTCATTGTGGTTTTGATTTGCATTTCTCTGATGATGAGGGATGTTGAGCATTTTTTCATGTGTTTGTTAGCCATCTTTATGTCTTCTTTGGAGAAATGTCTGTTTAGTTCTTTGGCCCATTTTTTGATTGGGTCACTTAGTTTTCTGGAATTAAGCTGCAGGAGCTGCTTGTATAATTTGGAGATTAATCCTTTATCAGTTGCTTCATTTGCTATTATTTTCTCCCATTCTGAAGGCTGTCTTCTCACCTTGCTTAGAGTTTCCTTTGCTGTGCAGAAGCTTTTGATTTTAATTAGGTCCCATTTGTTTATTTTTGCTTGTATTTCCAATATTCTGGGAGGTGGGTCTTGGAGGATCCTGCTGTGATTTATGTCGGAGAGTGTTTTGCCTACGTTCTCCTCTAGGAGTTTTATAGTTTCTGGTCTTACATTTAGATCTTTAATCCATTTTGAGTTTATTTTGGTGTATGGTGTTAGGAAGTGTTCTAGTTTCATTCTTTTACAAGTGGCTGACCAGTTTTCCCAGCACCACTTGTTAAAGAGACTGTCTTTTCTCCATTTTATATTCTTGCCTCCTTTGTCGAAGATAAGGTGTCCATAGGAGCGTGGGTTTATCTCTGGGCTTTCTATTTTGTTCCATTGATCTATATTTCTGTCTTTATGCCAGTACCATACTGTCTTGATGACTGTGGCTTTGTAATAGAGCCTGAAGTCCGGCAGGTTAATTCCCCCAGTTCCATTCTTCTTCCTCAAGATTGCTTTGGCTATTCGAGGTTTTTTGTATTTCCATACAAATTGTGAGATTATTTGTTCTAGTTCTGTGAAAAATATTGTTGGTAGCTTGATAGGGATTGCATTGAATGTATAAATTACTTTGGGTAGTATACTCATTTTTACAATATTTATTCTTCCAATCCACGAACACGGTATATTTCTCCATCTATTCATGTCCTCTTTGATGACACATCTATTCGTGTCATCACTGTTCGCTGATGACATGATCCTCTACACAGAAAACCCTAAAGACTCTACCAGAAAACTACTAGAGCTAATCAATGATTACAGCAAAGTTGCAGGATATAAAATCAACACACAGAAATCCCTTGCATTCCTATACACTAATAATGAGAAAATAGAAAGAGAAATTAAGGAAACTATTCCATTCACTGTTGCAATGAAAACAATTAAATACTTAGGAATATATCTACCTAAGGAAACAAAAGACTTGTACATAGAAAACTATAAAACACTAGTGAAAGTAATCAAAACATGGGGTTTAAAGTCCTGTCTGTAACATTTTTAGTCTCCGTTTCCTCACGTAAAATATAGGGAATAATATGCTAAATACAGTAATATTTACCTCATAGGTGGTTGTGAAGATTAAATGTGAAAATAAAGTTAAGCCTCTTACTAGAATGCCATACACAAAGAAAAATTTCATTATTCTGCTGTTGCAAGTACATAATTCCTGAGGATTAAAAAAGAATTGCTCTTATATTCTGTATTAGAATCACCATTTTTTTCTTATAAACATTGATTTTGAAAGAACATGTTTCCTTTCCTAAAGTTTCCCCCTTCGTTTTTTTTTCTTTCATCCATCTAATCCAATGATCTATGTCCCAAAGAATTTTGATACTAGAATCTGTGTTTCAATAATAGAAATGTGTTACCATAATAGAAGGAGCTTAGCTAAGACTGTTAAGTTCACATTAGAGATATTTGTAAAATTTAAAAAAATTATTTGTGTAGAAAACAAACACAAAACCCATTATTTCTGTTTGCAGCCACAGAAGGCAGCCCATCTGTTGTTTATCTAATCTTGATTCAGAAACATACGAAAATAGAATAATAACATCGCATCTAACTTATGATTTTAGCTTCATTTTCTGATAAGAGTGTTTCCCCTTTGCCAGACAATACCGAAAGGAATCACCATGCTTTAAAAAAGGACCATAGGGAAATGGATGTTGTGCTCTTCCAGCATTAATGCCAGCAAATAATTCTCTATAAATATATAGTATGTACTACTAATCTTTTTCTTTCTTTCCTGCTACTAATCTTTAAAGTGGTCAGTATCCTGCCTGTGACTTCCTAGCACCAAACTTATTTTTCCTCAAAATTGTTCAGTGCCTGTAACAGAGGGAAAGGGGGAGAGTTACTGAATATTCTAAGTCTCTTAAATGGAACATATTTTGAAATATTATATTGTAGAAGTGTAGAATATTAAATTTATTTTAAAAGTATTCATAGTATTATGTACAGGCTGTAAAATGCTATCAAGGAGCACTGTTGGATAAATATCTTAAAATATACAAGTCATTTTGGCCTCTGCTAAACAGACTAAATAACCTAAGCCATAAGTTCCGTTTTAGTTTTAACTACAGATATATCTGTTGCTGGTGGTGGTGTTCATTCGTTAAGTCGTGTCCGACTCTTTGTGACCCCATGAACTGCAGCACGCCAGGATTCCCTGTCCTTTACTATCTTCCAACATATACTATCTAGTGTACAAATGGTTTATACATATTTAGGAAAAAAATCAATGTTCTTGCCACAGTCTACTGCAGGGCAGAGCAAACATTCTCTGTAAGGTCATGTTGTAAAAACTCAGCTCTGCTGGTGTAGTGCAAAAGCAGCTATCAGCCAGTTCAGTCGCTCATTCAGGTCCAATACTTTGAAACCCCATGGACTGCAGCATGCCAGGCTTCCCTGTCCTTCACCAACTTCTGGAGCTTGCTCAAACTCATGTCCATCACATCGGTGATGCCATCCAGCCATCTCATCCTCTGTCGTTCCCTTCTCCTCCCACCTTCAATCTTTCCTGACATCACGGTCTTTTCCAGTTAGTCAGTACTTTACTTCATGTGACCAAAATATTGGACCTTCCACTTCAGCATCAGACCTTCCAATGAATATTAAGGTCTGATTTCCTTCATGATGGCTGGTTGGATCTCCTTGCAGTCCAAAGGACTCTCAAGAGTCTTCTCCAACACAACAGTTCAAAAGCATCAATTCCTAAGTTTCTTTATAGTCCAACTTACACACCCATATGTGACTATAGGAAAAACCATAGCTTTGAACAGTGACCCCACAAGAGAGTTGAACCAGACTTGCCTGTGAGTGTCCAGGAGTCTCTGGTGGAGGTGTGGATCAGCAGTGGTCTGCTTCACGATGGCGGGGGCAGGGGTCACTGACTGTGCCAATGCATGTACGAGACCTTGTGAATGATGTCGCCATTGTCTTCATTACCTCCACAGTGGTTTGGTCTCAGGTAAAACAACAGGGAGGGAACACAGTTCAGTTCAGTTCAGTCGCTCAGCAGTGTCCGAGTCTTTGCGACCCCATGAATCACAGCACGCCAGGCCTCCCTGTCCATCACCAACCCCGGGAGTTCACTCAAACTCATGTCCATCGAGTCGGTGATTCCATCCAGCCATCTCATTCTCTGTCGTCCCCGTCTCCTCCCACTCCCATTTCTTCCGCGCATCAGAGTCTTTTCCAGTGAGTCAACTCGACGCATGAGGTGGCCAAAGTATTGGAGTTTCAGCTTCAGCATCAGTCCTTCTAATGAACACCCAGGATTGATCTCTTTTAGAATGGACTGGTTGGATCTCCTTGCAGGCCAAGGGACTCTCAAGTCTTCTCCAGCACCACAGTTCAAAAGCATCAATTCCACGGCGATCAACTTTCTTCACAGTCCAACTCTCACATCCATACATGACCACGGGAAAAACCATAGCCTTGACTAGACAGACCCTGGTTGGCAAAGTAATGTCTCTGCTTTTTAATATGCTATCTAGGTTGGTCATAACTTTCCTTCCAAGGAGTAAGCATCTTTTAATTTTATGGCTGCAATCAGCATCTGCAGTGATTTTGGAGCCCAAAAAAATAAAGTCTGACACTGTTTCCACTGTTTCCCCATCTATTTCCCATGAAGTGATGGGACCAGATGCAATGATCTTTGTTTTCTGAATGTTGAGCTTCAAGCCAATTTTTTCACTCTCCTCTTTCACTTCCATCAAGAGACTTTTGAGTTCCTCTTCACTTTCTGCCATAAGGGTGGTGTCACCTGCATATCTGAAGTTTTTGATATTTCTCCCAGCAATCTTGATTCCAGCTTGTGCTTCTTCCAGCCCAGCGTTCCTCATGATGTACTCTGCATATAAGTTAAATAAGCAGGGTGACAATATACAACCTTGATGTACTCCTTTTCCTATTTGGAACCAGTGTGTCCAGTGTGTCCATGTCCAGTTCTAACTGTTGCTTCCTGACCTGCATACAGGTTTCTCAAGAGGCATGTCAGGTGGTATGGTATTCCCATCTCATTCAGAATATTCCACATTTTATTGTGATCCACAGAGTCCAAGGTTTTGGCATAGTCAATGAAGGAGAAATAGATGTTTTTCTGGAACACTCTTGCTTTCTCCATGATCCAGCCAATGTTGGCTATTTGATCTCTGGTGCCTCTGCCTTTTCTAAAACCTGCTTGAACATCTTGAAGTTCACAATTCACATATTGCTGAAGCCTGACTTGGAGAATTTTGAGCCTGACTTTACTAGCGTGTGAGATGAGTCTAATTGTTCGGTAGTTTGAGCATTCTTTGGCATTCCCTTTCTTTGGGATTGGAATGAAGACTGACATTTTCCAGTCCTGTGGCCACTGCTGAGTTTTCCATTTTTCCTGGCATATTGAGTGCAGCACATCATTTTTCAGGATTTGAAATAGCTCAATTGGAATTCCATTACCTCCACTAGCTTTGTTCTTAGTGATGCTCTCTAAGGCCCACTTGACTTCACATTCCATGATGTCTGGCTCCAGGTGAGTGATCACGCCGTCGTGATTATCTTTGTCGTGAAGATCTTTTTTGTAGAGTTCTTCCGTGTATTCTTGCCACCTCTTCTTAATATCTTCTGCTTCTGTTTGGTCCATACCATTTCTGTCCTTTATCGAGCCCATCTTTGCATGAAATGTTCCCTTGATATCTCTAATTTTCTTGAAATTTTTTTCCTATTCTGTTGTTTTCCTCTATTTCTTTGCATTGATCGCTGAAGAAGGCTTTCTTATCTCTCCTTGCTATTCTTTGGAACTCTGCATTCAGATGCTTATATTTTTCCTTTCCTCCTTTGCTTTTCGCTTCTCTTCATTTCATGCTATTTGTAAGGCCTCCTCAGACAGCCATTTTGCTTTTTTGGATTTCTTTTCCATGGGGATGCTCTTGGTCCCTGTCTCTTGTACAATGTCACGAACCTCTGTCCAGAGTTCATCAGGCACTCTATCTATCACATATAGACCCTTAAATCTATTTCTTACTTCCACTGTATACTCATAAGGGATTTGATTGAGGTCATATCTGAATGGTCTAGTGGTTTTCCCTACTTTCTTCAATTTAAGTCTGAATTTGGCAATAAGGAGTTCATGATCTGAGCCACAGTCAGCTCCTGGTCTTGTTTTTGCTAACTGTGTAAAGCTTCTCCATCTTTGGCTGCAAATAATATAATCAATCTGATTTTGGTGTTGACCATCTGGTGATGTCCATGTGTAGTCTTCCCTTTCGTTGTTGGAAGAGGGTGTTTGCTTTGACCAGTGCGTTCTCTTGGCAAAACTCTATTAGCCTTTGCCCTGCTTCATTCCATGCTCTAAGGCCAAATTTGCCTGTTATTCCAGGTGTTTCTTGACTTCCTACTTTTTCATTCCATCATCAGAAAATTGGATTAAAGATTTACTGAGTATGACCCCACCATTCGGAACAAGACCTAGTTTTCCCCACAGTCAGTCTCTCCCATCAGGAAGCTTCCATAAGCCTCTTGTCCTTATCTGTCAGAGGCTGGACATAATGGAAACCACGATCACAGAAAAGCAGCCATAGACAGTACATAAACAACTTGAAGTGTTTCAGTATGACTTTGTATGCAGTGACATAATTGGGGCAGACTTTCTCTGTAGGTTGTAGTTTGCCAGCTTCTGAACTATAGCAAGCATTAATCTCTATCACCTTTGACAGTTCTTTCATTACAGTGGTTGGTGACCTATGGCACTTTTCTGTCCCATGGAAATTGTCACTATTTCATTCTTGTTACTGCTTTCGAGGATCATCATTTTACTGTATCACATGACATGATCCTCTACACAGAAAATCTTAAAGACTCTACTGGAAAATTACTAGAGCTAATCAATGAATACAGTAAAGTTGAAGGATATAAAATCAACAAACAGAAATCCCTTGCATTACTATACACTAATAATGAGAAAATAGAAAGAGAAATTAAGGAAACTATTTCATTCATTGTTGCAACATAAAGAATAAAATACTACTTCCCTTATGGCTGAGACGGTAAAGTATCTGTCTACAATGCGGGAGACCTGGGTTCGATCCCTAGGTTGGGAAGATTCCCTGGAGAAGGAAATGGCAACCCACTCCAGTACTCTTGCCTACAAAATCCCATGGATGGAGGAGCCTGGTGTCCATGGGATCTCAAAGAGTCGTACACAACTGAGCGAAGAAGACTTATATACAGAAAACTATAAAACACTGGTGAAAGAAATAAAAAAAGGACACTAATAGATGGAGAAATATATCATGTTCGTGGATTGGAAGAATAAATATATTGAAAATGAGTATACAACCCCAAATAATTTATACATTTAATTCAATCCCTATCAAGCTACCAACGATATTTTTTCACAGAGCTAGAACAAATAATCTCACAATTTGTATGGAAATACAATAAACCTCAAATACCCAAAGCAATCTTGAGGAGGAAGAATGGAACTGGGGAAATCAATCTGCCAGACTTCAGGGTCTACTACAAAAACACAGTCATCAAGACAGTATGGTACTGGCATAAAGACAGAAATATAGATCAAAGGAACAAAATAGAAAGCCCAGAGATAAATCCATGCACCTATGGACACCTTATCTTTGACAAAGGAGGCAAGAATATAAAATGGAGAAAAGACTGTCTCTTTAACAAATGGTGCTGGGAAAACTGGTCAGCCACTTGTAAAAGAATGAAACTAGAACACTCCCTAACACCATACACAAAAATAAACTCAAAATGGATTAAAGGTCTAAATGTAAGACCAGAAACTATAAAACTCCTAGAGGAGAACATAGGCAAAACACTCTTCGACATAAATCACAGCAGGATCTTCCAAGACCCACCTCCCATAATATTTGAAATAAAAGCAAAAAAAAAAAAGCAAATGGGACCTAATTACAATTAAAAGCTTCTGCCCAGCAAAGGAAACTATAAACAAGGAGAAAAGACAGCCTTCAGAATGGGAAAAAATAATAGCAAGTGAAACAACTGACAAATAATTAATCTCCAAAATATACAAGCAGCTCCTGCAGCTCAATTCCAGAAAAATAAACAACACAATCAAGAAACGGGCCAAAGAACTAAACAGACATTTCTCCAAAGAAGACATACAGATGGCTAACAAACACATGAAAAAATGCTCAACATCCCTCATAATCAGAGAAATGCAAATCAAAACCACAATGAGGTACCATTTCACACCAGTCAGAATGACAAGCAATAAATGCTGGAGAGGCGTGGGGAAAAAGGAACCCTCTTACACTGTTGGGTGGAATGCAAACTAGTACAGCCACTATGGAGAACAGTGTGGAGATTCCTTGAAAATATGGAAATAGAACTCCCATACGATCCAGCAATCACACTCCTGGGCATACACACCGAGGAAACCAGAATTGAAAGAGACACATGTACTCCAATGTTCATTGCAGCACTGTTTATAATAGCGAGGACAGGGAAGCAACCTAGATGTCCATCTGAAGACGAATGGATAAGAAATCTGTGGTACATTTACACAATGGAGTACTACTCAGCCATTAAAAGAATACATTTGAATCAGTTCTAATGAGGTGGATGAAACTGGAGTCTATTATACAGAGTGAAGTAAGTCAGAAAGAAAAACACCAATACAGCATACTAACGCGTATATATGAAATTTATAAAGATGGTAACGATAACCCTGTATATGAGACAGCAAAAGAGACCCAGGTGTATAGAACAGTCTTTTTTACTCTGTGGGAGAGGGGAGGGTGGGATGATTTGGGATAATGGCGTTGGAACATGTATATTATCATATGTAAAACGAATCACCAGTCCAGGTTCGACGCATGATACAGGATGCTCGGGGCTGGTGCATGGGGATGACCCGGAGGGAGGATAAAGGGAGGTGGGAGGTGGGACGGACGTTAAAGAAGGGGAACACATGTACACCCAGGGCAGATTAGTGTCAATGTATGGCAAAACCAACCAATATAATATTGTAAAGTAATTACCCTCCAATAAAAAATAAATAAAATAAAATAAAAATATTCAATAAAATAAATTCTAGTACATCACTATAATAAAAATATGCCAGTAAATCTTATTTCCAGTTGTCTTTGAAGTCATACCACACCAGTTCAAGGAAAATTTTGAGTAGTTTATGGGACTAGTAAAATAGGAACAATATAATGTAATAGTAAAAAAGCTACTAGTTACTAAGTATGTACTGTGCATCAGGTTCTGTACTCAGTGAATTTATACACATCATCTCCTTTAATTCTCAAAATAGCACAATAAGTTGTATTCTGTTTTACAAATGAGGAACTGAGTCTTATAATTAAATACAACTTATCTAGATTCTTACAGTAAGTGATAAAGCTAAGTTGTGAATTGTATTTATGATTCCAAAGACTGCTAATCACCTACCTGTTCATGTCAAATATGAAATCTTCCATTTTATTTCCTCTGCCTGCCTGTCTGCTCAGTTGCTTCAGTTGTGTCTGACTCTTTGTGACCCCATGGACCACAGCCTGCCAGGCTCCTGTATCCATGGGAGTCTTCAGGTAAGAATGCTGGAGTGGGTTCCCAAACCAGGGATTGAACCTGGGTCTCCTGCATCTTCTGCATTGCAGGCAGATTCTTTACTGCTGAGCCACTGGGGAAACCCCTCTAGTGAATCACAAATATTTTTTCAGTGATTTTATAAAACGTATTAAGGTAATTTGGCTTACCAGGTGGCACTAATGGTAAAGAATCCACCTGCAGTGCAGGAGACGCAAGAGATATGGGTTCAATCCCTGGGTCAGGAAGATTTCCTGGAGGAAGAAATGGCAAATCACTCCAGTATTCTTTCCTGAAAAAGTCCATGGACAGAGGAGCCTGACAGGCTACAGTCCATGTGGTGGCAAAGAGTTTAACTTGACTGCATGCTGTGTAACTGGTTAAGGTCATTGAGTTCAATAATATTGTCAAGTTTGTTAAAGAGCTAAGAAGTTTGTCTTAAAGTAGAGCATTAGGAAAATAAATATGTTCAGGTTTCTTCAGAAAGTATGACTTCTGAAAATATGTCTGAGTAGGAGCATCAGCAAAGTCTGAACCTGTTAAATCTGGAAAGAACTCACTATTTGAGATATCATAGATCTTGCATGATTGAGGGGAGATCTCCAAAGAGTCCCCCATTTCGAAAATTATTATGAATTGGGACCAGCCCAATAAGGAGCTAGGGCTCATCAAGCAGGGGCTATTAGGTGGATGAGATGGGAAAGGTCACACAAGTGTGGTTTCTATTTATTTCGAAAGGTGAGCCTTGGGCCACTTGGTAAGTTGAGAAAGGGAGCCAGGAACTCCCTTGCTAGCCTAAATCAGCAGGCCCATAGGCTGAAGTGTTTGTAGGTTCGTTGTGCCTCCAATCAATCCGCTAGAACAATACTTTCTCCAGGATTCCCACTAACTGACTCACCAAAGAGCTCAGAATATAAAGCAACCAAACACACGAGAAAACAAGCCACTATGACCGAGTCACAGCATCAAACTTAGAATTGCAGATACTGAATGATAGGTAAGTACGTAATGTTTATAGAAATAGGAAATATAGTCACAGGTTGCCAATCTACAAGAAATTACTTAAAATAATAGATTTAAGCAATCTAGAAAAATGATTTTTGATATGGAAACTCATTCGCTAGAATTCCTGAAATATTTAATATGAAACAGCAATTTAGGCTGCTGATTGAAGAGAAATTTAATGAACTGGTAGTAGGTGAAAATAAAACTATCCAGAATGCCATAAGAGAGACAAGGAAAATGTGAAATTGATGTTAAGAGAAATGGAGAACAGAATGAGAAGGTCGAATAGGAGTATATTGGGTTGGCCGAAATATGGTATGGGTTTTCTCTATCTGAATGAACTTTTTGGCCAACCTGATAATAGATTTCCAGGAGGGAGGGAATTGAGAGAATCTAGGAGAGACAATATTTAAAGAGATAATGACTACAAGTTTTCCACAACTGCTAAACACATGAATTCACAGACCAAGGAGGTACTGTATACCACTAGCAGGATAAGTAAAAAGAAGTACACACTTCAATGAAACTGCAGAACTCCAAGGACAGGGGTCATAAAAAACAGTCTCAGAAAAGGGGACAGATCTAAAAAAGACCAACAGTTAGAATGACAGCAGAGTCCTTCACAATACCAAAAGCCAGAAAAAGATATATTTTAAATGTTGAGAGAAAAAGAACTTTTCAACCAGAATTTTGTACCATCTAAAACTCTTGTGGAGATGCACAGCCAGATCCCCTTCACAGAAGGACTAGCCTCTCAGCTGCAGGGAGTGGGGTCAGTAGACACCCTTCAGGTAGAGAGCTGCCTTATCTGAGGTGGGTCTGCAATGAGCGATTCTTATTTGGGCTAAGAAGGCTTGGCCGTTGGCCCAGCATAGGACCCTCTGATGGTCCTTATTTGTTCCGGAACTCCCTATCAGTTTGGCTGAGGTTTTTCTGAGAATGCATGGCAGGTCACTTTCTTCTGTGCAAGTGTAGATACTGTCCCCAAATAAACATCTAGCTTTATTTGCTGGGTATTTCTCTGCCTCTTCATCTTGCTTATATTACTGTGTTTGGGGTAACTTTTCTGTCTTCTGCCAGTTTGTTGAGTTCTCTTTATTGTGGATTTTCCTCCCTATGGGTGAGTTTGGACGTGTGGCATGTCAAGGTTCCCTGGTTAGGGAATCTTGTGTCAGTGTTCTGGTGGGTGGAGCTGGATTTCTTCTCTCTGGAGTGCAATGAAGTGTCCAGTAATGTGTTATGAGATGTCAGTGGGTTTGGAGTGACTTTGGGCAGCCTGTATATTGAAGCTCAGGGCTATGTTCCTCTGTTGCTGGAGAATTTGCATGGTATGTCTTGCTCTCGAGCTTGTTGACCCTTGGTCGGTGCTTGGTTTCAGTGTTGGTATGGAAGCGTTTGATGAGCGCCTATCAATTAAAGTTCCCTGGAGTTAGGAGTTCTCTGGTGTTCTCAGGATTTGGACTTCAGCCTCCTGCCTCTGGTTTTCAGTCTTATTATTGCAGTAGTCTCAAGACTTCTCCGTCTGTCACTTCCAAGGTGGTTCCCTCTGTTTTAGCTTCTGTTTGCTGGTCTCTTCAGTGTCTAATTTCCACCCTGACACTAGGGGGCTGTGGTGGACACTTTTTAAGGCTCAATTGTTCAGTCCTATTCTGGGAAGGGAGGAACGCTGCAGACAAATATCTCTGGAGTCTGTGGGGAGTGCTCACACTGTCTCAGCCACACTGGCTTTGCCCCTGCTCATGGCGTGTGTGCTGTCCCAGTCTACACTGCACAGGCTCTAGGTTGCTCTGCCGAGAACTGTCTTAGGTCCAGCGCTGGGTTGCATGCACATTCCAGGTCTGAGCCGCTCAGATTCAGGTACTCAGGTACTCCACAAATGCGCAGACTTGGTTGGGCCTGCGTGTTGTGCCCGTCCCCGGTCTGAGCAGCTCAGGTGACCAGGTGTTTGGCGAGTACAGTCGCTGCGACTTATTGCCTCCCCGGTCCCCCTTGCTTGGTTTTCTGGGTGTACAATCAGCACACCTTCTCAGGCGGATGTCGACCGGCCAGAAACCTAAGAAGTCTTGGTTAGCAACGAAGCCTGCCGGCAGTTTAGTATCAGATGCCTTTCTGGGGCCTCGATTGCCCCTTTCCGGCTCTTAACGCCCTCCCCTGCCTGTCTCAGTGGGGGATGAGCTGTCCACAGCTGGCTAGATCTGCTCAGTCCTTTGTTCTGTGAGCGGGATTGGCGGAGTCTTAGGTTAGGGCTTTTCACCTTTTTTCAGGGTAGGTATCCCACATTACTTTGCCAACCAAGGTCCGTCTAGTCAAGGCAATGGTTTTTCCCGTGGTCATGTATGGATGTGAGAGTTGGACTGTGAAGAAGGCTGACCGCCGAAGAATCGATGCTTTTGAACTGTGGTGTTGGAGAAGACTCTTGAGAGTCCCTTATACTGCAAGGAGATCCAACCAGTCCATTCTAGAGGAGATCAATCCTGGATGTTCATTGGAGGGACTGATGCTAAAGCTGAAACTGCAATACTTTGGCCACCTCATGCGACGAGTTGACTCACTGGAAAAGACTCTGATGCTGGGAAAGGTTGGGGGCGGGAGGAGAAGGGGACGATGGAGAATGAGATGGCTGGATGGCATCACCGACTCTGTGGACATGAGTTTGAGTGAGCTCCGGGAGTTGGTGATGGACAGGGAGGCCTGGCGTGCTGTGATTCATGGGGTCGCGGAGAGTCGGACACGACTGAGCGACTGAACTGAACTGAACTGATCCCACAGTCTGCTTTGCTATCTCCAGTTAGCTCTATCAGATTACCCTTGTGGCATTCAGGCCCGGCCCTCACTCTAAGCAGCTCAGCTGGCTCCTCCCTGTCCAGCCCCCGCTTGCTAATGGTGGATGCGGGCGTCTGTGCTGTTTCTCTGCTGGGAGTTACCATTGGGAGTGTAATCTGTGAGTTTTAATTATTTCTTTTTTCTCCCGGTTATGTGGTCCTCTGAGGTTCAAAGGCTAGCCACAGACTCCCAATGAGAGTGCTTCCTGGTGTTTGGAAACTTCTCTCCTTTTTAAGCCTCCCTTACTGGGGTGGAGATTTGTCCCTACCTCTTTTGTCTCTCTTTTAATCTTTCATGTTTTTTCCTACCTCCTTTCGAATACAATGGACTGTTTTTCTGGGTACCTAATGTCCTCACTCGGCATTCAGAAATTGTTTTGTGGAATTTACTCAGCGTTCAAATGGTCTTTTGATGAATTTGTGGGGGAGAAAGTGGTCTCACCATCCTATTCCTCTCCCATCTTGTTCCCTCTAATCATTAAATTTTATATTTTATTTATCTAAAAGTTGACATAACCCACAGTTTACAACAGTCACTGGTAAAGTCAATTAGGATCTAAACTAACTTTCCTCATTGCCATTAGCCATTCTTGAATTTAGAAGATAGAGTTTTTTTAAGGTAGTCTCAGTGCTCAGAAAACAAAATGAGATTATTTGCAAAATATCAGTAGTGTGGAGTTGGTATTTTGTCCTTTCCTCTACGATTGAAGGAAAGCTTGGTAATTGAAATCCCAGCCTGCAATACCTATTTTTCACTGGGTTACAAAAAAATTGGTGGTCCAACGATGGGAGAAGGTAAACTTAGAAGTAAAAGGAAGATTGATTGATAGATACAGATCTGGTTAAAGAAGTGAGTTACTAATTAGTTTTCTATTTACCCTAAATAGTGCTGCTTTAATTTTAAAACTACTGCCTCTCTGAAAGTAGCAAGATATACGGAAATTATAGGAGCATTAACCGCCTTTTTGTCTTTCATTAAAAAAAAAAATAACTGTTTCTGACATACAGGTATTTATGCACACACACATACATATACATATATATGCATGTATATGTTGGATTGGTCAAAAAGTTCATTTGAGTTTTCCATGAAAAGTTACCAAAAAATCTGATCCAGATCATCAAGATGATGTGATCACGTACTTAGAGCGAGACATCCTGGAATGCGAAGTCAAGTGGGCCTTAGGAAGCATCACTATGAACAAAGCTAGTGGAGGTGATGGTACTCCAGTTGAGCTATTCCAAATCCTAAAAGACGATGCCGTGAAAGTGCTGCACTCAGTATGCCAGCAAATTTGGAAAACTCAGCAGTGGCCACAGGACTGGAATATGTCGGTTTTCATTCCAATCCCAAAGAAAGACAATGCCAAAGAATGTTCAAACTACCGCACAAGTGCCCGCATCTCACACGCGAGTAAAGCCATGCTCAAAATTCTCCAAGCCAGGCTTCAACAGTACATGAACCATGTACTTCCAGATGTTCAAGCTGGTTTTAGAAAAGGTAGAGGAACCAGAGATCAAATTGCCAACATCCGTTGGATCATGGAAAAAGCAAGAGAGTTCTAGAAAAGCATCTATTCCCGCTTTATTGACTATACCAAAGCCTTTGACTGTGTGGATCACAATAAACTCTGGAAAATTCAGAAACAGATGGGAATACCAGATCACCTGACCTGCCTCTTGAGAAATCTGTATGCAGGCCAGGAAGCAACAGTTAGAACTGGACATGGAACAACAGACAAGTTACAAATTGGGAAAGGAGTTCGTCAAGGCTGTATATTGTCACCCAGCTTATTTAACTTCTATGCAGTGTACATCATGGGAAATGCCGGGCTGGATGAGGCACAAGCTAGAATCAAGATTCCCAGGAGAATCATCAATAACTTCAGATATATATATATATATATATAGATGACACCACCCTTATGGCAGAAAGTGAAGAAGAATTAGAGAGCCTCTTGATGAAAGTAAGAAAGGAGAGTGAAAATGTTGGCTTGAGGCTCAACATTCAGAAAACTAAGGTCATGGCATCTGGTCCCATCACTTCATGGGAAATAGATGGGGAAACAGTGGAAACAGTGTCAGACTTTAATTTTTTGGGCTCCAAAATCACTGCAGATGCTGATTGCAGCCATGAAATTAAAAGACGCTTGCTCCTTGGAAGGAAAGTTATGACCAACCTTGATAGTATATTAAAAAGCAGAGACATTACTTTACCAACCAAGGTTCGTCTAGTCAAGGCTATGGTTTTTCCCATGGTCATGTATGGATGTGAGAGTTGGACTGTGAAGAAAGCTGATCGCCGAAGAATTGATACTTTTGAACTGTGGTGTTGGAGAAGACTCTTGAGAGTCCCTTGTACCGCAAGGAGATCCAACCAGTCCATTCTAAGTGAGATCGATCCTGGGTGTTCATTGGAAGGACTGATACTAAAGCTGAAACTGCAATAGTTTGGCCACCTCATGAGACGAGTTGACTCACTGGAAAAGACTCTGATGCTGGGAAAGGTTGCGGGCGGGAGGAGAAGGGGACGACAGAGAATGAGATGACTGGATGGCATCACCGACTCTGTGGACATGAGTTTGAGTGAACTCCGGGAGTTGGTGATGGACAGGGAGGCCTGGCGTGCTGTGATTCATGGGGTCGTGGAGAGTCAGACACGACTGAGCGACTGAACTGAACTGAACTGAACTGAAAACACTGAACAACGATAGGTTTATGAGTCATTTAATAAATGAAACACAAAGCACCAGATCCCCCTCCCTGATTGAACCTCTCTTGTAAACTGTCATTATCCAGAACTGGGTGTTATTGTGTATTTACACTCACATGTATTACCTCAACAATATATTGTATTAGTTGAAGTGTTTTAAAGTTTTGCAGTGTCAAAACTGCATGTATTTTCACAACATGCTTTTGTCATTCATTATTTTTGTGAGATTTGTCTATGGTATTTTGCACAGTGTGTGTTTATTCGCTTTCTTTGCTGTTCAACTTTCTGTTGTATGAATATATCAAATTTGTTTATGTGTTTTACTGTTAATGTATATTACAGTTCAGTTCAGTCGCTCAGTCGTGTCTGACTTTTTGCCACCCCATGAACCACAGCAAGCAAGGCCTCCCTGTCCATCACCAACTACCGGAGTTCACTCAAACTCATGTCCATCGAGTCCGTGATGCCATCCAGTAATCTCATTCTTTGTCATCCCCGTCTCCTCCCACCCACAATCCCTCCCAGCATCAGAGTCTTTTCAAGTAAGTCAACTCTTCACATTAGGTGGCCAAAGTATTGGTGTTTCAGGTTCAGCATCAGTATTTCCAATGAACACCCAGGTCTCATCTCATTTAGAATGGACTGTTTGGATATCCTTGCGGTACAAGTGACTCTCAAGAGTCTTCTCCAGCACCACAGTTCAAAAGCATCAATTCTTCAGCGATCAGCTTTCTTCACAGTCCAACTCTCACATCCATACATAACCATGGGAAAAACCATAGCCTTGACTAGACGGACCTTGGTTGGCAAATTAATGTCTCTGCTTTTTGATATGCTATCTAGGTTGGTCTTAACTTTCCTGCCAAGGAGTAAGCGTCTTTTAATTTCATGAATGCAATCAGCATCTGCAGTGATTTTGGAGCCCAAAAAATTAAAGTCTGACACTGTTTCCACTGTTTCTCCATCTATTTCCCATGAAGTGATGGGACCAGATGCCATGATCTTCGTTTTCTGAATGTTGAGCTTCAAGCCAACCTTTTCACTCTCCTCTTTCACTTTCATCAAGAGGCTTTTGAGTTCCTCTTCAGTTCAGTTCAGTTCAGTCGCTCAGTCGTGTCCGACTCTCCGCGACCCCATGAATCACAGCACGCCAGGCCTCCCTGTCCATCACCAACTCCTGGAGTACACTCAAACTCATGTCCACAGAGTCGGTGATGCCATCCAGCCATCTCATTCTCCGTCGTCCCCTTCTCCTCCCGCCCTCAACCTTTCCCAGCATCAGAGTCTTTTCCAGTGAGTCAACTCGTCGCATGAGGTGGCCAAAGTATTGGAGTTTCAGCTTTAGCATCAGTCCCTCCAATGAACATCCAGGATTGATCTCCTTTAGAATGGACTGGTTGGATCTCCTTGCAGTATAAGGGACTCTCAAGAGTCTTCTCCAACACCACAGTTCAAAAGCATCGATTCTTCGGCGATCAGCTTTCTTCATAGTCCAACTCTCACATCCATACATGACCACGGGAAAAACCATTGCCTCGACTAGACGGACCTTGGTCGGCAAAGTAATGTCTCTGCTTTTTAATATACTATCAAGGTTGGTCATAACTTTCCTTCCAAGGAGCAAGCGTCTTTTAATTTGATGGCTGCAATCAGCATCTGCAGTGATTTTGAAGTCCCCCAAAATAAAGTCTGACACTGTTTCCACTGTTTTTCCATCTATTTCCCATGAAGTGATGGGACCAGATGCCATGATCTTTGTTTTCTGAATGTTGAGCTTCAAGCCAACCTTTTCACTCTCCTCTTTCACTTTCATCAAGAGGCTTTTGAGTTCCTCTTCACTTTCTGCCATAAGGGTGGTGTCACCTGCATATCTGAAGTTTTTGATATTTCTCCCAGCAATCTTGATTCCAGCTTGTGCTTCTTCCAGCCCAGCGTTCCTCATGATGTACTCTGCATATAAGTTAAATAAGCAAGGTGACAATATACAACCTTGACGTACAACTTTTCCTATTTGGAACCAGTCTGTTGTTCCATGACCGGTTCTAACTGTTGCTTCCTGACCTGCATACAGGTTTCTCAAGAGGCAGGTCAGGTGGTCTGGGATTCCCATCTCTTTCAGAATGTTCCACAGTTTATTGTGATCCACACAGTCAAAGGCTTTGGCATAGTCAATGAAGCAGAAAAAGATGTTTTTCTGAAACTCTCTTGCTTTCTCCATGATCCAGCGGATGTTGGCAATTTGATCTCTGGTGCCTCTGCCTTTTCTAAAACCTGCTTGAACATCTGGGAGTTCACGGTTTACATACTGCTGAAGCCTGGCTTGGAGAATTTTGAGCATGACTTTACTAGCGTGTGAGATGAGTGCAATTGTGCGGTAGTTTGAGCATTCTTTGGCATTGCCTTTCTTTGGGATTGGAATGAAGACTGACCTCTTCCAGTCCTGTGGCCACTGCTGAGTTTTCCAAATCTGCTGGCATATTGAGTGCTCTTCACTTTTTGCCATAAGAATGGTGTCATCTGCATATCTGAGGTCATTGATATTACTCCCGGCAATCTTGATTCCAGGTGGTGCTTCTTCCAGCCCAGCGTTCCTCATGATGTGCTCTGCATATAAGTTAAATAAGCAAGGTGACAATATACAACCTTGACGTACTCCTTTTCCTATTTGGAACCAGTCTGTTGTTCCATGACCATTTCTAACTGTTGCTTCATGACCTGCATACAGGTTTCTCAAGAGGCAGGTCAGGTGGTCTGGTATTCCCATCTCTTTCAGAATGTTCCACAGTTTATTGTGATCGACACAGTCAAAGGCCTTGGCATAGTCAATGAAGCAGAAATAGATGCTTTTCTGGAATTCTCTTGCTTTCTCCATGATCCAGCTGATGTTGGCTATTTGATATCTGGTTCCTCTGCCTTTTCTAAAACCTGCTTGAACATCTGGAAGTTCACGGTTCACATATTGCTGAAGCCTGGCTTGGAGAATTTTAAGCATAACTTTACCAGCATGTGAAATGAGTGGATTTGTGCAGTAGTTCGCGCATTCTTTGGCATTGCCTTTCTTTGGGATTGGAATGAAGACTGACATTTTCCAGTCCTGTGGCCACTGCTGAGTTTTCCCAATTTGCTGGCATATTGAGTGAAGCACTTTCACAGCATCATCTTTCAGGATTTGAAATAGCTCAGTTAGAATTCCATCACCTCCACTAGCTTTGTTCCTAATGATGCTCTCTAAGGCCCACTTGATTTCACATTCCAAGTTGACTGGCTCCAGGTGAGTGATCACGCCATCATGATTATCTTCATCGTGAAGACTTTTTTGCACAGTTTTTCTGTATTTCCTTGCCACCTCTTCTGAATATCTTCTGCTTCTATTAGGTCCATACCATTTCTGTCCTTTATTGAGCTTATCTTTGCATGAAATATTCCCTTGATATCTTTAATTTTCTTGAAAAGATCTCTTGCTTTTCCTATTCTGTTGTTTTGCTCTATTTCTTTGCATTGATCGCTGAGGAAGGCTTTCTTATCTCTCCTTGCTATTCTTTGGAACTCTGCATTTAGATGCTTATATCTTTCCTTTTCTCCTTTGATTTTTGCTTCTCTTCTTTTCACAGCTATTTTTAAGGCCTCCCCAGACAGCCATTTTGCTTTTTGGCATTTCTTTTCCATGGGGATGGTCTTGGTCCCTGTCTCCTGTACAATTTCACAAACCTCTGTCCAGAGTTCATCAGGCACTCTATCTATCAGATCTAGTCCCTTAAATCTATTTCTTACTTCCACTGTATAATCATAAGGGATTTGATTGAGGTCATATATGAATGGTCTATTGGTTTTCCCTATTTTCTTCCATTTAAGTCTGAATTTGGCAATAAGGATTTCACAATCTGAGCCACAGTCAGCTCCTGGTCTTGTTTTTGCTGATTGTATAGAGCTTATCCATCTTTGGCTGCAAAGACTATAATCAATCTGATTTCGATGTTGACCATCTGGTGATGTCCATGTGTAGAGTCTTCTCTTGTGTTGTTGGAAGAGGGTGTTTGCTATGACCAGTGCGTTCTCTTGACAAAACTCTGTTAGCCTTTGTTGACCATGATGTCTGTGCCATTTCTTCTAAGGTATTCCTGCCCACAGTAGTAGATATAATGGTCATCTGAGTTAAATTCACCCATTCCAGTCCATTTCAGTTCACTGATTCCTAGAATGTCGATGTTCACTCTTGTCATCTCCTGTTTGACCACTTCCAATTTGCCTTGATTCATGGACCTAACATTCCAGGTTCCTATGCAATATTGCTCTTTACAGCATCAGACCTTGCTTCTATCACCAGTCACACCCACAACTGGGTATTTGTTTCGCTTTGGCTCCATCCCTTCATTCTTTCTGCAGTTATTTCTCCACTGATCTCCAGTAGCATACTGGACACCTACCGACCTGGGGAATTCCTCATTCAGTATCCTATCATTTTGCCTTTTGATACTGTTCGTAGGGTTCTCAAGGCAAGTATACTGAAGTTGTTTGCCATTCCCTTCTCCAGTGGACCACATTCTGTCAGACCTCTCCACCATGACCCGTCCATGTTGGGTGGCCCCACACGGCATGGCTTAGTTTCATTGAGTTAGACAGGGCTGTGGTCCATATGATCAGATCAACTAGTTTTCTGTGATTATGATTTCAGTGTGTCTGCTCTCTGATGCATACTCGCAATGCCTACCATCTTATCTGGTTTCTCTTACCTTGGTCGTGGAAAATCTCTTCACAGCTGCTCCAGCAATGTGGACCCGCTGTACCTTACCTTGGGTGAGGGGCATCTCCTCAAGGCCGCCCCTCCTGACCTTGAACGTGGAGTAGCTCCTCTCGGCCCTCTTGTGCCCATGCAGCCACCGCCTCTTGGATGTGGGACAGCTCCTCTCGGCCACCGCCCTGACCTTGGGCGTGGGGTAGCTGCTCTCGGCCACGCTTCTGCGTGTAGTCGGTTGCGCAGAGCCGGCATCTCTGGCGTCTGCGCTGCCGGAGCCAGCGTCTCTCGCATCTGCAGTGCCGGAGCCGGCGCCTCTCACGTCTGCGCTGCCAGAGTCGGCATCTCTCGCGTCTGCGCCGCTGGAGCCGGCATCTCTCTAAGAGTAATTCAGATCTTGAAAATTCAGTTTTTTGTTATTTTAATAATTACTGTTCATTAATAACATTTATTTTTTATAAGACAGTGATATTTTTCAAGCTTGTTATATTTTCTACAGTAGGATGAGCTATATATTTTTTTTATAGCCCTGGGATTTTTGTTACATAAGTCAGCTTCTTTGTATTGCTAACTTGCAAGTATTACTTTAATTGTGTTGACATGCTATTGACAAAGAAGAAAGAACTTTGAACTTAATAGTTTCTTTTTTCTAAATTGGCAGATTTTTTGAATGTTTAGTAAAAATATATTATGTTAATTTTAAAATCTGACAGAACTTTGTGTCAGAGGGCTGATTTGTACTGTTGCCTCTGTATTCAGTGAGATATCGAACTTTGCAATTTTATCTCTTGGGATCTCAGTTTAACCATCTGTAAATGAAAGAAAAAGGGGATTAGACCAGGTGGTGTCTCAGATTCCACTTGTTTCTGTTTTGGTTATCCCTTGACTATTTTATAATCATTATCTTATTCTTGTTATTCCTCCCATGAACTCTATATACTATATCAGCCTGCAATGTTAATGAAAGTTGCACGTAAATTGATAGGATTCAGCTATGTTGCTGATTTTTTCATTCTTGATTTTCAGTTCAGTTCAGTTCAGTCGCTCATCGTGTCCTACTCTTTGCAACCCCATGAATCACAGCATGCCATGTCCATCACCAACTCCCAGAGTTCACTCAAACTCATGTCCATCTAGTCCATCACCAACTCCCGGAGTTCACTCAAACTCATGTCCATCTAGTCAGTGATGCCATCCAGCCATCTCATTATCTGTCGTCCCCTTCTCCTCCCACTCCCAATCCCTCCCAGCATCAGACTCTTTTCCAGTGAGTCAACTCGACGCATGAGGTGGTCAGTGTATTGGAGTTTCAGCTTTAGCATAAGTCCTTCCAATGAACACCCAGGATTGATCTCCTCTAGAATGGACTGGTTGGATCTCCTTGCAGTCCAAGGGACTCTCAAGAGTCTTCTCCAGCACCACAGTTCAAAATCATCAATTCTTCGGCAATCAGCTTTCTTCACAGTCCAACTCTCACATCCATACATGACCACGGGAAAAACCATAGCCTTGACTAGACGGACCTTTTTGGCAAAGTAATGTCTCTGCTTTTTAATATATTATCTAGGTTGGTCATAACTTTCCTTCCAAGGAGTAAGCATCTTTTAATTTCCTGGCAGCAATCAGCATCTGCAGTGATTTTGGAGCCCAAAAAAATAAAGTCTGACACTGTTTCCACTGTTTCCCCATCTATTTCCCATGAAGTGATGGGACCAGATGCCATGATCTTTGTTTTCTGAATGTTGAGCTTCAAGCCAGCCTTTTCACTCTCCTCTTTCACTTTCATCAAGAGGCTTTTGAGTTCCTCTTCACTTTCTACAATAAGGGTGATGTTATCTGCATATCTGAGGTTATTGATATTTCTCCAGGCAATCTTGATTCCAGCTTTATCCATGTCCAGTTCTAACTGTAGCTTCCTGACCTGATACAGTTTTTTTCAAGAGGCAGGTCAGGTGGTTAGGTAATTTTAAAGGAGGAAAATTATATTACAGATTGTAAAATTAAAAAAAAGGTTACAAATAGTCCACATGACCTTTTTTCCTCCCAAGGTAAAAATCTCCTAAGGAAACAATATAAGCACTTTAAAACTGATGTACAGAAAAAAAAAATAACATCTAAAATTTTGTGGTCTTTGTTCTCTTAAATATGAGCGTAGCTACTTAGACTAAGCGAGAAATGCCAGCTCCGGTGGTGCAGACGCGAGAGACTCCGGCTATGGTGGCACTGAAATGAGAGACGCCAGCTCCAGGGCAACAGACAACGCACAGAAGAGCAGCCGAGAGGAGCTACCCCCTGTCCGAGGCCAGGGGCGGTGGCCGAAAGGAGCTAACCCATATCCAAGAGGCACAGGCTGTGGGGGTGCAGGGGCCCGAAAGGAGCTACTCCACGTTAAAGGTCAGGAGGGATGGCCTTGAGGAGATACCCCTTGTCCAAGGTAAGGTGCAGAGGCTGCGCTTTACTGGAGCAGCTGTGAAGAGATATCCCACGACCAAGGTAAGAGAAACCCAAATAAGACGGTAGGCATTGCGAGTGGGCATCAGAGGGCAGACACACTGAAATCATAATCACAGGAAATTAGTCGATTAGGTCCATGGACCACAGCCGGATGTGGTTCACTGGAGAAAGGAATGGTAAACCACTTCAGTATACTTGCCTTGAGAACCCCATGAACAGTATCAAAAGGCAAAATGATAGGATATTGAATGAAGAATTCCCCAGGTCGGTAGGTGCCCAGTATGCTACTGGAGATCAGTGGAGAAATAACTGCATAAAGAATGAAGGGATGGAGCCAAAGCAAAACCAATACCCAGTTATGGATGTGACTGGTGAAAGAAGCAAGGTCCGATGCTATAAAGAGCAATATTGCATAGGAACCTGGAATGTTAAGTCCATGAATCAAGGCAAATTGGAAGTGGTCAAACAGGAGATGACAATAGTGAACGTCGACATTCTAGGAATTAGTGAACTGAAATGGACTGGAATGGGTGAATTTAACTCAGATGACCATTATATCTACTACTGTGGGCAGGAATCCCTTAGAAGAAATGGAGTAGCCATCATGGTCAACAAAAGAGTCCGAAATGCAGTACTTGGATGCAATCTTAAAAATGACAGAATGATCTCTGTTCGTCTCCAAGGCAAACCATTCAATATTACAGTAATCCAGGCCTATGCCCCAACAAGTAACGCTGAAGAAGCCGAAGTTGAACGGTTCTATGAAGATCTACAGTATCTTTTATAACTAACACCCAAAAAAGATGTCCTTTTCATAATAGGGG
The DNA here is from genome assembly GCF_049115385.1 of Moschus berezovskii. Lineage (NCBI taxonomy): Eukaryota > Metazoa > Chordata > Mammalia > Artiodactyla > Moschidae > Moschus > Moschus berezovskii. The sequence goes on along the minus strand of NC_142485.1, from coordinate 45,626,961 downwards.
ACTGGAATGCAAAAGTAGGAAGTCAAGAAAAACCGGGAGTAATAGGTAAATTTGGCCTTTGAGCACAGAATGAAGCAGGACAAAGGCTATTAGAGTTTTTCCAAGAGGATGCACTGGTCATAGAAAACATCCTCTTCCAACATCACAAGAGAAGACTCTACACGTGGACATCACCAGATGGTCAACACCGAAATCAGATTGATTATATTCTTTGCAGCCAAAGATGGAGACGCTGTATACAGATAGCAAAAACAAGACCAGGAGCTGACTGTGGCTCAGAGCATGAACTCCTTATTGCCAAATTCAGACTGAAATTGAAGACTAGGAAAACCACTAGGCCATTCAGATATGACCTCAATCAAATCCCTTATGATTATACGGTGGAAGTGAGAAATAGATTTAAGGGACTAGATCTGATAGATAGAATGCCTGTTGAACTCTGGACGGAGGTTCATGACATTGTACAGGAGACAGGGACCAAGACCATCCCCATGGAAATAAAATTCAAAAAAGCAAAATGGCTGTCTGTGGAGGCCTTACAAATAGCTGTGAAAAGAAGAGAAGCGAAAAGCCAAGGAGAAAAGGAAAGATATAAGCATCTAAATTCAGAGTTGCAAAGAAAAGCAAGGAGAGATAAGAAAGACTTCCTCAGCGATCAATGCAAAGAAATAGAGGAAAATAACAGAATAGGAAAAACAAGAGATCTCTTCAAGAAAATTAGAGCTGTCAAGGGAACATTTCATGCAAAGATGGGCTCGATAAAGGACAGAAATGGTATGGACCTAACAGAATCAGAAGACATTAAGAAGTGGTGGCACGAATACACAAAAGAACTGTACAAAAAAGATCTTCACGACCAATATAATCACGATAACGTGATCACTGACCTAGAGCCAGACATCTTGGAATGTGAAGTCAAGTGGGCCTTAGAAAACATCACTACGAACAAAGCTAGTGGGTGTGATGGAATTCAAGTTGGGCTATTTAAAATCTTGAAATATGATGCTGTAAAATTGCTGCACTCAATATGCCATCAAATTGGGAAAACTCAACAGTGGCCACAGGACTGGAAAAGGTCAGTCTTCATTCCAATCCCAAAGAAAGGCAATGCCAAAGAAAGCTCAAACTACACCACAATTGCACTCATCTCACAGGCTAATAAAGTCATGCTCAAAATTCTCCAAGCCAGGCTTCAGCAATATGTGAACCACGAACTCCCAGATGTTCAAGCAGGGTTTAGAAAAGGCAGAGGTACCAGAGATCAAATTGCCAACATCCGCTGGATCATGGAGAAAGCAAGTGAGTTCCAGAAAAACATCTATTTCTGCTTCATTGACTATGCCAAAGCCTTTGACTGTGTGGATCACAATCAACTGTCGAAAATTCTGAAAGAGATGGGAATACCTGCCTCCTGAGGAATCTGTATGTAGGTCAGGAAGCACCAGTCAGAACTGGACATGGAACAGACTGGTTCCAAATAGGAAAAGGAGTATGTCAAGGTTGTATATTGTCACTCTGCTTATTTAACTTATATGCAGAGTACATCATGAGGAACACTGGACTGGAAGAAGCACAAGCTGGATTCAAGATTGCTGGGAGAAATATTAATAATCTCAGATATGCAGATGTCACCACCCTTATGGCAGAAAGTGAAGAGGAACTCAAAAGCCTCTTGATGAAAGTGAAAGAGGAGAGTGAATAGGTTGGCTTGAAGCTCAACATTCAGAAAACAAACATCATGGCATTTGGTTCCATAACTTCATGGGAAATAGATGGGGAAACAGTGGAAACAGTGTCAGAGTTTATTTTTTTTGGGCTCCAAAATCACTGCAGATGCTGATTGTAGCCAGGAAATTAAAAGACGCTTACTCCTTGGAAGGAAAGTTATGAGTACCCTTGATAATATATTAAAAAGCAGAGACATTACTTTACCAACCAAGGTCCGTCTAGTCAAGGCAATGGTTTTTCCCGTGGTCATGTATGGACGTGAGAATTTGACTGTGAAGAAAGCTGATCATCGAAGAATTGATGCTTTTGATCTGTGGTGCTGGAGAAGACTCTTGAGAGTCCCTTGAACTGCAAGGAGATTCAACCAGTCCATTATAAAGGAGATCAATCCTGGGTGTTCATTGGAAGGACTGATGCTAAAGCTGAAACTGCAATACTTTGGCCACTTCATGTGACGAGTTGACTCAATGGAAAAGACTCTGATGCTGGGAAGGATTGGGGGTGGGAGGAGAAGGGGACGACTGAATGAGATTACTGGATGGCATCACCGACTCGATGGACATGAGTTTGAGTGAACTCCGGGAGTTGGTGATGGACAGGGAGGCCTGGTGTGCTGTGATTCGTGGGTAGCAAAGAGTCGGACACGACTGAGTGACTGAATTGAACTGAACTGAACTTAGACTAAAGTTTTAAGCAAAGTATATTAAGGTAAAATTGGTAACAAAGTATATAAAAGTTATATGGCCCATATAACTAATTAAAAACTATTAGGTTTTTCTGACATTAAAATAATTATAAAATACAAAAATAATTGAGAACTGGATTTATATTTGTCTGTTCAGTAATTACCTGAAAGCTGAATTCTTAGATTCTTTGCATAACTACAGTTGCCAGTTTGCCACGAGCAAGTGAATGTCCTGCTTTAAAATGTCTTTAGAGATAAATGTGGTTTGTTTTATTTTTTCAGCTCTGCAGAAGATTTTTCTGTGAAGCCTTCTTCTGTAATAAAATATAGAGATTCTATTACTTCCATCTCTCGACAGAGTTCTCTTGTAGATTTATTGATAATTGCATTCTCTGAGAACCAGGCCATAGAGGTTCCTGTTATGCTTAAAGATCATTGTATTTATTCTAATTGTCTGCATTAACTCCTATCAATCTCTTGAACCCTTGGTCTGTAGATTTACAATCTAGGTACTGGGTTTGGTATCTGGTGGGTAGAGAAGAATAATGTAAATTGATACAGGAAGGTGCACTGATTTCTGATGTAATTTGTTTGGCTGTACTCGATCCCTTGTCTTCGGTCAGTTCACTGGATCAGGCAGCTCTCCTGACATCCAAAAGATCAATTAGATGCCCAGCGTCTCTCATTCACACATTGCTATATTACAGTGTTATATTAACCACCTGTGAAAAACAACCACCACAACTTTCTTTTCAATTCTCTGACTCTGTGTGTTTTGATATTATATTTGTTAAACCTTGAGTCTGAGGTCTAAACATTTCATTGAGTACTCTCTGGGTTTTGATAATGGAATATTCTATAAGGTAAAACAGATAATCCTAGGGTGGTTTAATTTATATTTATCCATCCACCATTTTTCTGTTTTTCTAACTGACCCCTCCTCAGTTTTGAAAATTAAGCTTATAAATATCTTCCGTCCCTCCCTTAGCCCTGCCTCAGATAATTTTTCTTTGAACTACTCTTGTTGGCAGAAAGGTTTAATATGAAATGATTCTGTTTCTGAGACAAGATCAACACGGTAGTTCTTTACATTGAGCAGAGGTGAACATGTATTTGAAAATGCTGTAGTTTCTTTATATGTGAACTTAAAATTATTATTTTTTTTAATCATGAAAGGGACTCTGATTTGAAAACATTAGTTTGGAAGTTCTCTTGTCATCAGGTACTATTTCTACCTTAGCTGTGAATTAGCATAATAAATCTGAATTCTTTATCATTCATCTTTTAAAAAAAGTTAATGCCTCTAGAATGATCCCATTTCACAAATCTATTTTTTCCACAAATCTTTAATACCAACTTCAAACAACTTTTCTGCTTTTATTTTCAAATGGCGGACTCTGTTTTCAAGTTTTATTTTTTCATTGAAGTTTAAACATCTATGAAGGATTGACTGCAGTTTAAACAATTACTTTGGCATGATAGAGAGAGCTACACCATCCATAATCACTTTCTCCCATTACCAGAAAGAAAAGTTCATTTGCCGGTGCCAGCCGGCAAAGAGAACAGGTCTGGACTGCAATGACGGAGAAGCCTGAGAAAAGAATTAAGGAGTAAAGAATGGGGTCGAGAGGACTGAATGCTCGTGAGGCAAACCAGCGACTTTATTGAAAAGGGCCAGGGTTTTTATACAAAGTGAGACAGGGAACAGGGTACATAAAAATACCAAGTCATTTACCAGGTTAGTTATTGCATCTATAGAAGATTACAAAGGCTTGTTTGCTTTCTAAGACAAGCTTGGCATTTAGACTAAATGCTCAAAAGATAAGAAAAACTAGTCAGCAGGCTATAAACATTAGGGGGTACATTCTTAATCTATTTTAAGAGATAAGGAAAACATACCTACATAAATCTGGGGGAATAAACAAGAAACCTAGCAAAGGATTATTTGCTCTGTTTTTCTCAAGGAAGAACAAACATTTTATGACTCTCTTAAGGGGTGGCGGGACAGGGAACAGCACTTACAAGGCATTCCCAGGGCCAACATTTGGGGCCTTGTTCAGGCCGGCTCCCCACATTCGTTTGACATTTAAAAGCTGTTAAATTGTCATTTTTTTTTTTTTTGAAAGAGCTATGGAAGCTGTTTCCTCTCATTTAAACTTTTTAAGAAAATGCCAACATTGCTGTATTTTAATCTGATAGTGATTTGGCATTATTTATGTAAGTATGTATGTCTACAGTTTATCATACAAGTGAAGTGAATAGGGAAGTCGCTCAGTCGTGTCCGACTCTTTGCAACCCCATGGACTGTACCCACCAGGCTTTTCCATCCAGGGAATTTTCTAGGCAAGAGTACTGGAGTTGGTTGCTATTTCTTTCTCCAGGGGGTCTTCCCAACCCTGGGATCTAACCTGCGTCTGCCGTGTTGTGGGCAGATGCTTTACCATCTGAGCCACCAGGGAATCCCACATTTTATCATAGTTAATCGTTGTTCCACTTTCTGTAATATACGATACTTGAAGCTCACATTTATTTAATGTGAGTGGTTTTTTTTTTTTTTTGAGCCCATTTTTTTGTTTTGTCTTTTATTTTCTTAGTGTTGTACTTTATTGTGTATGTTAGGTTATCTTGGTCATCTCAGTAGAAAGCTCTTGAGTAGATTATTTTTTTTTTTGAGAATCAGCCCAAGGAAATGCATATTATATGGCCATCAGTTCAATTCAGTTCAGTCCATAGCTGGGTAATATTATTCTGAGCTATGTGAAGTTGCTGGTTTTGTTGATCAAATGTTAGCAGTTTCATGATACATATTCAACAAACAACCAAACAAAAGATCTTTTAGAAGAGATGTTTCAGCTTCCTAATTCAACTCTTTTAACTGACCTGCCAGAGGCTTTATGAAGATTCAAACTACAGATAACCAGAGGCCTATCAAGAAAAGTCTGCTTTGTTTTGCTGTTAAATTGGCCAGCTTTCAAAGGTATTTAAACAAAATGACTTCAGTAATTGAAGCAAATATCTTTTGGGAATGCTTAAGTTATGTAAGTTTTTCATTAAATCTGTGCATAGTTTTTCAGCTTTCCTTCACTGACATATTGTCATATATCAAAGGATTAGTCTGTAAATATCATTTGAAGGCAAAATAACTACACCCTGCCAATATCTAATATGGACTCAATTTTGCCAGCTATAGAATTTTGTCTTCTTACTATGCATTGTAAAATAATAATATTATTTATGTAGCCAACAGATTTGCCTAAACATGCCATTTTAAAGATTTTCTTTATATCTGTGTTTTCAGTTATAAGAATTAAAATGTATGAGTATAAAAAAATGGATATAAAAATGAGAAGCTCCTACATAGGAAATCCCCAATTTTAAACAGAACTGTTTTATGAAAGGTTGCGGATTGGGTTGTTCCAAAGTCAGACTACATCTCCTCATGTATATAATATTATAAATAATAAGGGTAGCACCAAGCCAGCAATAGCTGACCTAATGCTCTCCAAAATTAACCTAGGGGTTTTGGTTTGGAATAAAATGTTCGTGACTATAGCCCTTTCACCTGTTTAAAAAAAAAATACATTGTTATTAGCACAGATGACTATCAATTAGGAGAATAAGTATTTAGATTTTAAACAAAAGTGGAACTAGTTCAGTCAGTGTTAGTGAAACTCTTTTGAAACAAGAGATTTCATTTAGGTGAATTAAGTTGGGAATCTGCTCCTCTTTCAAAGAGCCCATGTGGTGACTGAGAGTGCTGTGTGTTTTCAGTGACCTTGAGGAAGGGAGCCAGTCATTTCTTCTTAAGGGTCATAAGAAGTAGGGGCCTTGCTGATATCATGATTTTCAGTTCAAACACTGTCTGAAGCATCTTAGATATCCTTCACCCACATTGTTCAAAGGCTGTCTATGCTTCAGGCTCAGTCTACCCTACCGTCAGCTAAGGCTGTCTTCCAGCTCTACTCCCTCATACTAAATTTACTGGTGGACATTCTCCATTCTTATTTTTATTTTAAAGTCTTTACTCATTTTACTGTTATGAGAAATGACCACCATCTTCTCCTTTTCTCAAGAAATATAAAGGTAGAAGAGATATTCCTTTTCCATTATTTTAAAAAGCTATTGTTTTTGAACTGCTGGCACTTATCTGTTTAGTTTTTAGACCATAATCTGAATTAAGTTGATGGAGGTGATCCTAAAATTGAAACTACAATTTTAATCTTTTTTTCTTTTATCACATAAGCATCTGTGTGGAAACTCTGCTGATGAACATTTGTATTTTGTGGCATTAGTTCTTCATGTTTCTTTTTTATGTATTTAAAATCCATCAGATAATGGAGGAAGATAGGGGAGGAATAGGACGGGGAGACCACTTTCTCCCCCACAAATTCAGCAAAAGAACATTTGAACGCTGAGTAAATCGCACAAAACAACTTCTGAATGTCGGCAGAGGACATCACGCACCCAGAAAAGCAGCCCATTGTCTTCAAAAGGAGGTAGGAAATAGTATAAAGGATAAAAAGAGAGGCAAAAGAGGGAGGGATGGAGATCAATCCCAGGAAAGGAGGCTTAAAAAATGTGAGAAGTTTCCAAACACATATAAACACTCACTGGCAGGTCTGTGGCGAGCCTTGGAACCTCAGAGAGCAGTATAATTGGGAGAAAAAATAAATAAATAATTAAAACCTACAGACTAAGTGCCCAGAAAAGCAAAGGAGAAAAGGAAAGATATAAGCATCTGAATGCGGAGTTCCAAAGAATAGAAAGGAGAGATAAGAAAGCTTTCCTCAGTGATCAATGCAAACAAATAGAGGAAAACAACAGAATAGGAAAAACAAGAGATCTCTTCAAAAAAATTAGAGATTCCAAGGGAACATTTCATGCAAAGATGGGCTCGATAAAGGACAGAAATGGTAGGGACCTAACAGAAGCAGAAGATATTAAGAAGAGGTGGCAAGAATACATGGAAGAACTGTACAAAAAAAAGATATTCATGACCAAGATAGTCACGATAACGTGATCACTGACCTAGAGCCAGACATCTTGGAATGTGAAGTAAAGTGGGCCTTAGAAAGCATCACTACGAACAAAGCTAGTGGAGGTGATGGAATTCCAGTTGAGCTATTTCAAGTCTTGAAAGATGATGCTGTGAAAGTGCTGCACTCAATATGCCAGCAAATTTGGAAAACTCAGCAGTGGCCACAGGAATGGAAAAGATCAACCTTCATTCCAATCCAAAAGAAAGGCAATGCCAAAGAATGCTCAAGCTACACCACAATTGCACTCATCTCACACGCTAGTAAAATCATGCTCAAAATTTTCCAAGCCAGGCTTCAGCAATACGTGAACCATGAACTCAAAGATGTTCAAGCAGGTTGTAGAAAAGGCAGAGGCACCAGAGATCAAATTGCCAACAACCACTGGATCATGGAGAAAGCAAGAGAGTTCCAGAAGAGCGTCTATTTCTGTTTCATTGACTATGCCAAAGCCTTTGACTGTGTGGATCACAATAAACTGTGGAAAATCTTAAAAGAGATGAGAATAAAAGACCACCTGAGCTGCCTCTTGAGAAACCTGTATGCAGGTCAGGAAGCAACAGTCAGAACTGTACATGGAACAACAAACTGGTTCCAAATAGGCAAAGGAGTGCGTCAAGGCTGTATGTTGTCACCTTGCTTATTTAACTTATAGGCAGAGTACATCATGAGGAACGCTGGGCTGGAAGAGGCACAAGCTGGAATCAAGATTGCTGGGAGAAATATCAATAATCTCAGATATGCAGATGACACCACCCTTATGGCAGAAAGTGAAGAGGAACTCAAAAGCCTCTTGATGAAAGTGAAAGAGGAGAGTGAAAAGGTTGGCTTGAAGCTCAACATTCAGAAAACTAAGATCATGGCATCTGGTCCCATCACTTCATGGGAAATAGAAAAATAGTGGAAACAGTGTCAGACTTAATTTTTTTGGGCTCCAAAATCACTGCAGATGCTGATTGCAGCCATGAAATTAAAAGACGCTTACTCCTTGGAAGGAAAGTTATGACCAAACTTGATAATATATTAAAAAGCAGAGACATTACTTTGCCAACCAAGGTCCATCTAGTCAAGGCTATGGTTTTTCCCGTGGTCACATATGGATGTGACAGTTGGACTGTGAAGAAAGCTGATCACCGAAGAATTGATGCTTTTGAACTGTGGTGCTGGAGAAGACTCTTGAGAGTCCTTTGTACCGCAAGGAGATCCAACCAGTCCATTCTAAGCGAGATCGATCCTGGGTGTTCATTGGAAGGACTGATGCTAAAGCTGAAACTGCAATAGTTTGGCCACCTCATGCGACGAGTTGAGTCACTGGAAAAGACTCTGATGCTGGGAAAGGTTGGGGGCAGGAGGAGAAGGGGACGACCGAGAATGAGATGGCTGGATGGCATCACCGACTCTGTGGACATGAGTTTGAGTGAACTCCGGGAGTTGGTGATGGACAGGGAGGCCTGGCGTGCTGTGATTCATGGGGTTGCGGAGAGTCAGACACGACTGAGCGACTGAACTGAACTGAACTGAAGTGCCCAGAGTTAACTCTCAGAGGAGAAGCAGTGCAGACACCTGCTCCCCCCACTAGCAAGCGGGGGCTGCGTAGGGAAGCACAGGCAGCATCCCTTAGAGTAGAAGTACCGTGCCTGAATGCCCCGAGGGCAATCTGAGGGCGCTAACTGGAGATAGCTAAGCAGACTGTGGCATAGCTACCCCGCGAAAAGGTGAAAAGCCCCAACCTAAGACACCGCCAGACTCACTCATAGGACAAAGGACTGAACAGAGCTAGCCAGCTGTGGTTGGCCAATCCATCATCCCCGACCGAAACAGGCAGGGGAGAGCAGCCAGAGCCAGAAGGGGGCAACCGTGACACCAGAAAAGATTCCGATACCAAGCTGCAGGCAGGCTTCATTGCTAATCAAGACTTCCTGGGTTCGAGCTGATGAATATCCACCTGAGAAGGTGCGCTGGTTGTACACCCAGAAAACCGAATGGCTGGGACTGGTGAGGCGATAAGTCGCAGCGACTGTGCTCACCAAACACTTGGTCACCTTACCTGCTCGGACCAGGGAAGGGCACAAAATGCAGGCCCAACCAAGTCTGCACCTTTATGGAGTACCCGAGTACCTGAACCTGAGCGACTCAGACCTCGGAATTGCATACAACCCAGTATCAGCCTCGGACAGTTCCCAACAAAGCAACATAGAGCCTGAGCAGCATAAATAGGGAAAGCACACACGCCGTGAGTGGGGACAATCCCAGTGTAGCTGATATATTGCGAGCACTCCCCACAGATGCCAGTGATATTTGTTAGCAGCGTTCCTCCTTCCCCACAGCATGACTGAACAGGTGAGCCGGAAAAATTGTCCTTCACCGCCCCCTTGTGTCAGGATGGGAATTAGACACTGAAGAGACCAGTAAATAGAAGAGTTTAAACAGAAGGAATTGACTTGGAAGTGACAGATGGAGAAGTCTTGAGCCTACTGCAAGAATAAGACAGAAAACCAGAGGCAGAGGCTTAAGTCCAAATCCTGAGAACACCAAAGATATCCTGTTCCAGGGAACATTAATTGATAGGAGTTCATCAAATGCCTCCATCACTTCAGTTCAGTTCAGTCGCTCAGTAGTGTCCGAATCTTTGCGACCCCATGAACAACAGCAGGCAAGGCCTCCCTATCCATCACCAAATCCCGGAGTTCACTCAAACTCATGTCGATCAAGTCGGTGATGCCATCCAGCCATTTCATTCCCTGCATCCCCGTCTCCACTCACCCCCAATCCCTCCCAGCATCAGACTCTTTTCCAGTGAGTCAACGCGTCGCATGAGGTGGCCAAAGTACTGGAGTTTCAACTTTAGCATAAGTCCTTCCAATGAACACCCAGGATTGATCTCCTTTAGAATGGACTGGTTGGATTTCCTTGCAGTCCATGGGACTCTCAAGAGTCTTCTCCAGCACCACAGATCAAAAGCATCAATTCTTCGGTGATCAGCTTTCTTCACAGTCCAACTCTCACATCCATACATGACCATGGGTAAAACAATAGCCTTGACTGGACGGAACTTGGTTGGCAAAGTAATGTCTCTGCTTTTTAATATGCTATCTAGGCGAGTCATAACTTTGCTTCCAAGGAGTAAGCGTCTTTTAATTTCATGGCTGCAATCAGCATCTGCAGTGACTTTGGAGCCCCAAAAAAATAAAATCTGACACTGTTTCCACTGTTTCCCCATCTATTTCCTATGAAGTGATGGGACCAGATGCCATGATCTTAGTTTTCTGAATGTTGAGCTTCAAGCCAACCTTTTCACTCTCCTTTTTCACTTTCATCAAGAGGCTTTTGAGTTCCTCTTCACTTTCTGCCATAAGGGTGGTGTCATCTGCATATCTGAGGTTATTGATATTTCTCCCAGCAATCTTGATTCCAACTTGTGCCTCTTCCAGCCCAGCGTTCCTCATGATGTACTCTGCATATAAGTTAAAGTAACGGGGTGACAATATACAACCTTGATGTACTCCTTTACCTATATGAAACCAGTCTGTTGTTCCATGTCCAGTTCTAACTGTTGCTTCCTGACCTGCATACAGGTTTCTCAAGAGGCAGGTCAGGTGGTCTGGTATTCCCATCTCTTTCAGAATGTTCCACAGTTTATTGTGATCCACACAGACAAAGGCTTTGGCATAGTCAATGAAGCAGAAATAGATGTTTTTCTGGAACTCTCTTGCTTTCTCCATGATCCAGCGGATGTTGGCAATTTGATCTCTGGTGCCTCTGCCTTTTCTAAAACCTGCTTGAACATCCAGAAGTTCACAATTCACATATTGCTGAAGCCTGGCTTGGAGAATTTTGAGCATGACTTTACTAGCGTGTGAGATGAGTGCAATTGTGGTGTAGTTTGAGCATTCTTTGGCATTTCCTTTCTTTTGGATTGGAATGAAGACTGACCTTTTCCAGTCCTGTGGCCATTGCTGAGTTTTCCAAATTTGCTGGCATATTGTGTGCATTACTTTCACAGCATCATCTTTCAGAATTTGAAATAGCTCAATTGTAATTCCATCACCTCCACTAGCTTTGTTCGTCGTGATGCTCTCTAAGCCCCATTTGCCTTCACATTCCAGGTGAGTGATCACGCCATCGTGATTATCTTTGTCTTGAAGATCGTTTTTGTGCAGTCCTTCTGTGCATTCTTGCTGCCTCTTCTTAATATCTTCTGCTTCTGTTAGGTCCATACCATTTCTGTCCTTTATCGAGCCCATCTTTGCAGGAAATGTTACCTTGATATCTCTAATTTTCTTGAAAAGATCTCTTGTTTTTCCTATTCTGTTGTTTTCCTCTATTTCTTTGCATTGGTCGCTGAGGAAGACTTTCTTATCTCTCCTTGCTATTCTTTGGAACTCTGCATTCAGATGCCTATATCTTTCCTTTCCTCCTTTGCTTTTCACTTCTCTTCTTTTCACAGCTATTTGTAAGGCCTCCTCAGACAGCCATTTTGTTTTTTTCATTTCTTTTCCATGGGGATGGTCTTGGTCCCCGTCTCGTGTACAGTGTCACGAACCTACGTCCAGTGTTCATCAGGCACTCTATCGATCAGATCCAGACCCTTAAATCTATTTCTCATTTCCACTGTATAATCATAACGGATTTGATTTAGGTCATATCTGAATGGCCTAGTGGTTTTCCCTACTTTCTTCAATTTCAGTCTGAATTTGGCAATATGGAGTTCATGATCTGAGCCATAATCAGATCCTGGTCTTGTTTTTGCTAACTGTATAGAGCTTCTCCATCTTTGCTGTAAAAAATATAATCAATCTGATTTCGGTGTTGACCATCTGGTGATTTCCATGTGTAGAGTCTTCTCTTGTGTTGTTGGAAGAGGGTGTTTGCTATGACCAGTGTGTTCTCTTGGTTAAACTCTATTAACCTTTGCCTTGCGTCATTCTGTGCTCCAAGGCCAAATGTCCCTGTTACTCCAGGTGTTTCTTGACTTCCTACCTTTGCATTCCAGTCCCCTATAATGAAAATGCCGCCATACATACACTGAAAGCAGGCACCACCCAATGGTCAACAAGTTTCAGAGAAAGATATACCACACAAACTCTCAAGCAACAGAGGAACATAGCCCTGAGCTTCTATATACAGGCTGACCAAAGCCACTCCAAACCCATTGACATCTCAAACTCACTGCTGGACACTTCATTGCACTCCAGAGAGAAGAAATCCAACTCCAACCACCAGAACACAGACACAAGCTTCCCTATCCAAGGAACCTTGACAAGCCACCTGTCCAACCCCACACACAGTGAGGAAAGTACATAATAAAGAGAAATCCACAAACTGCCAGAAGACGGAAAGGCCACCCCAAGCACAGCAATATAAGACGAAGAGGCAGAGAAATATCCAGCAAGTAAAGGAACAGGATAAATGCCCACCAACACAAAGAAAAGAGAAAGATATAGGGAATCTACCTGATAAAGAATTTTGAAATTTGATAGTGAAATTGATGCAAAATCTTGAAAGCAAAATGGAGTTACAGATAAATAAATTGGAGACAAGGATGGATAAGATGCAAGAAAGGTTTAATAACGATTTAGAAGAAAGAAAAGAGTCAAAATACAATGAATAATGCAATAAATGAGATCAGAAACACTCTGGAAGGAACAAACTGTAGAATAACAGAGGCAGAAGACAGGATAAGCGAACTAGAAGATAAAATTGTAGAAATAAATGAAACAGAGGAAAAAAGAAAAATGAATTAAAAGAAATGCGGACATCTTAGAGACCTCTGGGACAATATTCAACACCCCAACATTCGAATCATAGGAGTCCCAGGTGAAGAAGACAAAAAGAAAGACCATGAGAGAAAACTTGAGGAGGTAATAGTTGAAAACTTCCCTAAAATGGGAAAGGAAATAATCACCCACATCCAAGAAACCCAGAGAGTCCCTAACAGGATAAAACAAAGGTGAAATACTCAAAGACACATATTAATCAAATTAACAAAAATAAAATACAAAGAACAATTATTAAAAACAGCAAGGGAAAAGCAACAAATAACACACAAGGGGATCCCCATAACGATAACAGCTGATCTCTCAACAGAAACTCTTCAGGCCAGGAGGGAATGGTAAGACATACTTAAAGAGATGAAAGAAAATAACCTACAGCCGAGATTACTATACCCAGCAAAGATCTCTTTAAATATGAAAGAGAAATCAAAAGCTTTACAGACAAGCAAAAGCTGAGGAAATTCAGCATCAGCAAACCAGCTCTCCAACAAATGGTAAAGGATCTTCTCTAGACAGGAAACACAGAAAAGGTGTATAAACTCAAACCCAAAGCAATAAAGAAAATGGAAACGGGATCATACTTATCAATAATCACCTTAAACGTAAATGGGTTGAATGCCCCAACCAAAAGACAAAGGCTGGCTGAATGGATACAAAAACAAGACCCCCATATATGTTGTCTACAAGAGACCCACCTCAAAACAAGGGACACATACAGACTGAAAGTGAAGGGCTGGAAAAAGATATACCACTCAAATAGAGGCCAAAATAAAGCAGGAGTAGCAATATTCATATCAGACAAAACAGACTTTAAAACAAAGGCTGTGAAAGGAGACAAAGAAGGAAACTACATAATGATCAAAGGATCAATCCAAGAAGAAGATATAACAATTTAAATATTTATGCACCCAACATAGGAGAACTGCAATATGTAAGACAATTACTAACAAGTATGAAGTGGGAAATTAACAACGCAATAATAGTGGGAGACGTTAATACCCCACTCACACCTATGGATAGAAGAACTAAACAGAAAATTAGCAAGGAACCACAAACTGTAAATGATACAATAGACCAGTTAGACCTAGTAGATCTCTATAGGACATTTCACCCCAAAACAATGAATTTCACCTTTTTCTCAAGCACACACGGAACCTTTTCCAGGATAGATCACATCGTGCGCCATAAATCTGAGAGGGTAACAGGCAGGAAGGCCAGGGGTCTCCAAGCGGAGGAAATAGCCTGCACATGTCAGACATTTTTATCTCTCTTAAGCGGCAGGAGGAAACAAACTAGTGATATTTTTTTCTTCTTTATACAAATTTAAAAGGAAGTTTCTCTTAAAATAATGTGTTGCCATAATGACACCTGGTTTCACCTGAAGTTAACTATTCTCAAATCTTGAGTTAACCAATGCATTTTTCTTATGGAAATGTTGGTCTTAAGCTATGTTAATGTACTACAAATTTACCCCAGACTCTTATCTTCAAGTCGGTTCCACCAAATGGCTCAGAGCCTACTTGATAAACCTCTATGTTATACTTAGGTAGTGTTCCCTTAATCTATGTAAAACGAAATTTTTGTATGGTAATCTGCCCTTCTGCAAGGTTCAAGTTAATCATTTTATGGCGCGGGATGAATAGTCTGGTGTCAAAATTATCCCAAAATGCATGTTATGGGTGAGGGGCCTGGTGCCATTCTAAGCCTTAAGACATTCCTTTCTTTCATTAACAGACTATAAGTGTTAACCGACATTAAGTGACTATTTAACATCAAGCTGAAGACTAGCAAGGGGGCACTCTTTCTGCCCCCTTCTGATGTCTATGTAAGAAGCTTTCTCTATCTCCTTTATCCTTTAATAAAATTTTATTACACAAAAGCTCTGAATGATCAAGGCTTGTCTTTGGCCCCGGTTTGATTTCTCCTCCTCCGGAGGCCAAGATCCCGGGGTCTTTGTGTCATTCCGGAACAACCTTTCAAATCTACCCTTGGCAAGTTCAAAAAAATTGAAATCATTCCAAGCATCTTTTCTGACCACAATGCAGTAAGATTAGATCTCAATTACAGGACAAAAACAATTAAAAATTCCAACATATGCAACCTGAACAATAAAATGCTGATTAATAAACACATCACAGAAGAAATCAAAAAAGAAATCAAAATATGCATAGACATGAATGAAAATGAAAACACAACAACCCAAAACCTGTGGGACACTGTAAAAACAGTGCTAAGGGGAAGGTTCATAGCAATAGAGGCACACCTCAAGAAACAGGAAAAAGGTCAACAAAATAACCTAAGTCTACACCTAAAGAAACTAGAAAAGGAAGAAATGAAGAACACCAGGGTTAGTAGAGGGAAAGAAATCTTAAAAATTAGGGCAGAAATAAATGCAAAAGAAACAAAAGAGACCATAGCAAAAATCAACAAAGCCAAAAGCTTGTTCTTTGAGAGGGTAAATAAAATTGACAAACCACTAGCCAGACTCATCAAGGAACAAAGGGAGAAGAACCAAATCAATAAAATTAGGAAAGAAAAGGGAGAGATCACAACAAACAACACAGAAATGCAGAGGATCATAAGAGACTAGTATCAGCAATTATATGGCAATAAAATGGACAACTTGGAAGAAATGGACAAATTCTTAGAAAAGTACAACTTTCCAAAACTGAACCAGGAAGAAATAGAAAATCTTAATAGACCCATCACAAGCATGGAAATAGAAGCTGTAATTAGAAATCTTCCAGCAAACGAAAGCCCAGGTCCAGATGGCTTCACAGATGAATGCTACCAAAAATTTAGAGAAGAGTTAACATCTATTCTACTCAAACTCTTCCAGAAAGTTGCTGAGGAAGGGAAACTTCCAAACTCATTCTATGAGGCCACCATCACCCTAATCCCAAAAGCTGGTAAAGATCTCACAAAAAAGAAAACTAGAGGCCAATATCACTGATCAACATAGATGCAAAAATCCTTAACAAAATTCTAGAAATCAGAATCCAACAACACATTAATAAGATCATGCAGCTTGACCAAGTGGGCTTTATCCCAGGAATGCAAGGATTCTTCAATATCCGCAAATCAATCAACGTAATACACCACATTAACAAACTGAAAAATAAAAATCATATGATTATCTCAATAGATGCATAGAAAGCCTTTGACAAAATTTAACATCCGTTTATGATAAAAACCCTCCAGAAGGTAAGAATAGAAGGAATATACCTCAACATAATAAAAGCTATATATGACAAACCCACAGCAAACATTATCCTCAATGGTGAAAAACTGAAAGCATTTCCCCTAAAGTCAGGAAAAAAACAAGGGTGCCCACTCTCACAATTACTATTCAACATAGTTCTGGAAGTTTTGTCTACAGCAATCAGAGCAGAAAAAGACATAAAAGGAATCCAAATTGGAAAAGAAGTAGTAAAACTTTCACTGTTCACCAATGACATGATCCTCTATACAGAAAACCCAAAAGGCTCTACCAGAAAACTACTAGAGCTAATCAATGAATACAGTAAAGTTGTAGGATATAAAATCAACACAGAGAAATCCCTTGCATTCCTATACACTAATAATGAGAAAATAGAATGAGAAATTAAGGAAACTATTCCATTCACTGTTGCAACGAAAAGAATTAAATACTTTGGAATATATCTAACTAAAGAAACAAAAGACCTATATATAGAAAATTATAAAGCACTGGTGAAAGTAATCAAAGAGGACACTAATAGATGGAGAAATATACTGTCTTTGTGAATTGGAATAATAAATATTCTGAAATGAGTATACTACCCAAATTAATTTATACATTCAATGCAACTTATCAAGCTACCAATAATATTTTTCACAGAGCTAGAACAAATAATCTCACAATTTGTATGGAAATACAAAAAATCTCAAATGGCCAAAGCAATTTTGAGGAAGAAGAATGGAACTGGGGGAATCAACCTGCCGGACTTCAGGCTCTACTACAAAGCCACAGTCATCAAGACAGTATGATACTGGCATAAAGACAGAAATATAGATCAATGGAACAAGATAGAAAGCCCAGAGATAAATCCATGCACCTATGGACACCTTATCTTTGACAAAGGAGGCAAGAATATAAAATGTAGAAAATCTCTTTAACAAGTGGTGCTGGGAAAACTGTTCAGCCACTTGTAAAAGAATGAACCTAGAACACTTTGTAACACCATACACAAAAATAAACTCAAAGTGGATTAAAAATCTAAATGTAAGACCAGAAACTATAAAACTCCTAGAGGAGAACATAGGCAAAACACTCTCTGACATAAATCACAGCATGAATCTCCATGACCCACCTCCCAGAATATTGGAAATTAAACAAATGGGACCTAATTAAAATCAAAAGCTTCTGCACAGCAAAGGAAACTATAAGCAAGGTGAAAAGACAGCCTTCAGAATGGGAGAAAATGATAGCAAATGAAACAACTGACAAAGAATTAATCTCCAAAATATACATACAACCCCTGCAGCTCAATTCCAGAAAAATAAATGACCCAATCAAAAAATGTGCCAAAGAACCAGACATTTCTCCAAAGAAGACATACAGTTGGCTAACAAACACATGCAAAAATGCTCAATATCCCTCATAATCTGAGAAATGCAAATCAAAACCACAATGAGATACCATTTCACACCAGTCAGAATGGCTGCTATCCAAAAGTCTACATGCAATAAATGCTGGAGAGGGTGTGGAGAAAAGGAAACCCTCTTACACTGTTGGTGGGAATGCAAACTAGTACAGCCACTATGGAGAATAGTGTGGAGATTCCTTAAAAAACTGGAAATAGAACAGCCATATGATCCAGCATTTGCACTCCTGGGCATTCACACCGAGGAAACCAGAATTGAAAGAAACACATGTACTCCAGTGTTCATTGCAGCACTGTTTATAATAGCCAGGACAAGGAAGCAACCTAGATGCCCATCTGCAGATGAATGGATTAGAAAGTTTTGGTACATATGCACAATGGAGTATTACTCAGCCATTAAAAACAATACATTTGAACCAGTTCTAATGAGGTGGATGAAACTGGAGCCTATGATACAGAGTGAAGTAAGCCAGAAAGAAAAACACCAATACAGTGTACTAACGCATATATATGGAATTTAGAAAGATGGTAATGATAACCCTGTATATGAGACAGCAAAAGAGACACAGATGTATAGAACAGTCTTTGGGACTCTGTTGGAGAGGGTGAGGGTGGGATGATTTGGGAGAATGGCATTGAAACATGTATATTATCATATGTGAATCAAATCACCAGTCCAGGTTCGATGCATGATACAGGATGCTCGGGGCTAGTGCATGGGGATGACCCAGAGGTAGGATAAGGGGAGAAGGGAGAGGGGAGGGGGGTTCAGAAAGGGGAACTCATGTACACCCTGGGCGGATTCATGTCAATGTATGTCAAAACCAACCATTATAATATTGTAAAGTAATTAGCCTCCAATAAAAATAAAATAAAATCAATCATTAATTTCCAAACAAGTGAAGAATTTACCATTGTTGAGCTATACAGAGGGCAAGTGTGCTTGATTAGAGCATTAACTGTACTTTCACATTAGCTGATGTGCTTTGCACTCTGTTCTTGTAGATTTATTTTGTTGACAGTAGACTGATGTCAAGTTTTTGTAAATATTTTTATTTAGCACTTTTACTCTGAGTGTACAAACTGATTTTAAATGTGATTGTATATTTTGGTTATAAATTGGAAATTTGTAATAAAAATTAAATGATTTGTTCTCTATTTGTCATCCGTACCTGATTGAGTGTAATTTTCTACATCATCTACACTGCTATTTTTAAATTAGGTTCCATATTTTATGTTTTTCTAATTACTGATTTTTTCATTCACAATAGCATAGACTCCACAGTAATCTGGAATATAACTATATCATTCTGTACCGTATCTCTGGAATATACCTACATTGTTCTGAATGCTCTCCCATCTCTATTCATTATTATATCCCCATGCATACCATTACCAGGTACATAACAGGAGGAAAAGACGAATGCATCAAAGTACCTGTATCAATTTCCCCAATAGGAAGTCCTACCCATGTAAGCAAATCAGATTTTTGTTTTTGTTTTTCCAAACACAGGACAGCCGATTAAGACTTAAACTGGTACTAGAGTGTTTTTTGCCTAGATCATGCATTCTTTAGTTGGAAGGGACCTTAGAAATCAAAGATTCAACTTCCAACCCAGTACCAATATCCTCCAAAACCAGCTTTTATAAGCCTCTGTTTGAATGATTTCAGTAACAGGAAGCTTACTATTCTAAGGCCTTCCATTCCATTTTGAAGTCAGCTGACAACCAAAATGAACAAAGTAAGCAAGGAAATTAATTCTATCCTCAAGTCTTCATAAAGGAGCTGCTGGCATCTTCATTTCAGCCCCGTGAGACCCATGTCAGACTTCTAACTTACAGAAGGTGATAAGTTGCTTAAGTGTTGCTTACACACATAAATTTATGGTAATTTATTAGAGCAGCAGAAAAAAAACTAAAATATTCAGCCTCACACTTGCACATATGCAAAGCATGGGCAATTAACAAGCGAGGAATGGAAAATGGCCCAAGGAATCCATTAAAGACCAGAAACATTGTACAGAACTGGCCTGTTGCCATGAAACAGACTGTTGAGGTGGCTTGGAGAAGCTGGAGGTACTGAGATTCGTAAGAGCAATCAGTTTCTGGAGCCCTTCTTCCAATATTATCCTTCATTTTTATTTCACCATTATTGTCCAGTTTTCTTTTTATTCCCACTTCTTTATCTTCTCTTCCATTGTACTTTCCTCCTTTTTAAAGCAATGCTCTTTATTTTTCTCTGCTAATCAAGTGTATGTTTTTATCAACCTCACACTACCACTAGCATACCCACCCAATTTGTTGAAAGGAGATAAGGAGCAGAAAATGAAAGGAGCCTTGAGAGAAGGTTGAGATTTTCCAGCATGCCAAGAATTAAAAAGGTAAGGAATGTAGCTTTACCACCTGGTCTCTGAGTACTCCAGTGCAGCACACAAATTCACAAATGAGGGTTATATACAAATCCACTTATTAGAAAAAAAAAAAAAAACTAAGCAGGCACGCAAAAATATTTTGAAAATAATAAAAGGTTTTTGCTAAGGTACTGATTAGTGACTGTCTTCTATTTTGCTGGTGAAAAATTATGTTGAGCCCGTTTCATTATCTCTTAGCTCAAAACTAAGGCCACCTTAAGGAGCTAAGGGAAGGTTTTCATCAATTTCAAGTAACATTAGATGAGGTACTGAACAATAGTAAATACAGTAGAAGCATCTAAACACTTAAGTGAATCAGTAAAGCATGTACATTTTTATTTTAAGGATTGCTTGGCACCAGATTTTTAGGAAAGTGTTTGCTGAGTATGATGACTAAGATCCATGCACTAATGTCTGTGGTACAAGCTTCTGATTTCCCACATGTCCTGCTGGCTACAAGGGCAGAAGGGACATTGTTCTCTGGCGACGGATTGGGCTTTGGTGGAGCCAGTTTAAAGGCACTATTGGTAATAATCCCAAGGGCACAAGTATTACCTCAGTCATCAGTCTAATAGATTCCAAATGAACTTTTAGCACAAAACAGGGAGAGAAGTCTCTTTCATTTCCAATGTGATGATAAGCATTTCTGGAAATTCAAAAAATTATGTGGGCCACATGACTGTCAAAAATTGGCTTGTTTCTAGAGCCATTGCTGCAGCAGTAAAATTGATAAGCAAGTACAGAGGAGAGCCAAGTCATTTAACCTGAAAGTCCTTTTCTTCCTCTCTTCTGTCCTAGTCATTGTCAGGAGTTCTTTTGCCAGAAGTGTGACATATTTAATCAGAGGCTTGTTTTTGCTGTCACAGTTTTAGTTGTTTTTCCAGAATCAAAGGTTATGTTCATATTGTTTTTCTTGTTTGTTGATGAAAGTAATTTTAGGAAATGATTTTTCAAGTCTCTGTGGCTGTTCATTAGCATTCATTCATTTATTCAGTAAACATACATTTGTTTACCTACTCTTTATCAGGTAGTGAATAAGACCTTAGAAATTCAAAGAAGAAAATGTCATGATTTATACTCCTACAAAGTTCACACTCTGGTAAGGGGATAAGCTTGTAGACATCTGAGTACTGTAATGGTGGTGTGTTTAAAATGTTATTTGAGCACAAATGTGGAAGTAGTTACTTCTGCCATGAAGACTGGGTGTTCAGAGAACTATTCAAATATGAAAGATTCAATTGACAGGAATTTATTAATCACCTAATAATTGCTGAGGTTATGGTAGGGAACAAATAGACAGTTGTCCTGTTGTAGTTCTGTAATTGAAATTTTGAGTCTAGGGAGAGGAAGCAGACAATAAGTAAAGACAATAGCAGATTAGTTTCAGATACTAATAAGTGTTATGAGATAAAACTAAGTGTCTTGTAGGGAAAGGCTTAAGGGTCTTGGTTAAACAGTGTGGATTTTATTCAAAGTGCAGAGGTGTGCCACTTCAGTGCTGAAATTTGTGCTCAAATTTCATTTTAGTTAAGGGGTTAACATGACTAATTTTCCTTTTTAAAAAATTATCCTGCTGGCTCTATGAAAATGGATTGTGAAAATCAAGAATGTGCACAGGGAATCCAATAAAAAAGCAAATGCATTAGTTCAGGTTAGAGATAATAATGACTAGGACTCAGGTGGCAGTTGTAGAGATGGACAGGAAAGGGAAAATTCAGGATGTCTTAAAAGTAGAGTCAGTACCACAAACTTAGAAAATTAACTCATGGTTGCCAGAGGGAAGGGATAGTTGAGGACTTTGGGAATGTCATTTACACACTGTTATATTTAAAATGGATAACCAGTAAGGACCTACCGTACTGCGCATGGAACTCTGCTCAGTGTTATGTACTGGTCTGGATGGGAGGGGGTCTTGGGGGAGAATGGATGCATGTATGTGTGTGACTGAGTCCCTTCACTGTTCACCTGAAATTGTCACAACAGTGTTAATGGTCTGTATCCCAATAAAAAATGCTTTTGGGGTTAAAAATAGATGAAATTTTATAAATAAATATTGCAAGGTAAAATAGAATCAGTAAGATTGACATACTGGATGTGATATGACAGGAAGGGTGTGAATGAAAGATGACTGCTAGTTCTTTAGTTAGAGCCGCAAGGTGGAGTCAGGGCCACTTACTGTGGTGGAGAAAACTGGAGGAATAGCTGCTGGAGGGGAAAACCAAGAGTTCTGTTTTGGAAAGTTTTAAAGTGACCGTTACCCAAGTGAAGATGCCAAGTAAGCAGCTGAATATAAGTATAGAGCTCAGTTCAAGATTTTGGCCTGAGTTTACTCAAGTTCATGTCCATCAAGTCAGTGATGCCCTCCAACCATCTCATCCTCTGTCACTCCCTTCTCCTGCTCCCAGTCTTTCCCAACATTAGACTGCTTTCCTCCAAAGATATGCATTTGCTTCTGACAACTGCATGGAGTAACAAGCAATCCAGGAGACTTTGAGTTATATTCTTGGCTTAAGGTTCAGGTCAAAGAAGTTATTAAACGTATAATATTATACTGTGAAAAATCAGTAGGCAGGTTTGAAAAAAAGAGGCCTCGCTGAATGTCTAGATATGAATGTTTTAGTCACTGAAATTAGAAACAGTAGATTAAGCACAACTCATGAGAGACGACTGAACTGAAACATGCACGCTCGGTTGTTCGGTCAAGGCCAGCTCTTTATAAGCCTGTAGGCTGTAGACAACCAGGCTCCTCTGTCCATGGAGAAGATTATGGAGAAATTTATGTGGTGATTTTTAAAAATTTATTTTTTGGCTATGTTGTACAGCATGTGGGATCTTAGTTCCCCAACCAAGGGTGGAACGTCTGCCTCCTGCAGTGTAAGTGTGGATTCTTAACCACTGGACTGCCAGGGAAGCCCTGTGTAGTGATTTTTAAGTGTTTAAAATTCTTTGATATTCTCCTCTTCAGGAGGTGGAGCTTCATTCTCCTTCCCTTAAGCATAGTTCAGCCTTCTTGATTTGCTTCTAACAAACTGAATAAAGTGGAACTGAAGGTGTGTGATTCGGGGACTGGGTCATAAAGGATGCTGTGGCTTCCTGCTGCTGCTTTCCCTCTCTCATACCTCAGCTTGGGGAAGCCAGCTGATCTGTCCAGAGACTACTCAGGCAGCCCTCGCAGAGGCCCCTGTGGGGAGGAATGGAAGTGAGCCAACCTGGAAGCAGCTTTCTCTCCAGCCCTGGTCCCACCCTCCGTTGATGACAGCCCCAGGGTCACTTGACCTTCACCTCGTGAAAGACACTGAACCAAAACCACCCAAGTCATTCCTGGATTCCTTTCCCCCAGAAACTGTGTGAAGTAATACATGTTTGTTGCTTTCAGCAGCTAGGTTTGTTGGTAATTTATTATACAGCAATAAATAAGTAATACAAGGTTAATTTGAAGAAATTATCCTAAAGGCAGCACACGGATAGAAAGCGATAGAAAACATGAAATAAGATTAATCAATATTCCAGAAAGAATAATGGGAACAAAGAAATATTTGAAGTATTAATTGTTGGGAAATCTCTAGAATTGTTGAAAGACAATAATCATTAGGTCCATGGAGCCCAGTGAATCCTAAGATGAATATATATATATATATATATATATATATATATATATATATTAACAGCACTTAGACATCTTATAGGAAAACTGATGAATACCAGACGGGGAAAATATTCTTTAACAACACAGCCAGAGAGGAGGAAGCTCAGTCTCAAAGGGATGGTAATTACACTGAAAGCTGATTTCTCTATAGCAATAATGAAAGTCAGGAGCCAGGAATATATCTCGATTTACTGACTGCAAGACGACTGTAGTTTGAATGTTCTTTGAACATTGCCTTTCTTTTGGATTGAAAGGAAAATTGACCTTTTCCAGTCCGGTGGCCAAAGTTTTCCAAAGTGGCAGCACTTTCAAAGCATCATCTTTTAAGATTTGAAATAGCTCAGCTGGAATTCCATCACCTCCACTAGCTTTGTTAGTAGTCATGCTTCCTAAGGCCCACTGACTTTGGCCTCCAGGATGTCTGACTCTAGGTGAGTGATCCACCATTGTGGTTATCTGGGTAATAAAGATCTTTTTTGCATAGTTCTTCTGTGTATTCTTGCCACCTTAATACCTTGTGCACCTGTTAGGTCCATACCATTTCTGTCCTTTGTTGTGCCCATCTTTGCATGAAATGTTCCCTTGGTATCTCTAATTTTCTTGAAGAGATCGCTAGTCTTTCCCATTCTATTATTTTCCTCTATTTCTTTGCATTGTTCACTTAGGAAGTCTTTCTTATCCCTCTGTGCTATTCTTTGGAACTCTGCTTTCAGATGGGTATATCTTTCCTTTTTTCCTTTCCCTTTAGCTTCTCTTCTTTTCTTAGCTATTTGTAAGGCCTTGTCAGACAACTATTTTGCCTTTTTGCATTTCTTTTTCTTGGGGGTCTTGATCACTGCCTGTATAATATTATGAACTTCCGTCCATAGTTCTTCAGTCACTCTATCAGATCAAATCCCTTGAATCTATTTGTCACTTCCACTGTATAATCATAAGGGATTTAATTTAGGTCATACCTGAATGGCCCAGTGGTTTTCCCTACTTTCTTCAATTTAAATTTGAATTTTGCAATAAGGAGTTCACGATCTGAGCCACAGCTCCTGGTCTTGTTTCTGCTGACTGTATAGAGCTTCTCCATCTTTGGATGCAAAGAATATTATCAATCTGAATTTGGTATTAACCATCTGGTGATATCCACATATACAGTTATTTCTTGTGTTGTTGGAAGAAGGTATTTGCTATGACCAGTGCGTTCTCTTGGCAAAACTCTATTAACCTTTACCCTGCTTCATTCTGTACTCTTAAGACCAAACTTGCCTGTTACTCCAGGTATCTCTTGACCTCCTACACTTGCATGTCAGTCACTTATGATGAAAAGGACATCTTTTTTTTGTGTTAATTCTAGAAGATCTTGTAGGTCTTCATAGAAACGTTCAGTTTCTTTGGCATTAGTGGTTGGGACATAAACTTGGATTACTGTGATATTGAATGGTTTGCCTTGGAAACGAACAGAGATCATTCTATCAATATGCCAGCAAATTTGGAAAACTCAGCAGTGGCCACAGGACTGGAAAAGGTCAGTTTTCATTCCAATCCCAAAGAAAGACAATGCCAAAGAATGCTCAAACGGTATACCACACAATTACACTCATTTCACATACTAGCAAAGTAATGGTAAAAATTCTTCTAGCTAGGCTTTAATAATACACGAACTGAGAACTTCTAGATGTTCAAGCTGGATTAAGAAAAGGCAGGGGAACCAGAGATCAAATTGCCAACCTCTGTTGGATCATAGAAAAAGCAAGAGAATTCCATAAAAACATCTACTTCTGCTTCATTGACTACACTATAGCTTTTGACTATGTGAATTACAACAAAGTATGGAAAATTCTTAAAGAGATGGGAATACCAGAGCACCTTACCAGCATTCTAAGAAAGCTGTTTGCAGATCAATAAACAACAGTTAGAACTGTACATGGAACAACAGACTGGTTCTAAATTGGGAAAGGAGTCCATCAAGGCTGTATATTGTCACCCTGCTTATTTAACTTATATGCAGAGTACATCTTGTGAAATTTGGGGCTGGATGAAGCACAGCTGAAATCATCATTTCAGGGAGAAATATTAATAACCTCAGATATGCAGATTACACCACCCTTAGGGCAGAAAGTGAAGAGGAACTAAAGATCCTCTGATGAAAGTGAAAGAGGAGAGTGAAAAAGCTGGCTTGAAACTCAGCATTCAAAAATCTATGATCATGACATCTGGTCCCATCATTTGGCAAATAGATGGGGAAACAATGGAAACAGTGACAGACTATTTTCTTGGGCTCCAAAATGACTACAAATGTTGACTGTAGCCATGAATTAAAAGATGCTTACTGTTTGGAAGAAAAACTATGATAAACCTAGACAGCATATTAAAAAGCAGAGACATTACTTTGCCAACAAAGTTCCATCTAGTCAAAGCTATCGTTTTTCCAGTCATGTATGGATGTGAGAGTTGGACCATAAGGAAAGCTGAGCACTGAGGAATTGATCCTTTTGAACTGTGGTGTTGGAGAAGACTCTTGCAAGTCCCTTGGACTTCAAGGAGATCAAGATGGATTCTAGGAAAGAGGCTTCTGAGTAGGTTGACATCACATACTAAGGGGTTGCAACCCCTCATTTTTTGACCTTGGAGGAGCCTTTCTGTACGTGTGCAGTTTGGAAGGTTGCATTGGCTTCCAGAATGAGAACTACGTGGTTTCTTCACCTCTTAAATGGGCAGGCTCAGCTCCTTCTCACTCCTGCTATTACCTTCATCTTAGAGTATCTGTCTACTGGGGGACAGACTCCAGCTCTCAACCTGGGGCCCACTACCTCAAAGTGGCATGCGTGGAGGGGTGTGAAAGCTCCATGTTGTCTCCCCACACCTTGCTCTGGGCATCTCACCCATCTGGCTCCTCCTCCGTTACCTCATTTTATATTAAGCCAGTGATCTGAAGGCTCCATATGAAGACAGTGACATCAGATAATGGAAAGGGACTCTTGACGTGCACTTCCCTGACAATTAGTGATGTTGAGCATCTGTTCAGGGACTGATTGGCCATCTGAATATCTCTTTGGAAATATGTCGGTTCGGGTCCCAGACCACCCAGCACCACAGGATGCTCTCTGCCGCTGCCCAGCTTTCTCCAGTCAGATTTCCCGGATGGGCAGGAACCGAGGCCGAGTTATTTGCTTTCCTGCTGAAGTGAGGCAGAAGAATGAGCTGGTGGGGCCCCTTGATTGGAGTCTCAGGTCAGGTGGAACTGCCAAACAACCGTATTCTCTGGCCAGATGGAATCCCCAGCAAAACCACTGGCTGGGATGTCTGCTCCCGCACATGGTAAGTGGGTACATGGTTCACAGAGGGCCGCAAGCAGGTCCCTGCAAACCTGGCACCCTGTGTCTATTTGATCCCTGCTGGTGGAGCCCTGCCACTTCCTCAAGTAATTTCTTTGGGGCACGACCCAAACAGACCTCCCTGGAAGCACGTTCCACAATGCTGGGAAAGCGGGGTGTCCATTTAGGGCTCTCTTTTTGCCTGCCAGAGAAACTAGGTGGGGGCGGGGATGGGGGGCTCTTCAGGCAGTTCAATGCCAGCCTGGGGGAGAAACAGCATGGTCAGACTGTAATTGCTCCTTCTGCCTTCGAATGTGGTGCTCCGCAGACTTCGTGGTCCAGATGGGTGCTTTAGCCCCACCCCTACGTCTTACAATTTTCTCTGTGGAAAGATGCTGGTTGATCCTCTTGTGAGAGGGGCTGAAGTGGCTTGAGGCATGGCTCCATCCTTATGAACTTACCTTGGGGAAGATGCTGCTGCAGGCCCAGCTGGGGCACTGGGGCAAGCTCTTAATGGCCCAGAAAGTTAGCTGGTGATGGCAGGATCTGCTATTATTGGAGGGTCTCCTCTCAGGTTGGTTGGGCGGGGCCTGTGGCTCACTAGGGGGAAAAGGCAACTGGCGGCAGTAGCTGTGGGGAGTACTCACTGGTGTGAGCCATCCTGGAGACCACCGTCTTCTTACCAAGACCTGGCCCACCCAGCAGCCTTGTTGTTGTTGTTGAGTCACTAAGTTGTGTCTGACTGTTTACAATCTCATGGACGCTGCACGCCAGGCTCCCCTGTCCTTTACTATCTCCCGGAGTTGGCTCAAATTCATGTCCACTGAATTGGTGATGCCATCCAACCATCTCATCCTCGGCTGTCCCCTTCTCCACCTGCCTTCACTCTTTCCCAGCATCAGGGGCTTTTCCAGTGAGTCTGCTCTTTGCATCAGGTGACCAAAGTATTGGAGCTTCAGCTTCAGCATCAGTCCTTCCAATGAATACTCAGGGTTGATTTCCTTTAGGATTGACTGGTTTGATCTCCTTGCAGCCCAAGGGACTCTCAAGAGTCTTCTCCAGCACCAAAAATTGAAAGCATCAGTTTTGTAGCCGCTCAGAGATAAAGACTCAGTAGGTCTGAGGTGGGACCCAGGAATCCAAATCTGGAAGCATAAGGACCACACTTAGAAAAACATTCCTACACATTATAGATTCTCGAACCCATTAGGCAGCAAGCACATCCGCTGTATCACAGAAGGACAAATAAGCAGGTGATGATGAGTTGTTTTGAATACTTCTTGGGATTTTCTTTTTTCTTTCCCCTTTGTCCTGGAATCCTTTGCTCTGCAGCAGCTTGCCTGTGCTGTGGGGTGGGCACATGGGAAGTGTGGACACCTGCCAGCCAGCCTGGTGCGTGCAGCGCAGCTCCAGGGAGGGACAGGGCAGTTCTGAGTCGCCTTTCCTAATGAGCATCGCTTGCTGACTGACTGGAGGGGAGGAGCTCATTATTTATGTTTGGCCCAGGGCCTTCTCTCTTGATTGCAAAGAAACAGAGTCCCAGCGGCTTCCACCATGTTCACCTCTGTGGAAGAAAAGTAGAAAGATCACCCAACCAACACCTTAGTTCACCCTTCTCATTGAAAAGAGTTAGATTAGCTGGAAGGAAGCTTATGAGGCTGTTTGGCAGAGAATTTTCACACTTGATTTATTCCTTTCTTCCTCCATCCATTACCTCTTGCCCAGCCCACCTTGATCCCTTGAATAGGAACATTGACTGCTCCAAGTCATCCAAAATAAAGCCTCTGTTCTTTTGAGCAATTCCTGCTGCCCCAGTGCAGCCCCTAGATGCTTCAGAAACATAACTCTTAAGAAAAAAACATGAGGTTAAAGAATATCATGTCAGTAACCCTATTCCTGTAAAACGGCTGGCCTAATCCAGAAACTTCTTTTCTCATATTGTTCTGTTTCAAAATCCTACCGTACCTTTTTCTTGGTCTCTTGGTAGAACTCTAAAATAAAGCCCCTAGAGCCAAACATCTTTGGAGTTAAAAATTAAGTTGGGAAACAGGGTGGAATTTGTGGAGCTCAACTCCAAAGTGCTTTCCTGAACCAGCCACAGCCAACACTTCAGGATGATGATTTCAACATAAACAACCTTCTTTAATCATGAGATGGCTATCTACAGAGGCATAAAGGGAGGTTCTTCCCTCCCCGGAAGAGGAAGGTTCACTTCATCCTGGCCCCCGGTTCTGTAGCCCACAGGGACTGGAAAGGAGAGAAGCCTTAGCTCCTCTTCCTCCAGCCTTGGCTCCAGTTCTCCATCCATGGCAACCAGGACTCATATTGGCCCCTGAACAGCTTCTGGGTTAACCTTGTATTGATTAAAAAATGTCCGTTTTCATCTGTGGGAGTCCCTTCACTAGGTCTTGAGAGGTGAGTGATTTGCTAAGGTAACACTGCTCAGGGAGATGGCTCCCATCTGATGCCATTCTAGAATGGCTCCTATCATCAAGTTGTAAGACCACGGTACTCCCTTTGAACGTGGGCCGTAAGTTTAGATGAGAGAGAAGCTGGGGTGGGGAGGAGAATGCCCATCTTCCTTTCTTTCCTTGCGGCTCTTTTTGCCCATTTCTATATGTTTCTGCTTCGTGGAATCTTTCTCTTTGCTTTTGCTCCTCTGTAGCTCTGTTTAAGGCTTCCCTGGTGACTCAGAGTTAAAGAATCCACCTGCCAAGCAGGAGACTCAAGTTTGATCCCTGGGTTGGGAAGATCCCCAGAAGGAAATGACAACCCACACCCATATTTTTGTTTGGAAAATCTCATGGATAGAGAAACCTGGTGGGCTACAGTCCATGGGGTCACAAAAGAGTCGGACACAACTGAGTGACTAAGTAGCAACAGTCTTGTTTAAACCATGAGCTCTTTTTTTGGCTGCACCACTCAGCTTGTGGGATCTTAATTCCCTAAGCAGGGATTGAACCCGGGATATGGCAGTGAAAACCCAGAATCCTAACCACTAGTCCGCCAGGGAACTCCATTAAACCAGGAGTTCTGAACCTATGGTTCACGGATCCCTTGAATATACAAGAATATGTCTATTTTATGGGAAAAATCTCACAGTTTTCACATTGTCAAAGTGGACTGAGAAAAAAGAACTTCTAAACTCTCCCTCCATTTTCCTTTCTCTGACACTCTGGCTGCCCCCTTAGGATTCTGACTCTTGTACTGTTATGACTCTTCCTCCCTGATCCATGTCTCTCCCATTTCTTCTTTCATGTGCTGAGTCGCTCAGTCATGTCTGACTCTTTGTGGCCCCAGAGACTGTAGCCTGCCAGGCTCCTCTGTCCATGGGATTCTCCAGGCAAGAGTACTGGAGTGGGCTGACACGCCCTCCTCCAGGGGATGTTCCTGACCCAGGGATCAAATCCCTGTCTCTTATGTCCCCTGCTTTGGCAGGCAGGTTCTTTACCACTAGCGCCGTCTGGAAGGCCCTTCTCTCCTCCCTTCTCTCTTTCTCCTTCTGTCTTTGGCTTATTGCCCCATGCCATCTTTTTTTTTTTTTCTTTTTCTGAAAATAGGGTATAATAAAAAATGAATACTAATAATTGTCACATATTGGACAATGTTCAGTAAATGAAGGTTTAATTTCCCTAGGTATGTTCTTAATTTTAAAGCCACTGAAGTGGATATTTTTCTGTAAAAAAAAAAGCATTCATGAGGGGTAACTGCTGGCTACTTTTTTAAAAAGTCATCTGTGACGGTTCACTTTACCCACTGTGAGCCCTCAGCTATGAATGAGAGCATAGCTTCCTGCCCGCGGTCTAATCAGACATCGGGAGGGCAATCGCGCCCCCTCGTGTCACAGTTTTATATTGCATGTTGCGTTAGATGCGGGAAGGTACCTCCAAAGACAAGAAATCTAGTTATTTAATAGAATTTGAATCCATGAACAGGATTGCTTTCAACAGCTTGCTGGTCTATCCTAACGGGGCGCTTCAGAGAGAAAGAGGCAGAGGGAACAGGGAAGGGTCTGACTCTTTGTCGTCGGAGCAATACAAGACTCCTCAACCATTAGATAGAGTGGATCTTTGTCCTTAAAGAGTACAGACTGCAACCCCACCTTCTGGTGTTTCGATGTTTTGATATATTAATATTCCAGTATTTTGCTGGCATAATGCTCCCATTACGGTAATGTAAAAAATTTGAAATTCATCTTGATATACATTTAGAGAGTTAGACACTGCATTAATTTTCAAATGGTAAAGTTTACTCATCTGGAAATTGTTCTTTTATGCCTGTATAACATTCAAGAAGAGAAAGAAAATCAACTGACAGAGAATCTCTTGCAAGAATGAGTCTCCATTTTCAGATTTTAGAAACTTCATTTCTCATATTATCCCAGGAGAAGGAAATGACAACCTACTCCAGTATTCTTGCCTGGGAAACTCCATGAACAGAGAAGCCTGGCGGGCTACAGCCCATGGGGTGACAAAGAGTCCGATACGACTTAGTGACTATCCCTGCTTCAAACCCCTTAAAGTACCTTTTTATTGGAACTCTTTATCTCTTGGTAGAACTCTAGAATAAAAACCCAAGAGCCATGCTTATGTTTGGAGTTAAAAATTAAGTTGGGAGTTAAGGTGGAATTTGTGGAGCTTAATTCCAGGGTACCTTCCTTGGACCAGCCCCAGATCACACCCCGAGGAAAGGGAAGAAGCCTGGGGCAAAGGGCAGCATTAGACACTTCAGGTGGAAGGTTTCAACACAGATATCCACCTTCTTTAACCATGAGACTGCTCTACACAGAAGTGCAAAGGGAGGTTCCTCCCTCCCCAGAATTCTACAGTGTCCAAATGTAAAATCGTTGTTGTTCCCTGGGCATTCATCTTGTTCCTATGTAATGTGCAAAACTGAGATCCATCTGGGGATTGGAGAAGGACAGCATCCATGGGAGTCTCAGGGACCAAGGGAGGAGATGGTTCTAAGGTGAAAAACAATGATGGTGTTAGAGGCTGTTGTCAAAATGCTCCTACATCAAAGCAGCTCACCGAACTCCCAGAAACCTAGAAAAATAGGCAGTTACTGAGTCGCCGGGGAAGAAACCATGTCAGGGCAGTTTATATTGATTGCAGGCCAAACAGTGGGAAGAAATTAAATTAGCATCTCATCTTTTTTAAGAGACATGGGATGAGGTGGTGTGAGATGGGAGTGAGAGCCAAAAATTACTGAGCACCTACTGTATGCCACTCGCTGCCTCTCATTTAACCTTCAAAACAGCGTTGGGTGGTAGGTAGTATTAGTCCTAGTTTTCAGGAATCGAGAACTGAGAATCAGGTTAAACGGCATGATTTTTTCAAGTTCCTGTGATGAATTTTCTGAAGTATCCCACAGTAACTCCCTGCAAAGCTGAATCAAAGATGCGGTCAACTGTAGTTGCCCAGACATCACTAAGGACTCTCCATCCTTGCTGGAATGTAGTAACGTGGAGAACGTTAATTCCACACCCACCCCCGCCCCATCCAGCACTTTCTCTTAGGGATAATAGAATAAAAATCTGTAAGGAATAGTCGATGGGCTTCTGGGGGTGAAGTGGAGTTATAAGCCCTGGCTCCTAGCCGTCCTTCTGGACTGTAGAGAAGGCAGTGATTAACTCATAACTCTGGTTTGTTGAGGTGGTATGCAAGGTTAGAGAGAGCCGAAGGTTTGGGACCGCGCAGGAAGGGCGGAGCTGCTGCCACCAGAGGGCACCCTTCCTCCTGCCTGCACCCCCCGACCCGTCCGCACCCACCGCGTAGTTCTAGCCCCAGACAGGTCTCCACCCGCATCTCTTTCATTTCTCCAGTCTTTCTCTTTCTCCCCGCCCTCCTCCCTCCACGCTCCCGCGCTCCCCTGCTCCCGCTCTTCTCTCTGAGGATCATAAGGTAGCAATGAAGGAAACCTCCTAGAACTGCTTTTCCACCGCTAGGTACTTTGTTATCGTGTCTATCCATGGAGGTCTTTTGACAATTTTATGTGACCTTCACTTTGGGTAAATCTTTTCAGTCCTTAATAACAACGTTGCTGGAAACTGTTTCACCAGGAGGAAAATAGCAAGCCCACCGTACTAGAATTACAACAGGCCTTGCTTTTTAACTTTTAGAGTGACAGGTAGTTAAAAAGCCAATTTCCAGGTGATCACATAAATATGCGTCTAAGTTAATGGGAAAGGTGTTTCATAAAACAAAATCTAGCCTTTTTCCAAATTCCTTTTAAAAACGAAATAATCCAGAATGTTGTAGAAAATAGTTGGATCTTTTCCCAACATGATAAGAGGAAAGACGTAAGTAGGAAGATTGGGAAGAGAGAGGGGATCACACAGAGGGATGGGGTAGGAAAAGAAGTAGGAAGATAAGGAAGACATAGTGGGAGGAGGGCACAGAGTTTGACCTGAGGAAAAGAGGGTGAAAAAGTGATGGGGAGAAAAGGGAAATAAAAGAGGCATAATGGTTCCTGTATCACGTGCCCGGAATGACTTAAGTGGGTAGAAATTAAAGCCTGGGTGTTGATAGCACCTTAAGTTTTCTTTGCCTATGAGGTGAAAGGTGAGGGGGAAATCCGGGGAAAAGTGTCCTAGAGAAACTGCTAACTCCGCCATCTTTCTCAGAGCATGTGCTCATCATACCCACAGCAGAGGAAACTGCAGAAGGAAGGCCCAAATCTGTTCCCCCTCGGAACAGGTGAGGTGAATGTGCTTCCATCTGCCAGGCTGTCTGCTTGCTTTGCACATCTCCCCAAATCATATGCTAACAGCACCCATCGTCTGCCATCCTGGCACGAGGCCCAAGAAGATGCAGCTAAATTAGAACGTGGGGGAGAGGAGGAGAGCATGGCTAGTTTTCTGCTCTAGAATTTGTGGTAATTCATGAGTCACTGCTGCTGTTTAGTCGTTCAGTCGTGTCCGACTCTTTAAGACCCCATGGATTGTAGCCCACCAGGCTCCTCTCTTCATGGGATTCTTCAGGTAAGAATACTGGAGTGGGTTGCCCTTTCCTTCTCCAGGGGCTCTTGAGGCCTTTGGAGGTCAGGACAATTGAGATACTGTAGAAAAGGATTCAGGGTTTTGTGTTGGGCTTGCCCAGTCTCTCCTCATTCCCTTTGACCTGGTTGGTGTGCTTCTGAACATCAGCAGATTTTTGTGGGACAGTCTTGGGATTCAGTTGAAATGAATGCTCCTCCAAGATAAGGCTCTTTAGTTCATTTTTGGTGGTCTGGAGTTCATTCCTTTTTCAAGTCAAACAAGTATTTGTTGCATGAGTTCCACATGTCAGAACAGGAAACAGGGTGGATTGAAACCACAGAGATTCTCTTCTCACAGAGCAGGACCAGCAATAACCAAAGAAATAAACAAGAAATCTATCAACAAGTAACATGAGTTACACAGAGAATTACAATAAGTCGCCGTAATAGTGAGTGAAAGGGTGGTCTTCTGGGACGGGTCATCTGAGCTGGTGACATCACTTGGAGTACCAGAGGCCCCTGCCCTGCCAAGATATGAGGGGACACATTGCAGGCTGATGCAAAGGCTCCAGCCCAGGAGTAACCTTGGGACATTTGAGGAACAGAGACAAGGCTCACTTGTCCTGAGCCCAGTGAATGAGCAGAGAGGTGTGGGGTGAGTTGGAAAGACAGTGGAGGGTAGCGGGAATCACTGAGGCTTTTCTGACTCAAAAGAGGGAATTTGGAATTTTTTTCCAAGTGCAATGGGAAATCATTGGAAAGCTTTAACCTTAGGGGTAATTTGATCTGGTCTATATAGACTCAGATGGTAAAGAATTTGCCTGCAATGAAAATTCGATCCCTTTGTCAGGAAGATCCCCTGGAGGAGGGCATGCAACCCACTCCAGAATTCTTGCATGGGATATGCCATGGACAGAGGAGCCTGACGGGCTACAGTCCATTGGGTTGCAAAAGAGTTGGACGTGACTGAGTGACTAACACATGCACACACATATTTTTAAAAGGTCACTGGTGGGTTTGTATAGAGGGAACAAGTCTGGGATCAGGGTGGATACCACAATGGTAAAACAGAAATTCGCAGGGCCCAGACTTGATGGTGGTGGAGTTGTCGAAATAGAGATGTAGAGAAGAGAATGGATTAGGGTGCATTGTGAATGTAGCATTGAAGGCCCTGAGGAAGATGAAAGAAGGAGACCTGGGAACATCCCTAGATTTTTGGCTTAAGTAACCAAGTGGATTGTGTTGCCCTTTTCTGAGATGGGGTGCTTGAAATAGGAGCCGGTCTGAATGTGGGAAGTTAGAGTCAAGAACTCTCTTCTGAGCAAGTTCATTTGAGATGCCTGTGAAACCATTCAAATCTTCATCTAGAGTTCTGGGCAGAGGTCAGGGCTGAAAATAGCAATTTGGAGAGCCATTGGGAAGTAGGGAGAATCCCCTAGTGCTGTTTTTTAAATTGCTATTGCGTTTGTCTTCCTCTGCTTTCCTGGTGGCTCAGATGGTAAAGAATCTGCCTGCATGCAGGAGACCTGGGTTTGATCCCTTGGTCTGGAAGATTTCCTGAAGAAGGAAATGGCAACCCACTCAAGTATTCTTGCCTGGAGAATTCCATGGACAGAGGAGCCTGGCGGGCTACAGTCCATAGGGTCACAAAGAGCTGGATACAGTTGAGCAACTAATTATTTCCTTCTTTTTTGTCTTCCTCTGCCCACATTCTCTTCACCTAAGACCATGCAGCCTTCTATTCTTGATATACTGGCTTTTTCTTTGTATGTATGATGACCTAGGCTGACCAAAGTCCTTATTGACCTTGATCGTCTTTCCATGTCGAAAATATGGGAATAGGTATCCCCAGTTATACAAACATACACACACACACTTCTGGATCTTACAGCATATATATGTAAATACAGGTTAAGGAAAACTCATTGAATTGAGCAGTTGGGAAGGCTTCCAAAATATCTATATCAAAAGATAATATCAATTTTTAATGACCTTTACTGGTGGCTCAGAGGTAAAGAATCTGCCTGCAATGTGGGAGACTCAGGTTCGACCCATGGGTAGGGAAGATCCCCTGGAAAAAAGCATGGCAACCCACTCTAGTATTATTGCCTGAAGAACTCCATGGACAGAGAAGCCTGATAGGCTATAGTCCATGAGGTAACAAAGAGTCAGACATGACTGAGCAACTAACAGACCCACACCCTATTTCTCTGATAGAAAAACTGAACTGCAGGTGGATCTAGGTTTTCATGTACAGCTTATCAGGGTAGAGGCAGAAACTAAGCCCCATTCTATATCTCATTTGCTGGACAGCAGAACTACAGAGACTTGGTAACACATCTAGGTGTCCTTTCATCCCCAGCCTGAACCTGATACCTGCAAATACTCTGCCTGTTGCTGTCACTGGGACCAGAGGAAACAGGAATGTACTGCGACTCCAGAGCCCAGCACTGAGCTCTAGCTCTGACCCTGAGATCCAAAAGAAAGAAGGAAAATTATTGAGGATTATTATGTGGCAAAACTGTACCAATGCTCTTCAGGTTTCAGTCTTAATTTAAACAGCAGTCCTGTGAAGTGATTCCTATTATGCCTATTTTACAGATGAGGAAACAAGGGCTCAGACGGGTGCAATGACTTCCTGGTGTTTGGGAATCAAGTCCTGATCTATTGGAAGCTATTGTCCTGTGTTGCTCCACCTTGTCATGTACCCAAGGGCCAGATTGTTAACCTCTCTGCCTTAGAGTTTCTTCATTTATTAAATGGAACATGACATTTTTTATTTTTATGGGTTCATCTAACTCTGATATTAAGGATTGTAAAATGCATTTGAATGCTTAATTTACCACTTTTCTAAGCAAGAGTTTTGAATCATACTGTGAGTGACGTACTTTAGCCAGAGTGTGACTTTCACCCTTTCACTGCAAGAGGGGATAATTGACCTCGCTTGTGGAGTGTATTTGTTACCCTGACACCCAGGAGTGAAAGGCTACATAGACACGGAAAGGATACTGATATAGCTTCTTTGTTCACCTTGTTTATACCTCTTGGTTTCTTCTTCCTTTTCTTTGTCTCTGGAAAATGCTTCTCATATTCTGAATCCTTGTACTTTGAAGACCAATTTTGTCAGAGAAATATCAAAGGAGACATGGGGTTAAATATGGAATTGATTCATTTCACTTTGAGCTGTAGTAGCCTGACTGTCACCCCAGACCTCGTCATCCTGGTGAGAGCAGAGGCTTGGCACTCTGGGATCACCACTTCCTTTGCCAAAGCAAAGGCAAAGGGTTCTTTCTTAATTGATGTTTGCCTGTCTGGATCCTGAAAATCATTCTGATGGTAGAAAGGAAAGGCAGCACCAGGCTGACAGCATGATGTTTTGGTCAAAATCTATCTTCACCGAAGAAATTCTCATGGTGTTTTTATCTCATCCCTTTGGCTGGTTGTCCATTTATAACATGTTTTAAAACTTTAGCAAGGTGAATCTTCTTAGTGGTCTTGACAATTATCTAGTCATGAAGAATTGTTATTATTAATTTTGTATAAAATATATCATGAATGAGGGTTGGATTTTGTAAAGTACCTTTACTGTATCTATTAGTATGTTCATATGATTTTTCTCCTCTAGATTGATATGCTGGGTTCCTTCAATTCACTGATTTTGGAGGGTATGCAAGACTGGAGTTTTGAACTAGCCTTGTATACCCAGGATAAATTTCACTTGGTTTTATTTATACCATTACAGAAGAACGTTATAAAATTCTTTTCATATAATGTTGGCTTCAACTTACTAATAATTCTCTAAAGATTTTTTGCTTCTGTGTTCATGGGAGATACTAGTTTTGTTTTCTTTTCTTGTGAAGTCTTTGTCTGGTTTTGGGATTGAGATAGTACTGTCTTCACAGAATGAGTTAGGAAGTGTTCCTTGTGCCTCTCTTTTCTGGGAAAGATGCTAAGGGAATCGATACAGTTTCTTGCTTAAATGTCTCTTAAAAGTCATCAGTGAAACTGCCTGGGCCTAATGCTTTCAGTTTTAGAAGGTTATTAATTATTGATCCACTTACTTTCTTTAATAGAGAAAAGCCTGTGAAGATTATATATTCTCTTTGTGTGAGTCTTGATAGAAAAGAGTTTCAGAAAAAAAGACCTGCATCTTCAAGGAATTGACCCATTTCATCTAAGTTATCATATTTGTAGGCATAGGTTTGTTCATTGTATTACTTTATTACTCACAACATCCATGGGAGGTGTAGTGATAGCCCCGCTTTCGTTTCTGATATTAGTAATTTATATTTTCTCTCTTTTTTTCTTTACTAGCTTGGCCAGTGGTGTATCCATTTTATTGATCTTCTCAAAGAATTGGCTTTTGGTTTTGCTAATTTTCTCTGTTGCTTTCCTGCTTTCAATTTTATTTATTTCTATTCTAATTGCAATCTGCCTCCCAATGCAGGAAACTTAAGAGATATCAGTTTGATCCCTGGGTCGGGAAGATCCGTTGAAGGAGGGCATGGCAACCCACTCCAGTATTCTTGCCTGGAGAATCCCAGGGACAGAGAATCCTGGTGGGCCACAGTCCATAGGGCCTAGAGAGTTGGACATGACTGAAGTTACTGAGCACACATGCATGCCCAGTCTAAGCTTAGATTACTGGCTTTAGATCTTTCTTCTTTTGTAATAAATGTATTAAATGCTATAAACTTCCCTTTTTGCACTGCTTTCTCTGTATATGATAAATTTTGATAAGTTGTGTTTTCAATCAGTTTAAATTTTTAAAATCTTCTCTTGAGTCTTCTTTGACCCATGTGGTATTTAGAAGTGTATTGTTTAGTCCCCAAATATTTCAGAATTTTTCAGCAATATTTTTGTTATTGGTTTCTAGTTTATTTCCACTGTGATTTGAGAGCCTGCTTTTGTTTCTCTCTCCTTTTTTTTTCTTTTTTAATTTGTTAAGGTATGACATGGAAGCAACCTATGTCTACCGACAGATAAGCAGGTAAAGGAGATGTGGTGTATACACACACAATGGAGTGCTTCTGCTTCTGCTGCTGAGGCTTCAGTCATAAAGAGTGAGATACAGCCATTTGCAGCAACATGAGTGGACCTAGAGATGATCATACTAAAGGAGGTAAGTCAGACAGAGACAGATATTGTATGATACTGCTTATATGTGGAATAGAAAAAAAAAAAAAAAAACGATACAAGAGAACAAAACAGAAATAAACTCATGGACATAGAAAACAAATTTATGGTCCCAAAGGGGAAAGAGAGGGAAGGATAAATTAGGAGTTTGAGATTATCATTAACTGTTGTATATAAAATAGGTAACAAGGATTTACTGTATAGCACAGGATATTATACTCAGTATCTTGTAATAACATATAATGGAAAAATAATCTTAAATAGAATATATAGTTTTCTCTTGATTAGTATTAATGTGGTGTATCTTTCTCCATTTCTTGGATTTAAAAAACTATTGTATCAAATCTATCACTAGTGAAATTATTACTTTAAAGAATGTAACCACTCTTCCAAAAGGCAGGATAGTAAGCCATTTTTAGTCATTCACACCTTAGTATAAGTCAGTGTATAAGCTCCTTTCAGTAAACAGATAAGGACAATTTTATGTGGAAGGAAATGGAGAAGCTGTAAGAGATGATGAGTCAGTAGTTGAGAAAGGGAGATAGAAGCCCTACAGAGAGAAAGGAGTGGTAGTCAGATGTAAAAGACAAATCTTGTTCTCCTTAAGATTTTTGCTCAAGGCTGATAGTGCCTGAATGTGTGGGAGTGAATTCATTTCTAGGTGAATTCTAGGTGAATTCATCAGTAACTGTGTACTGAGTGTGGACCTGTACCGAAGTCCCCATTTCGGTTGAGTCCAGGGATACCCTCAGGATGAACAGCGTAGGCGAGAAAAGGAAGAAAACAAAGCAAGTCAAGTCTTGGTTGAGTGTTGAATCAAGACTAATTTATTTTTTCACATCAGTGTTGTTTATATACCCTAAACGAGTACAATTCTAAAGGGGGGCAGTGAACAAAGTAAGCTTAACATTACGTCAGTTTGCCCTTTACAAACCAGAATGCTTTCCGCATACTTCTCTGTTTACTAGAGTCTTTTTTATAGTAGATATTAATACATTATCTTCTGACCTTGAGGCCTATTAACATCTCATGACCTTTTCTTACAAGCTAGGTGAATGCAAAGCTGTTTTTTGTAAGCTATTCTTATTTTTCCACTTGCCTTGTGCTAAACAGAAAACAGAAAAGTTATAATTTAATAAGGTAAAAGTTCAACAGGTACAGTATATTAGAAATTTAACACAATGGTCAGTTCTTTTTAGTTACTACACACAGACTCTGTGGCTCCTGTGAGGCAGCCTCTGCCTCGCATTCCTGGTTAAAAGCCTCGGTTGTCTTATGGTTTCTACACTAGAGCTAAACTCTTATTATTCTAAATTCTAAGTATAGTAACCATAATTTCTACATCAAGAGCAAAAACACAGCTAGCAAACGTTGATTCAGTAACAACTTCTAGAATAATATTTTTTATATTCTCTAATAGGGCTTCTTCACCCCCCGAAGGGCTCTATCTATTAGGGCTTTTGTGTGATCGGGTTCTTTATGCTATTTATGATTAAGGTGTTGTGAGCAGTCATGTGCATTAGTGCCAAGGGCAAAAACAAGTTGATTTTATTTGGAAAGAGATTGGGGAAGGTCTTCTGCCTGTGTCACAGAAATTAAGGTGCAGTCAGAAAGATAAGCATCAGAAAGAGAGATATCATCTTTAAGGTGAGCACCGGGGCAGCTTTTTGAAATCCCTGAAGTTCTGATCTGCCTTGCTTGTCGGGTCTTGTCCTCATGACCTTATCATGGGTGGGATCTCACGTGCTGGCTCCCAGCAGACCTGGATATGGAGCAGGAGCTAGGAACACACAAGGGCTCCCAGGAACAACCTAGTGACCACCTAGTGGCTCCATACTGTCTGTCTTAGAAGTTGCTGTGGTTTTGCTCTCTAGGTATATGAAATTGAAGGGAAAACAAAATTAATTTATGGCCTTATTCCCCAAGGTTGCTTTTTTGCTTCCTTCCTTAAGCCACATCATCTCAACCCCTTTTTACTTGGACTGCATCAAGGTAGCCTAGTGTTCCCAGCTATGCTCAACTCCAGGAAGTGGGATGTTCTGTAAAAGCCCACTTCCTGGCAGAGTGTCTCAGTCTTGAGAGGATCTGTCCAGGCAGAACTAGCCCTTCAGCCAAGTTGAGTATGTGGTGTGTCTTGATGGTGTGATTTGAAGACCGCCCACAGGGTTCCCACATTCAAAAAAATTTCTTCTCTACTCATGCCTAAAATCCTATCCTTGATGATTCATACCTGTTGTTAACACCTGGTGCCTGGAAGGGAAAGACACGTGGATGTTTACTTCCTAATTTTGCCTGGCAGTGGCCCAGGATTAGGGTCATAAAGGGACTTCTGAGTGTATGAATTAGAGTGTCTTGCAACTTCTTGTAAATGTTGACAAAATTCAGTATGAGGTCTCAAGACTTTGAGGCAGGGGGAGAAAATCAAAGAGGCTTTCAGTGATTATTTCTTAGGAAACAGGTTAACAGCAATGGGCTGGGTTTGACCAAACTTAGGCTGGATCACGGTGTTCCACACATGACCATTGTGTACCCTTTTTTTGTATTCAGATCATGTGAAAGCATGTGAAAGAAGACTGCATGTTGGTATCTATTCCACTCTGTCTTTATTGGACTAAATTTATTATATGGTAGTAATTTGGTAGCTTGACTAAAGCTTTGCTGAGTACAAACAATCACTTACGCTAATGTCCCTTCTTTCCATTTATATCCCATTCTTAGTTTTTATTTATTTATTATCTTTTTGGCTGTACCAAGTGGCATGCAGAATCTTAGTTCCCTGATCAGGGATTGAATGTGTGCCTGCTGCATTGGCACAGACTCTTAATTACTGGGTTGTCAGGGAAGTCCCTTTAAATTTTTTTTAATCTTATCTTTCATTCTTCTCCACTCTTCTCTCAACCAGTTAATATTCACATGCCCACAGTGGTCTCCACACCATCTTACTTTCTGAGCATGACTGCATGTGGACATTTATGGATCTCAAATGTGGACCCATTTTCATCTCCCTTGGGGAAAGCCTTGCCTGTCACTGCAGGCTTCCTGGAGCCTCCTGAGTAACCTCTTCAGGCTCTGCTCCCTTCAGTCCTCCCAATTCCATGTGATAGTCCATCTGAGAAAGTCTGTCATTCAGTGGGGCAAAGTGGAAACATCCTGGACACAGGTCAGAGATTTGAGCTTGAACTCCTGTTCCATCATTTTCCACTTCTAGATGATTCTGTAAGATAAATGGCAATTAGCCAGTTCTACCTTAGTAATAAGATCTGAGTATGTGGAGGCAAAAATGTGATGTGTTAACCAATGTTCAAAGCAGAATTATTCACAATAACCCAAAGGTGGAAACAACCCGGATGTGTATTAACATATGAATGGATAAACAAATGTGGTATATTCACAAAGTGGAATATTATTTAGCCAGGAAAAGGAACAGAATTCTGACACATGCCACAACACGGATGAACCTTGAAAACAGGCTAAGTTGCAGATGCCAGATACAAAGGGACAATTATTGTATGATTGCATTTATAAAAAATACCTAGAATAGGAAAACTCCTGGAAACCGAGTAAATTAGACATTAGATGTTAGTGGAGATAGGGTGAAGTAGAGAGTGGGGAGTTATTGCTTAATAGGCTCAGAATTTCTGTTTAGAGTGATGGAAAATTATGGAGTTAGTTGTGATGGTTGTATAATTTGTGGCTGTCACTAATGCCACCAAATTCTACACTTAAAAATGGTTCAAATGGTTCACACTTTATATTACATGTATTTTGCCACAATAAAAGATAGTAAAAAGAGCAAACCCAAAACCTGGGAGTTTAATAATAAAACTATTGATCTGACTCAAGATTCCTGGCATGGGAAGAGACCCATAGAGCTACGAAAGGAGTAAAAACTCAGGAAAAACAAGAATTAAGGCCTAAAATCAAGCAAACATCGCTTGCTTGGGAATGGCAACTTAGATAAAGTGAAGTTACCAGGAGTGGGGAGGCAGATACAGCTGGTGAGTAGATGCCAGATCAGGAAAAGCCTATGTCTCTTGCAAAAGAGAGTCAACCCGACCCAGGGGAGGGTTTTTAAGCAGAAAGGAATATACATGTATCAGCTTTGCTCATGAGAAAAATCACTCCAGCAAGGGTGGGGGATGATTGTACAAGAACACCATTAAGGGGACTTCCCTGGTAGTCCAGTGGCTAAGAATCCACCTTGCAATGCAGGAGGCACGGATGTGATCCTTGGTCGGGGAACTAAGATCACACCTGCCGAGAAGCAGCTAAACCTGTGCACCACAACCACTGAAGCCCAAGTGATTTTATGCCTGCGTGACACAACTGGGGAGTCCATGTGCCCCAACAAAAGGCCCCGCATGATACAGTAAAGAGCCTGCATGCCGCCACTGAGCCCTGACGCTGCCAAACGAATGACTGAATCAACAAAAGGACAACACTGAAAGCAGAGTCAACTTCTGGGTTAAGCTGTAGGACAGGTGCACCCCTAGTCTGCACTGTAAACAGGTACAGAGCCCTTGAGAGCCAGCTGGAGTTACAGGACACCCAGCAGTTTCTCTTGGTTGTCTTACCCGCCTTCGGTTCAGCTCAGTCGCTCAGTTGTGTCCGATTCTTTGCAACCCTATGGACTGCAGCAAGCCAGGCCTCCCTGTCCATCACCAATTCCAGGAGCTTACTCAGATTCATGTCCATTGAGTCGGTGATGCCAGCCAACTATCTCTTCCTCTGTCGTCCCCTTCTCCTGCCTTCAATCTTTCCCAGCATCAGGGTCTTTTCAAATGAGTCAGCTCTTGGAATCAGGTGACCAAAGTATTCAGGTTTCAGCTTCAACATCAGTCCTTCCAATGAACTCCCAGGACTGATCTCCTTTAGGATGGACTGGTTGGATCTCCTTGCAGTCCAAGGGACTCTCAAGAGTCTTCTCCAACGCCACAGTTCACAAGCATCAATTCTTCAGCACTCAGTTTTCTTTATAGTCCAACTC
The DNA here is from genome assembly GCF_049115385.1 of Moschus berezovskii. Lineage (NCBI taxonomy): Eukaryota > Metazoa > Chordata > Mammalia > Artiodactyla > Moschidae > Moschus > Moschus berezovskii. The sequence goes on along the minus strand of NC_142485.1, from coordinate 45,582,650 downwards.
TCACATCCATACATGACTACTGGAAAAACCATAGCCTTGATTAGATGGACCTGTGTTGGCCAAGTAATGTCTCTGCTTTTTAATATGCTGTTTAGGTTGGTCATCACTTTCCTTCCAAGGAGTAGCGTCTTTTTGTTTCATGGCTGCAGTCACCATCTGCATGATTTTGGAGTCCCCCAAAATAAAGTCTGCCACTATTTCCACTGTTTCCCCATCTATTTGCCATGAGGTGATGGGACTGGATGCCATGACCTTAGTTTTCTGAATGTTGAATTTTAAGCCAACTTTTTCACACTCCTCTTTCACAAGAGGCTCTTTAGTTCTTTTTCACTTTCTGCCATAAGGGTGGTGTCATCTGCATATCTGAAATTATTGATATTTTCTCCCAGCAATCTTGATTCCAGTTTGTATTTCATCCAGCCCAGCATTTCTCATGATGTACTCTGCCCGCCTTCACACAAGTTTTATCGGTTATAACAGGAGCACACATGTGTCTTGCAGTGGGCTCAGCCTCATACCAAGTCCATCAAGTGTGAGAACGACCTTGTGGAATGTAAGTCCAATGACACGACAGCTGGGTGAGCCCTGGAAACTCTCACCTAAATGTCCCTCTTCCTGCCAAGATCATCTCAGGGTGAACACCCTAAGAAGGGAAATGAAAGAGGGGTGTTTTCCTTCAAGCTGAGAACATTCTGATTGCTTCACTTGTGCCAGTCCTATTTCTCTTACCCAGACTGAGTGAGCCTCTCTCAGCTTGGAAAGAATGCACTTTCTCCTGCTAGGTTTGGTCTTCTTGCCCATTCCCCACCCCCACTGCCCTGGAGGCTATGTAGGGGCCCAGATTCTCATGGCAATGCCCCACTGCCCATGGCTCCCCACTAGCACTGCTGCTCAGTTGGATGCTCTGCTCCAAACCCACAAGGCCTACCTTCTGTCTGCTCCCAAAAACGGCTCCCTGGCACCCTCCTGGTTTTGAGACCCTGAAACCAGTTACCTGGGCTTGGTGTTGGGCATGCTGGTGCTCCAACTCTGTGTTCAGTGACCTCCTGTTGGTAGCTTGAAATCAGCCATGTGGAAGAATTTATGATGCTAAACTCAGCCACTCTGCACTGGTGCCGAATAGAATCTCAGAGACAGAGTTTTGGGTGAAGTAGAAAATTATAGCTTAATTGCTTCACCTGGAAAAAGGGGACACAGCAGGCTCATGACCTGAAAATCTGTGTGTCCCTACCTGGTAGGATTTGGTGAGGAGTTTTATAGCAATGATATAAGGGCAGGGCTGTTGATAAGGGTCAGACTTTGTGCAGGGTCCAAGTTCCTTTGATCTGGCCTCAGAGGATCCCCTGATGAGCTTTTCGATTCCTGAGGTTATCAAACCGCGACCTTCTCTCTGGCATGAAGAATGCTTCAAGTAGTTAACATCTCCTGTTTGTTCAGGGAGAGCATCTCCTTCTAGTTCTGCTGCTGCTGCTGCTAAGTCACTTCAGTCGTGTCCGACTCTGTGTGACCCCATAGACGTAAGCCCACCAGGCTCCCCTGTCCCTGGGATTCTCCAGGCAAGAACACTGGAGTGGGTTGCCATTTCCTTCTCCAATGTGTGAAAGTGAAAAGTGAAATTGAAGTCGCTCAGTCGTGTCCGACCCTTAGCGACCCCTTGGACTACAGCCTACCAGGCTCCTCCATCCATGGGATTTTCTAGGCAATAGTACTCTAGTTCTGCAGAAGAGCTCAAAGATATTGCTAAGTGTATCTCTTAGGGTGGAATTGGGATTCTATACCAAGGCTGCACTATTGTTTCTTGGCCTCTCCTCTCTTGTCTCTGCAGCCTCTCCCTTCCCTGATTAGCAGCTATTTGAACCTGTCCTTTGGGATTCAGGGAAGGTCATGGAGGCTAGGGCTTCCCTGATATCTCAGTTGGTAAAGAATCTGCCTGGGGTGCAGGAGACCCCCGTTTGATCCCTGGGTTGGGAAGATCACCTGGAAAAGGGAAAGGCTACCCACTCCAGTAATCTGGCCTTGAGAATTGCATGGACTGTATAGTCCATGGGGTCGCAAAGAATCGACACGACTGAGTGACTTTCACTTTCATGGAGGCTGAAGCCTATTTCCTACAAACAAGAAAGGAGGACACAGAAAGTTGTCTATGCCCAGAAGCCCCACAGGTTTCTGCCCAGTTTTATTTACACCTCAGAAATCTTCAAACACCATGAATTAGAGCATTTCTTTCTGGAGAATCAGTTGTTTCTATCAGTATACCTCTAACTGGGCTTCTGGTTCTTTTAGAAGAATTAACACACAAATAGATGGAACTGGAGGCATTAGGGCTTTGTTCTCTCAGAGAGCTTCTGGGTTCCCATCATCTCTAAAAGCAGGAGGCAGGACCCAGTAATGATTTTCTTCTTGTTGAAACCATGTAGTGGGGTGAATTGGGAGAGGCTGGCTCATCTCAGGAAGACTGGATCAGTACTTTCAATGAATATTCAGGACTGATTTCCTTTAGGATTAATTGGTTTGATCTCCATGAAGTCCAAGGGACTCTCCAAGAGTCTCCTCCAACACTACAGTTCAAAAGCACCGATTCTTTGGCACTCAGCTTTCTTTATGGTCCAACTCTTGAATCTATACATGACTACTGAAAAAACCATAGCTTTGACTAGATGGACCTGGTTGGCAAAGTAATGTCTCTGTTTTTTAATATTCTGTCTCAGTTGGTCATAGCTTTCCCTCCAAGAAGCAAGTGTCTGTTAATTTCATGGCTGCAGTCACCATCTGCAGTGATTTTGAAGCCCAGGAAATTAAAGTCTGTTACTGTTTCCATTCTTTCCCCATCTATTTGTCATGAAGTGATGGATGACTTTAGGAACAGATTTTATGATTTCAATCCTTGCATCTCCTCATATCTAGAGAAGCACTAAATCCCTTCACGGTGACATCAGATCCTCATGACTAGCAGAAAACCTTTTGTAAAATGAGTGCTTAATGTTACTGAACTTCCCCTTCACCAAAACTTTATATATTGACCTCCTCCCACTACTTCTTTGGAGCAGTCTCCCAGAGTTATCTGAGATGCTGACTCTTTGGCTGCAGTCCTCATTTTGCCCCCAATAAAACTTAACAGCTCTCAAGTTGTGCATCTTTTTTGGTCGATATCCCCAAGCTGAGGCTCTTATTGGCCTCCTGAATGAAAGTTGAGTTCTTTGCAGGAGGGTGTTTGTGCGTGTCTTCCAGTGATGAGATCCTGCTTACAGTTCTCCACCCATAGCCTCTCTGACCTTGTTCTTGAGGCACAAATGCAAGAGATGGCACCTTCCTCCCTGGGCACATGGACATACCTTCTCCAAGCCCTTCCTGCAGGAGGTCAGACAGATCTGATCTACTATCTGTGAAGCTAAAGGCTGTCTTCTTCCATTAATATCTCTGTTTCCACTGGGAAAGCCTGAAAGGTGTTAGAGGACAGAAAGAAGAATGCTGTAATCAGTTTAGTTTTACTGTGTTCAAGTTGACAGGGTTTTGATATGTTTGAGACTGTATACAGGATTACTAAATAAAAAAGACTGAGTGCAGAAGAATTGAAGCTTTTCAATTGTGGTGCTGGAGAAGTTCTTGAGAGTCCCTTGGACAGCAAGGAGGTCAAACCGGTCAATCCTAAAGGACATCAACCCTGAATATTCATTGGAAGGACTGATGCTGAAGGTCCAATACTTTGGCCAACTTATGTGAAGGGCAAACTCATTGGAAAAGACCCTGATGTTGCGAAAGATTGAAGGCAAAAGGAGAAGAGGGTGGCAGAGAATGAGATGGTTAGATAGCATCACTGACTCAATAGATATGAGTTTGAGCAAACTCCAGGAGATAGTGGAGGATAGGGAAGCCTGGCGTGCTGCCGTCCATGGGGTCGCAAAGGGCTGGACATGACTTGGTGACTGAATGACAAACCAGAAGGAATAAATCCTGACAATACCTTGATCTCAGACTTTCAGCCTTTAGATCTGTGAGACAATAAATTCTGTTGCTTAAGTTGCCCAGTCAGTGGTAGTTTTAGCTCTAGTAAACTAATACACTGCCCTAATAAATTTACTTTTCTTTTGTGCCACATCAGGGTTTGCAGATAAGCAAAACTGTCTTGGTTCACTAAAACCTCAGAATTTTTTAACATGTAAAGTGAAGGGAAACTAAAATACTGCAGTTCCATCCAAAATTAGAACTAGTCCTCCACAAGTTAGAAATGTTTAAAAAGTTATTTAGTAAAGATAAAACAGCTTGCATGCATGCTCAGTCTTTCAACTTGTTGGGACCCTGTGGACAATAGCCTGTCAGGCTCCCCTGCCTTTGGGATTTTTCAGGTAAGAATACTAGAGTGGGTTGCTATTTCCTCCTCCAGGGAATCTTCCCCATAAAGGATCGAACCTGCATCTCCTGCATTGGCAGGCAGGTTCCTTACCACTGAGCCACCAGGGAAGCCTTAAGACATATTAAACTCTCTATTCATCGTTCCCAAGGTTCTTTTCACATTTGTTAACACGTATATTTTCACATAGACTCATAGGCCATGTGCTTTCTTGGGTTCTGTGCTTTTAACGTTATTTGATAGAAATATTTCTAGTTAGTGATGATATTCATATTTTTATTTAAGTAGCTACATATCATTTTTTTAAAAGATGGTATTAGCTCAGATGGCAAAGAATCTGCCTGCAATGCAGGAGACCTGGGTTCGATCCCTGGGCCGAGGTTGTTTTATTAAATAAGTGAGCAACTGACACACACACGTGTTACCTTTATGCCTTTCACATATTTTTAGCTGTTTGTTACTTCCTAATTTGTCACTGTGAATATTTTTGTATAATTTATTTTTACCCTACTTGAACTGTTTCCTTGAGGTGTATACCAAGAAGAAAAAAGTCCTGGATTAAACACTTAGTCTATCTTCTGTATTACTGTTATTTTCTAGACAGATTGAGCTGATCTGTGGTTTCACCAGAACTAAAAACTAACTGTGCAGGATTTTCCATAATCTTCATGTCATTTAGTTTTATGATTTTAAAATGACTTTTCCTAACTTAAAAAGCTTTTCCGTGACTGACAGTTGCTTAGTTTTTCACTTATGTCACTACCCGGGACGGGGCCCTAGGCGCTTTGAAAGCATCATTTATCTTCATCTTTGAGATGTGGAGCAATAGGCAACCAGTGCTAGCTCCCTGTAGTCCTGCTGAGCGCGTCCGGCGCCTCCCTTCCCTCGGCCGGTTCCCGCACACGGTCCCCACCAGCCCTGGGTTAGTTCTCGGACGATCCCGCCAGGGGTCAGTGCAGGCTCGGCGGCGGGCTTCGGCTTCCCACAATGCACCCGGCGCTGGGGTCCGGAGGTGACCGAGCTGCGGCTGAGGCGGCCGAGCCCCGAGGGTTTGCGGACGGCCGAGGGGCGGGGCGCCCAGGGGGCGGGGCCAGCGGCTCTGGCCTCTGTCTCCCGCTGCTGCGCTTCTCCTGCGGGCAGTGCCCGGGCTCCGGTCGCGTACTTCCCGGTCTCAGAGACCTGTCCACCTTGAGCTGTAGCAAAGTAGTGGGGGGCTCTTCCGGGTCATCCTATTTTTTCTTGGTGGTGGGGTGGGCTGTGAAATCCTAGCTGTTGCCAACCGGAGAAGCCCTAACGTTGCTAAAATTTAGGGATGGAGCAACCAGTTTCGCTCCGAAGAATTTGTTTAAAATTCTTGTTTCTGTCCCATTCTCCCGGTGCCCTCCAGTCTCCTCTGGGCTTTGGTAAGCCTGATTTGGGGTGCCTGTGCCAGGGTAATTTCAAGCTCTAGGTTCATCTCTCCTGCCTTATGGAGGGATGCTAACTAGCGCGTGGGGTTAGAATGCGTGAGAACTTTTATGGGTGTAGGCCGGTTTCTTCAGATGTGTGCCTATGTAACAACTCCTGAACAAAATTAGACGTACTTTTTTAGTATGTGTAGGGGTCCTGAGTCCTCTCTGTTTCAGGGAGTTAGAGGAGTCTCTCTCGTGCCCGCCTCTGCCACCATGTAGCCACCAGGAGGTAGCAATCCTGGGATCTAAGCCAAGGGGTGCCCTCAAATTCTACACCCCAGGACACTGTTTCCTAACGGTCTGTGCCGCCGCATCCCTGAGCTCCTCAGCACAGCTGACCCTCCTTTTGAGATCCCAGCTTTTCAAAAAAAGTAAAGTTTGACAGATACAAAGCGCTGGAATATGCGGGCACCTCGGGACAGCTTAAGCTTGTTGGAGGTCTGTCGTCCTCAGCCTGTTTTTTGGTCACACTTCATGGCTCAACCCATTCGGTCTACTTTCTGTTACCCCAGTGCTCCCCTTGGTAAAAAAATGCCGATCTGAAGTAATCCCAACGTGAAACTTGCAACTCTAAAGTGACTGCACCTTTCCCCACTTCTAAAGGCTTAGAAAAGCACTTCAGTGTCCTGATCCTGAACTTCAGTGCAAAAAAATTCTAGTTTCAAGGGTTTATTTTTCTTTAAAACACTTACCCAGTAAATATCAACTGGTTGATTTTACTTGTGAAATCCAAGTTTCATTTTTGGATTAGTAATAAAGTTTGTAACTAGGAAAACCATCCAAATGATATATTCTTCAGATGACCGTAATTAACCAAGTAGCTGATAATAAAAGGCAGATTAGAAATCAAGTAAGCTTGGGTCTAAAATATTTCTGCCTCTGAGAAGTTTGGAAAGATAAACTTTCTTTCTAAAAGTAGAAGGAACACAGATTCCACCACCCCCCCGCCTTTTTTTTAGACTAGACAGACCTCTTAATTTGAGATAATAAAAAATATGAAAGTTTTTTCAAACTGCTAGCACCTCGCCTGTGTCCACCCAAAGAAAGAAAGTAAGTCTAGGAGCTGTAAATCTTTAAGTAGAAATTCTTAATGATCCTTAACACCATGTCTGGGTATGTTCCTACAGAAGTGTCAGTTCTCCATCAAGTATAAAATTATGAATTTCTCATGTATAATATTTTCTATTTGCAAAAATATTTTCCATATCTCGTGTTAATACTTAAAAGCATTGTCTATTTGTGAGTAAAATGATTCAAATATTTAAAAGGTTAAAAGCAAGGAAAAACATGGTCTTAGCTAGTCTACATCAGTGATTCTCACCCTGAGGGCCTCAGTGAGTGGCAATAAACCCCAGAGATAAAAATCAAAATCTGGGGAAGCGTCCATGGTGGTCCACGGGTTAAGAATCTACCTTGCAATGTAGGGGAGGCAAGTTTGAGCCTTGGGGGAGCTAAGACCCTACATGCCTTGGAGCAACTAAGCCTGAGCATCACAGCTACTGAACTTACTGGATGCAGTCACATAAATAAATTTTAAAAATTCAACAATAAAATCAAAAGTCATTAATAATAATTGCCAACACCTGTAAGAACTAGAGTGCACCATTTGAAGCTTAAAAGGAGCTGGTTAATGGTGGCTCAGGTGGTAAAGCATCGCCCTACAGTGAGGGAGAGACAGGTTCAATCCCTGGGTTGGAAAGATCCCCTGGAGAAGGAAATAGCAACCCACTCCAGTATTCTTGCCTGGGAAATCCCATGGACAGAAGGAGCCTGGAGGCTATAATCCATGGGATTGCTGAGTCAATAACCTCAGATATACAGATGACACCACCCATATAGTCGAAAGCGAAGAACTAAAGAGCCTCTTGATGAAAGTGAAAGAGGAGAGTGAAAAAATTGGCTGAGAGCTCAACATTCAGAAAACTAAGATCATGGCATCCAGTCCCATCACTTCATAACAAATAGATGGGGAAACAATGGAAATAGTGGCAGACTTTATTTTGGGGGACTCCAAAATCATGCAGATGGTGACTGCAGCCATGAAACAAAAAGACGCTACTCCTTGGAAGGAAAGTTATGACCAAGAATATTAGACAGAATATTAAAAAGCAGAGGCATTACTTTGCTGTCAAAGGTCCATCTAGTCATGTATGGATGTAAGAGTTGGACTATAAAGGTCCATCTAGTCATGTATGGATGTGAGAGTTGGACTATAAAGAAAGCTGAGCAACAGAGAATTGATGCTTTTGAACTGCAGTGTTGGAGAAGACTCTTGAGAGTCCCTTGGACAGCAAGGAGATCCAACCAGTCCATCCTAAAGGAGATCAGTCCTGGGTGTTCATTGGAAGGACTGATGTTGAAGCTGAAAGAAACTCCAATATTTTGGCCACCTGATGCGAAGAGCTGACTCATTTGAAAAGATCCTGATGTGGGGAAAGATTGAGGGCAGGAGGAGAAGGGAACAAGAGAGGAGGCGATGGTTGGATGGCATCACCGACTCAATGGACATAAGTTTGAGTAAACGCCGGGAGTTAATGATGGACAGGGAGGCCTGACCTGCTGCAGTCTGTGGGGTCGCAAAGAGTCAGGTACGACTGAGTGATTGAACTAAATGCCAAAGTGTTCTTGTTTTCACGCACTGATGAGAAATAGTTTTGGGATAACTTCTTGTCAGGGGTCGTGTCATCATGACTATGAATGTAGAGATCAGAATATTTCTCAGATGCTGAGAAAAGGAAAGCATCTCTCAGAACTGTGCAGACTCGAGGAACTCAAAAGTACCTTGAAAGTACCCTTTGGTTTCCATCCTTCATGGTGAAAATTTTTTAGAAATGCCCCATTTCATAGTAATACTAATTATTCTGTAATAGTCATGTAGTATGAGACTACAGAAGCAGTTATTCTGATTAACTCAAGAGTTAATCATGTGTGAACTATTTCAACTTTCTTACAATAAAAACACCAATCTGTTTCTATTGTCATCTATTCGTTCAGTAAACAGCCTGGCACTGTGCTAAGACCGGAAATACAGAGATGAGTCTTCTAAACCACTGACTTTGAGGAGCTGATCTATTTGGGGAAATCAACCCACAGATGGTTATACTGAAGCCTGTGCTTGGCATGGTCGTGGATCTCTGCTCCTGGTGCTGTGGGCCTCGAGTCCAGCCTGGTGGAGCCAGAAAGGCTCTGGAAATGCTGCTGCTGCTAAGTCACTTCAGTCGTGTCCGACTCTGTGTGATCCCATAGACGGCAGCCCACCAGGCTCCCACGTCCCTTGGATTCTCCAGGCAAGAACACTGGAGTAGGTTGTCAGTTCCTTCTCCAATGTGTAAGTGAAAGTGAAGTCACTCAGTCATGTCTGACTTGTATCGACCCCATGGACTGCAGCCTACCAGGCTCCTCCGTCCATGGGATTTTCTAGGCAAGAGTAATGGAGTGGCTTGCCATGCAGGAATTAGTAATTAAAGGATGACTGGCTTTAGCTAGGATTGGAGGAAGGGTGCTCTAGGTGGAGGGGACAAGCATTAAGAACACCGTGGGCCTGGGACTTCCCTGGTATTCCAGCAGCTAAGACTTAGTGCTCCCAATGCAGGTGACTATAGTTTGACTAGGTCAGGGAACTAGATCTCACATGCCACGACTAAGTGTTTGCATGTCCCGGCTAAAAATACCACATGCCGCAACTAAGACCTGGTGCAACCAAATAAATTCAGGGTAAAGTGGCAAAATCGGAGAAATAGACTGAAGAAAGAAAGGTCTGGCGAGGGTAAAGGGTTAAAAACTAAGTGGGAGGGTCAGGAGCCTGTCTGTTTTAGGGAGTTCACTCTGAATCTGTAGTGGAGGAGGGACTCAAGAAGCCAGGGAGCAGGAAGCTGTAACAAAATAAAAAAATGAGGAGAGCTTAGCATCTGTAGAATGCATGACACTTTCCAGCTCTGTCATCTGTTACTTTGGTTTTCACAACCACCCTTTGCAGTCAGTAGGGTGAGATTCACATCTTCATTTTCTTTTCTTTCTTCTTATTTTTATTTTATTTTTTAAATTTATTTTATTGGAGGCAAATTACCTTACATTAATATGTTGGTTGGTTTTGCCATACATTGACATGAATCTGCCCCGGGTATACATGTGTTCTCTTTCTTGAACCCCCCTCCCACCTCCCTCTTCCCCATATCCTCCCTCCATGTCATCCCCGTGCACTAGCTCCAAGCATCCTGTATCATGCGTCGAACCTGGACTGGTCACTTATGATAATATACATGCTACAATGCCGTTCTCCCCAATTATCCCACCTTCACCCTCTCCCACAGAGTCCCAAAGACTGTTCTATATGCCTATGTCTCTTTTGAAGTCTCGTATATAGGGTTCAGGTTACCATCTTTCTAAATTCCATATATATGTGTTAGTATACTGTATTGATGTTTTTCTTTCTGGCTTACTTCACTCTGTGTAATTGGCTCCAATTTCATCCACCTCATTAAAACTGATTCAAATGCATTCTTTTTGATGGCTGAAAAATACTCCATTGTGTATATGTACCAAAGCTTTCTTATCCATTCATCTGCAGATGGACATCTAGGTTGCTTCCATGTCCTGGCTATTATAAACAGTGCTGCAATGAACATTGGAGTACATGTGTCTCTTTCAATTCTGGTTTCCTCGGTGTGTATGCCCAGGAGTGCGATTGCTGGATCATATGGCAGTTCTATTTCCAGTATTTTGAGGAATCTCCACACTGTTCTCCAGAGTGGTTGTACTAGTTTGCATTCCCACCAACAGTGTAAGAGGGTTCCCTTCTCTCCACACCCTCTCCAGCATTTATTGCATGTAGACTTTTGGATAGCAGCCATTCTGACCGGTGTGAAATGGTATCTCACTGTGGTTTTGATTTGCATTTCTCTGATTATGAGGGATGTTGAGCATTTTCTCATGTGTTTGCTAGCCATCTTTATGTCTTCTTTGGAGAAATGTCTGTTTAGTTCTTTGGCCCAGTTTTTGATTGGGTCACTTAGTTTTCTGGAATTGAGCTGCAGGAGCTGCTTGTATATTTTGGAGATTAATCCTTTATCAGTTGCTTAATTTGCTATTATTTTCTCCCATTCTGAACGCTTATCTTCAACAAAGGAGGCAAGAATATAAAATGGACAAAAGACAGTCTCTTTAACAAGTGGTGGTGGGAAAACTGGTCAGCCACTTGTAAAAGAATGAAACTAGAACACTTCCTAACACCATACACCAAAATAAACTCAAAATGGATTACAGAGCTAAATGTAAGACCAGATACTATAAAACTCCTAGAGGAGAACGTAGGCAAAACACTCTCTGACATAAATCACAGAAGGATCCTCCAAGACCCACCTTCCAGAATATTGGAAATAAAAGCAAAAATAAACAAATGGGACCTAATTAAAATCAAAAGCTTCTGCACAGCAAAGGAAACTCTAAGCAAGGTGAAAAGACAGTCTTCTTATTTAAAAAAATGTTTTTTTGGCCATGTGAATTTTTAGTTGCAGCATGTGAATTCTTAGTTGAGGCATGTGGGGTCTAGTTCCCTGACCAGGGATTGAACTCAGGCCCTCTGCATTGCTAGCACAGAGTCTTAGCCACTGAAACCATCAGGGAAGTCCCTACATCTTCATTTTCTGAATTCTTACCTCACTGCTTTGTGCCTCATCCCTGACCCTTATAAAAAACCTGTAAATTAAGTATTATTGACCCACTTTACAGGAGTGGATACTGAGGCAGAGTCAGGTTCAGACCCAGATCCAGTGTGGAAACCAGAACTTATCCCAAACAGCAGGTGGGTCCTTCTCCTCTAGAGAATGAGGTAAGACAACCTTCTGGGCAGATCTGTACCCGGACAACATCTCTCAGGAATCAGCTTGGCAAAAGGACTGCTGTGCCCAGCTCCTTAAGTGCTTTGAAAAGTTCCGTTGAATGAAACAGTGTGGAGGTTCCTCAAAACAATAAATGTAGAATTACCATGTGATCCAGCAATTCCACTTCTGGGTGTACACCCAAAAGAAGTGAATGCAGGGACTCAGATACTTGCACACTTGTGTTCATAGCATCGTTATTCACAATAGTCAAAAAGTGGAAATGACTCAGCTGTTCATTGATAGAATGGGTAAACAAAATGTGGTCTGTACCTACAGTGAAGCATTATTCAGTCTTACAAGGAAGGAAATTCTGACACAGGCTAAAACATGGATTAACTTTGAGGACATTATGTTCAGTGCATTAAGCCAATCACAAAAGGGAGAGTACTGTTGATGCTACTTAAACAGTCAGGCTCATAGAAACACAAAGTGGAATGTTGGTTGCCAGGACAGGCGGAGTAGGGATAGGAAATTGCTACTCAATAGGTACAGAGTTTCAATTTGGGAAGATGTAAACAGTTCTGGCGATGGATGGTGGTGATGGGTGCACAGAAATGTGAATGTACTTAATGACTCTGAACCATCCATTTAAAAAATGATGCAATGGTCAACTGTACGTGTATTTTGCAAAAAAAAAATTTTAAAAAGTCTCATTGAGCAAGTGACTTGCCCAGAGTCACTGAACAAAGCAAAAACATGGCCTCTGCCAGACAGTCATTCCTGGTCATTATAAGGAAGCTCTTTGGGCAGGCGGAGGTGTGATCTGGCTTTCTTTTTAAGCAGAAAGAGATATCAAGTTTTCCATTGTTATCACACTTACTGCAGAAAATCCGTAGGACTCCAATCCTTGAAGAAATCTGGGTGCTTAGAACTTGGGGTTTGCTTGCTGGCTTTGTCTAGGCATCAAGGTGGGAAAGCAGTGATAAATGAGAGTTTGTTGATTCATTCGTTCATTCGATATTGAATATTTGAGGGCCTTTGTTGTGTCAAAATCTCTCTCCAGTTTCAAACGTTTCTGTCTAGCAATCAGCATCTGCCAGCTCTGTTCTTGGTGCTCTGCCAGTTTCCCTTGGACATAAAGTCCTAAGTTACATAAACCTTCACTGATTCCTGGAAAGGTCAATAGGGGAACAGGTAGAGCTGGAGGGGAGGTGATTTGAGGTGAAGTGGGAGGTGCCAGATGCCTAAGAGAATTGCAATTACAATGAAGAAGCTGCTCAGCCCTAGATGAGTCTCCTGAGATGTGTCCAGGGGCTGCAGATGCAGAAGCAGTGAGTCCAGCACATGGACCTTGCCCCTGGCATAGGTCAAGTGTGGGCATTGCCTATGCATTTTTTATTTACAGTGTTGTGCTAATTTCTGCTATACAGCAAGGTGACTCAGTTACACACACTCAGTCGTGTCTGACTCTTTGTGACACCATGGACTGCAGCCCACCAGGCTCCTCTGTCCATGGAATTCTCCAGGCAAGAATACTGGAGAGGGTTGCCATTTCCTTCTCCATGGGATCTTCCTGACCCAAGGATTGAGCCCAGGTCTCCTGGCATTGGCAGGTCAGTTGAATTCTTGACCATCTGACCTGCCAGGGAAGCCCAGTTACACACATATATACATTCTTTTTTTAATAATCTTTTCCATTATGGTTTATCCCAGGAGATTAGATATAGTTTCCTGTGCTATGTAGTAGAAGCTTTTTGTCTATCCATTCTAAATGTAATAGTTTGCATCTACTAACCCCAAACTCCTAGTTCCTCCTTCTCCCTCCCCTGACCCTTGGCAACCACAAACCTGTTCTCTATGTATGGGAGTCTGTTTCTGTTTTGTAGCTAGGTTGGTTTGTGTCATATTTTAGATTCCACATATAAGTGATATCATATGGAATTTATCTTTTTCTTTCTGACTGACTTCACTTAATATGATAATTTCTAGGTCCATCCATGTTGTTGCAAATGGCATTATTTTGTTCTTTTTTATGGCTGAGTAGTATTCCGTTGTACCTGTGTACCACATTTTCTTTATCCATTCATCTGTTGATGGACATTTAGGTTGTTTCCATGTCTTGGCTATTGTAAATAGTGCTGCAGTGAGCACTGGGGTATGTGTCTCTTTTTGAATTATATTTTATCTGGGTATATGCCCAGGAGTGTGGTTGCTGGATCCATATGGTAATTATATTTTTAGTTTTCTGAGGAGCCTCCATCCTGTTTTCCATAGTGATTTCACCAACTTACAATCTTGCCAACAGTGTAAGAGGATTTCCTTTTCTCCACACCCTCTCCTGCATTTGTTATTTGTTGGCTTTTTAATGATGGCCATTCTGACCAATGTGAGGTGGTGCCTCATTGTAGTTCTGATTTTCATTTCTTTGTTAGTGATGTTGAGCATCTTCTCATGTACCTATTGTGTGCTAAGTCACTTCAGTAGTTTCTGACTCTTATGGACTATAAAGCCTACCAGGCTCCTCTGTCCGGGGTATTCTCCAGGCAAGAATACTGGAGTGGATCGACATGTCCTCCTCCAGGAGATCTTCCCAACCCAGGATTGAACCTGCCTCTCTTACATTTCCTTCACTGGGAGGCGGGTTAGCGCCACCTCGGAAGACCATTGATCATCTATTTTCTTCTTTGGAGAAATGTCTGTTAAGGTCTTCTTATTTTTGGTGGGTGGTTTGTTTTTTTGGTTGAGTTCTATGAACTGTTTGTATACTTTGGAAATTAAATCCTTGTCAGTCATGTTATTTACAAATATTTTCTCTTATTCTGTAGTTTCTCTTTTCTTTTTATTTTATGGTTGTCTTTGCTGTGCAGAAGCTTGTAAGTTTGATTAGGTCCCATTTGTTTATTTTTGCTTTTATTACTATTGTCTTGGCCTTGGGAGACTGACCTAAGAAAACAATGGTACAATTTTTGTTAGAGAGTGTTTTTCCTGTGCTCTCTTTTAGAAGTTTTACAGTTTCATGCCTTATGTTGAAGTCTTTAAGCCACTTTGAGTTTCTTTTTTGTATGGTTTGAGGGTGTGTTCTAACTTCATTGACTTATATACAGATGTCCAATTTTCCAGCACACTTACTGAAGAGACCGTCTTTTTCCCATTGTATGTTCTTGCCTCCTTTGTGGAACATTCATTGACTGTAGTTGTTGAGCTTATTTCTGGGTTCCCTATTCTGTTCCATTGATCTGTTTGTCTGTTTTTTAAAAAACAGTTCCATATTGTTTTGATTACTATAGCTTTGTAGTATTGTCTGAAGTCTGGGAGAGTTATGCCTCTTGCTTTGTTTATTCGTCAGGATTTGCTTTGGCAATTCTGGGTCTTTTATAGTACCATGTAAAATTTTAGATTATTTGCTTTAGTTCTGTAAAAAATATCATTGGTAACTTGATAGAAATCACATTAAATCTGTAAATTGCTTTATGTAGTTTTGCCATTTTAACAATATTAATTCTTCTGGCCCAAGAGCATCATATATCTTTCCATTTCTTTGAATCTTCTTTAATTTCTTTTATTAATGTTTTCAAGTTCTCAGTGTATGTCTTTCACCTGCTTGGTCGGGTTTATTCCTGGAGTATTTTATTTTTGTGAGAGTTTAAAAGGTCTTGCATTTTTTACATTCCCTTTCTGATATTTCATTGTTAGTATAAATAAATGCAACCAATTTCTGAATGTTATTCTTGTGTTCTGCTGCTGCTTCTGCTGTCACTTTAGTTGTGTCCGACTCTGTGCAACCCCATCGATGACAGCCCATCAGGCTCCCCTGTCCCTGGGATTCTCCAGGCACGAACACTGGAGTGGGTTGCCATTTCCTTCTCCAAAGCGTTAAAGTGAAAAGTGAAAGTGAAGTCACTCAGTCTTGTCCAACCCTCAGCGACTCCATGGACTGAAACTTTCCAGGCTCCTCCGTCCATGGGATTTTCCAGGCAAGAGTACTGGAGTGGGGTGTCATTGCCTTCTCCTACTTTGCCTAATTCATTTATTAGCTTTATTAGTTTTGTGTGGAGTTTTTAGGGTTTTCTGTATATAGTATGGTGCTGCCTGGAGTTTTAATGCCTGCATGGAGGATTAGAGTGATGCCCACAGCAGAAATCCCAAAAAGGTAGATCAAAAAGCCAATACATGGAGACAGGCAGTGGTACAAAAAGAGAGAGTGATGTGGAAGACAGTGCAATCTGGAAAAAAGCCCAGCCTTCATAGACTGACATCCTCATCTTGTTCTCCAAAGAATAAAGCATGGTTGGCTATTCATAACTATGTGCATAATTGTGATTAGAGCCTATTAAAAAATCCAGAGTGTTTGGTTTTGTCTGCTTCCAGGAGATCTGAGGTTAGAATACAAGGTAAAGCATATCTATATTTATTTGTTAGCAGTGTTTTTCTTTTGTTTTGGCTATTTTTTTTTTTTTTCTATTTGAGGGCTCTCTCTAGTTTTGGAGAGCGGAACTACTCTCTAGTTATGGTGCTTGTGTTTCTCACTGTGGTGGCTTCTTATGCTGCTCAGCACAGGCTCCAGGGCATGTGGGCTTCCGTAGATGCGGCTTGCAGGTTTTAGAACTCAGGATCAGTAGTTGTGGTGCACTGGCTTAATTGTCCTCAGGCATGTGGGAGCTTTCCAGATCAGGAATTAAACTGGTGCCCCCTGCATTGCAAAGCACATTCTTAACCACCGACCCACCAGGTTAGCCCAAAGCATAACTTTAAAAAATAAGGCTCTGGGGTACTTCAGTTAAACAAGCACTAGATTTGTAATGATGTGGGGAGGAAGGGCACATCTGGAGAGTCAGGAAGCCTGGCCTGTACGAGACAGACTCTATCTGAGCCCTTTATCAAAATGTAAAAGGAAAATAGTCCTAGCAGCAAAGTGGAAGTAGGGCCTACTGGGGATCTGAGATGAGATACTTTGGCAGAGTGTTTGGTTTTATGTTTCTTGGGAGTCATGATATAAAGGAAACAGGTATGGCTACATTATTTCATTATTCTGGCAAGATAAAAGATTCCACTCTATGAAAACCATTTTTTCTTTCCTGAACTAAACTCCGGGAAGGATTTGCCTCATGGGATCCCTGGAATACAGTCTTGATGCTGTGGACAATACCTTCGATAACGTTTTGTGGTTAGCTCTGAAGATGTCATGCAGATGAACGGATTTTACCTTTGGTAGAAACCATCTGGTGGAGAAGGCAATGGCAACCCACTCCAGTACTCTTGCCTGGAAAATCCCATGGACGGAGGAGCCTGGTAGGCTGCAGTCCATGGGGTCACCAAGAGTCAGACACGACTGAGCGACCCCACTTTCACTTTTCACTTTCATGCATTGGAGAAGGACATGGCAACCCATTCCAGTGTTCTTGCCTGGAGAATCCCAGGGATGGAGGAGCCTGGTGGGCTGCCGTCTATGGGGTCGCACAGAGTCGGACACGACTGAAGCAACTTAGCAGAAGCATAAACCATCTGGAGTCAGTGCTGAGCATGGAAAGTATTTTTCTGTTATAATGCTGTAGCGGTGGGATTCCTGGAAAGTGACTTTCAGGAAGTTCCCTAAGGATGAGTCATCAGAGGGACTGGGAGAAGAGGGGGCTCAGTTGGACACTTGAGCAAGAAAACATCTAATTGCCCTTTGAGCTTGGTCATTTGTACTGTTCTCTTAAGGCAGAGGATCTCTTGGCAGGAAACCAGAGCTAAGTGGTCCAACAGGCACTTAAGCTTTGGAGGAAGAATAAAATGAGTCCTGTGCCAATCTTGACACAAGGTGGCAGACTCTGGGGATCATCATTCCAGCTGCTGGTTAACTACCAAGCCAGTGGTTTTACGTCTCAAACACTAAACACGCGGTTGTGCTGTGGTGGAAAGGCCATGGTCCTTGAAGTCAAATAAAGCTTCTTCAAAGCCTAGCTCTGCTGCTTGTTGGCTATGTGATTTGACAAATTCCTGGATTTTTCTGCTTTTCAGTGGGATATTAATATCTGCCTTGTATGAGTCATTTTACTGATCAGAGATGTATAAACCGTCATAAACAATGATAATAGTAGTTAGCAATTTTGTTAGTTATTATTATGTTTATTATCAAGATATCCGATGTCATATTTATTCCAACTTAAAAAAAAAAATAATCCACAGTATCATTCAGGTTTTTCAAATTCGTTCAAATAATGACTGCCTCTCCCCTCCCCCGTTTTTATTTCCTCAGGCCCCTCCCGCACGTCTCTAGTTATACTGTGTGGGCTCAGTAGCTGTGGTGTGTGGAATCTCAGTTCCCCAAGCAAGGATCAAACCCACGGCCGCTGCATTATGGGCCAGATTCCCAACCCCTGGATCACCAGGGATGTACAACCCAAACTTTCAACAGAGGTGCCTCTTGTCTACCAGTATCAGTTCAGTCACTCAGTTGCATCTGACTCTGCGACCCCATGGACTGAAGCACACCAGGCTTCCCTGTCCATCACGAACTCCCAGAGCTTGCTCAAATTCATGTCCATCGAGTCAGTGATGCCATCCAACCATCTCACCCTCTGTCTTCCTCTTCTCCTCCCACCTTCAATCTTCCCAAGCATCAGAGTCTTTTCTGGTGAGTCAGTTCTTCGCATCAGCTAGCCAAAGCAGTGGAGTTTCAGTTTCAATAACAATCCTTCCAATGAATATTCAGGATTGATGTCCTTTAGGATTGATTGGTTTGATCTCCTTGTAATCCAAGGGACTCTCAAGAGTCTTCTCCAACACCACAGTTGAAAAAACATCAATTCTTCTGTGCTCAGCTTTCTTTATGGTCCAACTCTTGAATCTATACATGACTACTGCAAAAACCATAGCTTTGACTAGCTGAACCTTTTTTGGCAAAGTAATGTTTCTGCTTTTCAACATGCGTCTATCATAGCTTTTAATCATAGCTGTTTATCATAGCTTTTCTTTCAAAGAGCAGTTCAGTTCAGTCGCTCAGTCATGTCTGACTCTCCAGGACCCCATGAATCACAGCACGCCAGGCCTCCCTGTCCATCACCAACTCCCGGAGTTCACTCAAACCCATGTCCACAAAGTCGGTGATGCCATCCAGCCATCTCATTCTCCGTCGTCCCCTTCTCCTCCCGCCACCAACCTTTCCCAGCGTCAGAGTCTGTTCCAGTGAGTCAACTCGTTGCATGAGGTAGCCAAAGGACTGCAGTTTCAGCTTTAGCATCAGTCCCTCCAATGAACACCCAGGATTGATCTCCTTTAGAATGGACTGGTTGGATCTCCTTGCAGTACAAGGGACTCTCAAGAGTCTTCTCCAACACCACGGTTCAAAAACATAAATTCTTCAGCGATCAGCTTTCTTCACAGTCCAACTCTCACATCCATACATGACCACGGGAAAAACCATAGCCTTGACTAGACAGACCTTTGTTGGCAAAGTAATGTCTCTGCTTTTTAATATACTATCAAGGTTGGTCATAATTTTCCTTCCAAGGAGTAAGCATCTTTTAATTTCATGGCTGCAATCAGCATCTGCAGTGATTGTGAAGCACAAAAAAATAAAGTCTGACACTGTTTCCACTGTTTTTCCATCTATTTCCCGTGAAGTGAGGGGACCAGATGCCATGATCTTTGTTTTCTGAATGTTGAGCTTCAAGCCAACCTTTTCACTCTCCTCTTTCACTTTCATCATGAGGCTTTTTAGTTCCTCTTCACTTTCTGCCATAAGGGTAGTGTCATCTGCATATCTGAGGTTATTGATTTCTCCCAGCAATCTTGATTCCACCTTGTGCTCCTTCCAGCCCAGCGTTCCTCATGATATAATCTGCATAGAAGTTAAATAAGTAAGGTGACATTATACAGCCTTGACACACTCCTTTTCCTATTTGGAACCAGTCTATTATTCCATGTAGAGTTCTGACTGTTGCTTCCTGACCTGCATACAGGTTTCTCAAGAGGCAGGTCAGGTGGTCTGGTATTCCCATCTCTCAGAATATTCCATAGTTTATTGTGATCCACACAGTCAAACGCTTTGGCACAGTCAATGAAGCAGAAATAAATGTTTTCCTGGAACTCTCTTGCTTTCTCCATGATCCAGCGGATGTTGGCAATTTGATCTCTGGTTCCTCTGCCTTTTCTAAAATCTGCTTGAACATCTGGGAGTTCACACTTCACATATTGCTGAAACCTGGCTTGGAGAATTTTGATCATTACTTTAATAGCGTGTGCGATGAGTGCAATTGTGCAGTAGTTTGCGTATTCTTTGGCATTGCCTTTTTTTGGGATTGGAATGAAGACTGACCTTTTCCAGTCCTGTGGCCACTGCTGAGTTTTCCAAATTTGCTGGCATATTGAGTGCAGCACTTTCACAGCATCATCTTTCAAGATTTGAAATAGCTCAACTGGAATTCCATCACCTCCACTAGCTTTGTTCGTAGTGATGCTTTCTAAGGCCCACTTGACTTCACATTCCAAGATGTCTGGCTCTAGGTAAGTGATCACATTATCGTGATTATCTTGGTTGTGAAGATCTTTTTTGTACAGTTCTTCTGTGTATTCTTGCCACCTCTTCTTAATATCTTCTGCTTCTGTTAGGTCCATCCCATTTCTGTCCTTTATTGATCCTATCTTTGAATGAAATGTTCCCTTGGAATCTATAATTTTCTTGAAAAGATCCTTATTTTTCCTATTCTGTTGCTTTTGTCTATTTCTTTGCATTGATCACTGAGGAAGGCTTTCTTATCTCTCCTTGCTATTCTTTGGAACTCTGCATTCAGATGCTTATATCTTTCCTTTCCTCCTTTGCTTTTCGCTTCTCTTCTTTTCACAGCTATTTGTAAGGCCTCCTCAGGCAGCCATTTTGCTTTTTAGCATTTCTTTTCCATGGGGATGGTCTTGGTCCCTGTCTCCTGTACAATGTCACGAACCTCCGTCCAGAGTTCATCAGGTACTCTAGTCCTGGTGATCTAGTCCCTTAAATCTATCTATCAGATCTAGTCCCTTAAATCTATTTCTCACTTCCACTGTATAATCATAAGGAATTTGATTGAGGTCATATCTGAATGGTCTAGTGATTTTCTCTACTTTCTTCAATTTAAGTCTGAATTTGGCAATAAGGAGTTCATGCTCTGAGCCACAGTCAGCTCCTGGTCTTGTTTTTGCTAACTGTATACAGCTTCTCCATCTTTGGCTGCAAAGACTATAATCAATCTGATTTCGGTGTTGACTATCTGGTGATGTCCATATGTAGAGTCTTCTCTTGTGTTGTTGGAAGAGGGTGATTGCTATGACCAGTGCGTTCTCTTGGCAAAACTCTATTAGCCTTTTCCCTGCTTCATTCTGTGCTCCAAGGCCAAATTTGCCTGTTACTCCAGGTGTTTCTTGACTTCCTACTTTTGCATTCCATTCCCCTATAATGAAAAGGACATCTTTTTTGGGTGTTAGTTCTAAAAGGTCTTGTAGGTCTTCATAGAACTGTTCAACTTCGGCTTCTTCAGTGTTACTGGTTGGGGCATAGGCCTGGATTACTGTAATATTGAATGTTTTGCCTTGGAAACGAACAGAAATCATTCTGTCTTTTAAGCTTGCATCCAAGTACTGCATTTTGGACTCTTTTGTTGACCATGATGGCTACTCCATTTCTTCTAAGGGATTCTTGCCCACAGTAGTAGATATAATGGTCATCTGAGTTAAATTCACCCATTCCAGTGCATTTTAATTCACTGATTCCTAGGATGTCTATGTTTACTCTTGCCGTCTCCTGTTTGACCACTTCCAATTTGCCTTGATTCATGGACCTAACATTCCAGCTTCCTATGCAATATCACTCTTTACAGCACCGGACGTTGCTTCTATCACTGGTCACATCCACAACTGGGTATTGGTTTTGCTTTTGCTCCATCCCTTTATTCCTTCTAGAGTTATTTCTCCACTGATCTCCAGTAGCATACTGGTCACCTACCGACCTGTGGAATTCCTCATTCAGTATCCTATCATTTTGCCCTTTGTTACTGTTCATGGGGTCCTCAAGGCAAGTATACTGAAGTGGTTTGCCATTCCCTTCTCCAGTGGACCACATTCGGCTGTGGTCCATGTGATCAGATCGACTAGTTTCCTGTGATTATGATTTCAGAGTGTCTGCCCTCTGATGCCCCCTCGCAATGCCTACCGTCATATTTGGGTTTCTCTTACCTTGGGCGTGGGATATCTCTTCACAGCTGCTCCAAGAAAGCGCAGCTGCTGCACTTTACCTTGAATGAGGGCTATCTCCTCAAGGCCGCCCCTCCTGACCTTGAACGTGGATTAGCTCCTCTTGGCCCTCCTGCGCCTGCGCAGCCACTGCCTACTGGACTTGGCGTAGCTCCGCTCGGCCGCCAGCCCTGGCCTCAGACGTGGGGTAGCTCCTCTCAGCTGTGCCTCTTTGCGTGGTCGGTTGCACCGCCGGGGCCGGCGTCTCTCGCATCTGTGCTGTGTCTTTTAATTTCATGGCTGCGGTCACCATCTGCAGTGATTTTGGAGCCCAAGAAAATTAAGTTTGTCACTATTTTTATTGTTTCCCAATCTGTTTACCATGAAAAAATGGAACCGGAAGCCATGATCTTCATTTTTTGAATGTTGGGTTTTAAGCCAGCTTTTTCATTCTCCTCATTAAGAGGCTCTTCAGTTCCTCTTCACTTCCTACTATAAGGGCGGTGTCATCTGCATTCTGAGGTTATTTATATGTCTCCCAGCAATCTTGATTCTAGCTTGTGTTTTGTCCAGCCCTGCATTTCTCATGATGTACTCTGCATATAAGTTAAATAAGCAGGGTGACAATATACAGCCTTGATGTACTCCTTTCCTGATTTAGAACCAATCTGTTTTTCCATGTCCAGTTCTAACTGTTGCTTCTTGACCTGCATACAGATTTCTCAGGAGGCAGGTCAGGTGGTCTGGTATTCCCATCTCTTGGAAACTTTTTCCATAATTTGTTGTGATCCACACAGTCAAAGGCTTTTGCATAATCAATAAAGCAGAAATAGATGTTTTTTCTGGAACTCTCTTGCTTTTTCTGTGATCCAGCAGATGTTGGCAATTTGATCTCTGGTTCCTCTGCCTTTTCTAAATCCAGCTTGAACATCTGGAAGTGTTCAGTTCATGTACTGTTGAAACCTGGCTTGGAGGATTTTGAGCATTAATTTGCTAGCGTGTGAGATGAGTGCAATTGTGTGGTAGTTGGAGCATTCTTTGGCATTGCCTTTCTTTGGGATTGGAATGAAAACTGACATTTTCTAGTCCTGTGGCCACTGCTGAGTTTTCCAAATTTGCTGACATACTGAATGTAGCACTTTCACAGCATCATCTTTTAGGATTTGAAATAACCTGGATGGAATTCTGTCACCTCCACTAGCTTTGTTCGTAGTGCTACTTCCTAAGGCCCAATTGACTTCACACTCCAGAATATGTGGCTCTAGGTGAATGATCACACCATCGTGGTTGTTTCGGTCATTAATATCTGTTTTGTACAGTTCTGTGTATTCTTGCCACCTCTTCTTAATATCTTCTGCTTCTGTTAGGTCCCTACCATTTCTGTTCTTTATTGTGTCCTTCTTTGCATGAATTGTTCCCTTGGTATCTAATTTTCTTGAAGAGATCTTTAATCTTTCCCTGTCAGGGAACATTTAACAGAAGGATTCTCGCATGCTGTTTTTTATTTCTCATAAATCCTCTGTTCCTTACCAGTATCTATTCCAAGAATGAGTAAAGCTGCACGCAGTTCTCAGGACTGAGATCATGGGAAAGGGTATCTGCTTGGATTCCTTTCAGTAACTCCCTTCAGTGACTCTTTTCTGAGTCAGTGACCTTGTATGTATTAGGCTATCCATATTATGGCTATTGATAAAATTTCTTCCTGTGTAATAGCTGAGTAATCATCTTACTAAATGTATATAAGCCTGCATTTTCTCTAGTAAAATACCTTTGCTCCATCAGAGCTTGGGTCCCCATGTCTTTCTTTCTTTCTTTTTCTCTCTGTCTCTCTCTTTCACTTTCTTATAGTCAACTCTGGACCACCAGCTTCTAGTCCATTAAAGGACCCCAACATTTCCCATTCTATTGTTTTCCTCTATCTCTTTGTGGTGATCACTGCTGCTGCTGTTGCTGATGCTGCTAAGTCGCTTAAGTCATGTCCGACTCTGTGAGACCCCATAGACGGCAGCCGACCAGGCTCCGATCACTGAGGAAGGCTTTATTATCTCTCGTTGCTGTTCTTTGGAACTTTGCATTCAAATGAGTATCCGTTCCGTTCCGTCGCTCAGTCGTGTCCGACTCTTTGCGACCCCATGGACTGAGCCTACCAAGCTTCTCTGTCCATGGGATTCTCCAGGCAAGAATACTGGAGTGGGTTACCGTTTTCTTCTCCAGGGGATCTTCCCGACCCAGGGATCGAACCCGGGTCTCCCGCATTGGAGGCAGACGCTTTAACCTCTGAGCCACCAGGGAAGCCTAAAATGAGTATATCTTTCCTTTTCTCTCTGTCTATAGCAGCAGCAGCATAGTAACTGACAATAATGATATCTACCTCTTTTTTAAAGTTTTCTCGTTTTTTTTTTTTTAAATATTTTTGGCTGTGCAGGGTCTTCATTGTTGTGCAGGCTTTTTCTGGTGGCAGAGAGTGGGGGCTTCTCTGTAGTTGAAATGGCTTCTTATTATGGGGGCTTCTCTTGTTGCAGGAGTACCAGTGCTAGGGCATGGACTCGATGGTTGTGGTGCATGGGCTTAGTTTCTCCGCAGCCTGTGGAATCTTCCTGGATTCCTTGAGTCACCAGGGAAGCGCTCATGTTTACCTCTGAGCAAGCATTATGCTGAGTGCTCTACAGACATTATTTTATTTATTCTTCAGAGCAGCTCTCTGCAGTATATACCAACTTTCACCCGTGGGTTCTCAACGAACATTATCCCCTAGTGTTACTGGCATCAGTTTTAATAATAAACTGATGATGTAAAAGAGAAGAGGACATCTTTGCCATGGGAATCACTGCCTTTAATGTACAGGGCAAATCTGGCCCATCGCCCACTTTTGTACAGTTGGTGGGCTAAGCATGGATTTTACATACTTAAATGGTTGAAAAAAAATTAAAATAGGAATACTGTTTCATGATAGGGACTTCCCTCATGGTCCAGTGGTTATAACTTTGCCTTCCAGTACACGGGGTGCAGGTTCCATCCCTGGGTGGGGCGCTAAGTTCCCACTTCCCCTGTGACCAAAAACCCCAAAAAATGTAAAACAAAAGCAATGTTGTAGCCAATTACAATTAAGACTTTAAAAATGTCCATATCTAAAAATCTACATCTAAAGTCCACATTTTAAAAAGAAAAATAAATGAGAGTTTCCTTGGTGACTGGTAAAGAATCCGCCTGACAGCGCAGCAGACAGATGTGACCCCTGGTCCAGGAAGATCCTACATGCCTTGGAGCAGCTAAGCCTGTGCACTCCAACTGCAGAGCCTGGGCACTGGAGCCGGTGCTCTGCAAGGAGAGAAGCCTGCGCACTGCAACGAAGAGTAGCTCCCGCTCACCGCAACTAGAGAAAAGTCCCTGCAGCAACAAAGACCTGGCACAGCCAAAAATAATTCCATATGAAATAAATAAATAAATAATTTTTTAAAAGAATAATATTTCATGAGAAAATTATATGAAAGTCAAATTTCAGTGTCCATATTTAAAGTTTTATTGGAACACAACCAGGCCCTTTGCTTTACACATTGTCTACATCTGCTTTCCTGCTGAAGCATCAGAATTGAGTGCCTGTGACCAAGCCAAAGCTGAAACTTTACCCTGTGGTCCTTTACAGGAAGGGCCCATTTCTGATCCCTGATTTAGAGCAAGACCTCCAGAGACAGTCTCAGTGGAGAAGCTCAGTCAACCTCAGTATAAGCCAGACTGCCTGGGGTGAACATTAAGAAGGGGGCCCATTGGCCTCATGTTTGCACAGGGCACAAAGGGACTACTGTTCTGGTGTCAGTAGGGACAAGTGGAGGAGGGAAAAGAGGGCTTGGGTCGAGCCCTCTCTGTACAAGTTCTAACCAGGAGATGAAACTTTGTGAAGGAGCTAAGAAATCTGGGATCTGTCCATTTTCATGCTTTTTGCTGTTTGCTTTTTGTTTTGTATTTGTTTGCTTTTCACTTTGTGCTTAGAGAAAATTCTTTTTCAACAATTCTAATCTTATCTAATCTAAGCCAAGGGAAAAAAACAATGATTGAATTACACCTGGGCTGGGATAAAGTTCAAACTTCTTAACTGCTCTTAAAACCAGCCCAGACGCTGATCCCTTCTCACCTGTGCAGGCTCATGTTCTGACCTCTCCCCACACCCTGTATTCTGTAATGCAACCTACAGCCTCCAGAAATAAGCCTGTTCCATGTCCCATTTTTTCTTTTAATGTTCTGCTATTCCTCTGCTTCCCACTCTTCCACACCTTTCCTGACTGAAGAAATCCTCATCCTTCGAGACTCCGCTGAAACATCACCTCCTCCAGGAAGCCTTCCTGACTCTGCCCCTCCTAGAAGAGATGATAACATCCACCTTTTGGCCTCCTTTGCCTCCCATCACAGCACCTATTACTCTGTATTGGCATTGTTCCTGAGTCTGTGCCTCCTTCAAGGTGAGGAATGATGTAATCTTAGTTTGTCACCTTGCTTCTAGCATGTGGTAACCTAGATGTGTAAAAGCTGAGGAGAGTCAGAGTGCTCTGAAGGGCCAGGAGGTAAGAACTTTCCTGCTTAAAAACCTGGAAATGTTAGGTCAGAAATGGGTAGAT
The DNA here is from genome assembly GCF_049115385.1 of Moschus berezovskii. NCBI lineage: Eukaryota > Metazoa > Chordata > Mammalia > Artiodactyla > Moschidae > Moschus > Moschus berezovskii. The sequence continues at coordinate 45,556,237 of NC_142485.1, read as the reverse complement.
AGGGACTTCCCTGGTGGTCCAGTGGTTAAGAATCTCTCTTGCATTGCAGGGGGTACAGGTTCAATCCCTGGTCAGGAAACTAAGATCCTACCTCCCACAGGGCAACTAAGCCCGCATGCCATACCTAAGGAGTCTGCGCTACAATGGGAGGTCCCACATGCCACAACTAAGACCCAGTGGAGCCGAATAAATAAACAAACAAATATTTTAAAAAATAAGAAAAAGAAATGTAGCAGAAATGAAAACCAGGCAAGGAAGACTTTGCATAGCAAAGTGCTGCCTGTTTTTTGGTGTTTTTTTTTTTTGGGGGGGGGGTTGGTTTTTTATCTATAGAGAATATTGAATAATTTAGTAGGAAATCACCTGAACTCTGAAAGACAAAAAAACCAAAACACTATTCAGGGTGTTTACATCATACCTCTCTGAAGACAGAGGTAATTGTGATTCAGAAAAGACATTTCAGGAGAAGCTGAGGCAACTATGTTCCAAAAACTTTGTTGAGATGAAACTAAATATAAGGATAAAAGTTGAAACTATAAATGATTAATGTGATTCGTAGAGGAGGCCTTCAAATACAGTTATCTCACATGAGCTCTTATCATTCTCAACTGAAACTTTTGTCTTGATACTGGAAAGGACCTTATCTAGTGGCCTCTTGGTATTTGTTCAATCCAGTGGTTGTATCTGGTCTTAACAGCATTGTTCCAGCTACTTCGATCTCTTAGTTAGGTGGTCACTGAGATCTCAAGATCTTTATTTTGCTATTGCAGTTTGAGTTTTGTGTTTTAGACCCAGATTCATTATTATTTTCCAGCCTACTGAATCTTATCGGCCACTCCGGACTCTGTCATGTCATTTTGTGAGAATTGTCTGTGGTTTCTCTCCACCAGATTGGCAGTTTACCCTGCAGAAAAGCTGTGGATCCTATCAGCAAACTGAAAAGTTCCTCTTTTAGGTCAGTGATGAAAACTATCCCAGTACACCCTAACATTTTTTAATGTATGAAAGAGGCCATTTATAAGTCAGTTGCCTCAGTATAAGCCAATACTCACTTTCAGATTCCATCCTTTCCTTGATGTACCTGATTTGGTGGAAACCACTCCATTGTTTGGTATTTGTTTGGTTGCCAAGTCATGTCTGACTTTTTGAGACCCCGTGGACTGCAGCTTGCCAGGCTCACCTGGCCTCTACTATCCCCTGGAGTTTGCTCAAATCCCTGTCCGTCGAGTCAGTGATGCCATCCAACCATCTCATTCTCTGTCGTCCCCTTCTCCTGCCTTTAAACTTTCCCAGCATCAGGGTCTTTTCCAATGAGTCAGCTCTTTGCATCAGGTGGCCATAGTATTGGACCTTCAGCATCAGTCCTTCCAATAAATACTCAGGGTTGATTACCTTTAAGATTGACTGGTTTTATCTCTTTAGAGTCCAAGGGACTCTCAAGAGTCTTCTCTAGCACAACAATTTGAAAGCATCAGTTCTTCAGCACTCAGCCTTCTTTATGGTCTAAACCTTTATAAGGTTAAACCCAACTCTCACATCCATACATGACAACTGGAAAAACCATAGCTTTGACTATGTGGACCTTTGTTGGCAAAGTGATATATCTGCTTTTTAATATGCTGTCTATGTTTGTGATAGCTTTCTTTCTGAGGAGCAATGATAACTGGTTTCTGTCATCCAGTGGGTCCTCATAGCTTCCAGTCAGTTCTTCTATGTTTTCCTAGTCTCTGTTTCTCACTAGGGCTTCCCAGGAGGCATTGGTGGTAAAGAACTCGCCTGCCAATGCAAGAGACATAAGAGATGCAGGTTTGATCCCTGGCTTGGAAAGATTCCCTGGAGAAGGAAAGGGCAACCCCCTCCAGTATTCTTGCCTTGGAAATCCCATGGACAGAGGAGCCTGGTGGGACTGGAACCCCATGGACTGTACATGGGGTTGCAAAGAGTTGAACACGACAGAAGTGGCTTAGCATGCACGGATAATCTTTCTCCTCCATAGCAAAGTTTCAGACGGCCTGCATTCTCCTTAAGCTTCCACCCCTACTCTTCTTCCCACCCCACCCCCATTCTCCTCCATCTCAGTAAAGGATCCTGCTGGCTACTCCGTGGAAAAGATGGAGGCTGTCAGACACGTCATGCCATCTAGTTCCTGATGCCACGCCAGGATGTCTAGTTAATTCCTCCCACATCCTTCTGTCTATTTCCAGTGAAGAGATGCTCTTCCCTTGAATTGGAGCCAACCTCTAAGTATATGCCTTGGCCTGAACTATGGACCTTCTCTCTCCTCCCTCCTCAAGATCTCCCCCAGCTGACTGTTCCCCTTCCTGCATCCTCCCTGTTAGCCTTTACACATTCTCCCACCTCATCCATCTGAAAGCATCTCCCTCCCCAGCTCTCCCCTTGGCAACTCAATGCCCCGACTTAGAATTGTTTCTGTTCTGCCTCTCACCTCAGCCCCTCACACCTTCAGTCTGGATTGTACCCCCATCCTTCCACTGATACTGTCCTCACTTAGGTCACCAACTCCTGCCTTGCGGCTAAACCCAGCGCAGACGTCTAGGTCCTTGTCGGCCTTATCTCTCTAGAGCATTCAGCTTTACCAACCACATGCTTCCAAGAACTTCTCTTCTGCTCGATTTCCTGGGTTCCTCCTTTCCTCTGTCTTTCTCCCTGGACTCATCTTCCTGTGTTGCTTCTTCAGTGGTGGTTCTATGCTGGTCTCTCAACTCCTACTGTCCCCTCTCTTCCCTGAATTCTTTTGGTTTACAAGCCACAGATCCCAACTCAGACTGAACTAAACAACCAACCAAAACACCACCATCTCCAAAAAATCACAAGGGAAATTCATTGATTCGTGTGTCCAAAACATCCAGTCATAGATCTGTAGAAGACTCTTGAGAGTCCCTTAGACAACAAGGAGATCAAACCAGTCAATCCTAAAGGAAATCAACCTGAATATTCACTGGAAGAACTGATGCTGAAGCTCCAATACTTTGGCCACCTGATGCAAAGAACTGACTCACTGGAAAAGACCCTGATGGTGAGAAAGATTGAAGGCAGGAAGAGAAGGGGACGACAGAGGATGAGATGGTTGGATGGCATCACCAACTTGATGGACATGAGTTTGAGCAAACTCAGCGAGTTAGTGATGGACAGAGAAGCCTGGTGTGTTGCAGTTCATGGGGTCGCAAAGAGTTGGACAAGACTTAGTGAACAACAGCAACGAGATCTGTGGTAGCCAGTCCAGAGGCATAAAATGAGGACGTCACAACAGCTTCACCGTCTCTGCCTTAGTTTCGTTTTCCTTTATATTGGCTCCATTCTCAGGCAGCTTCTTTCTAAACGATGGCATGACGCCTACCAGCAATTCCTGGCTTATATCCAATCCTTTTAGGAAACACAGTGGAAAATTTCCTACCCAGGTTCTTAAGCTGGGAGTCTAGGGATCGTTTCTGATTCCTGCCCCCACATCTTAGTCACTGAGTCCTGTTTCTCCTTCTTAACCTCTCCTCATCCTCATTGTTGTTTAGTCACTCAGTCGTGTCCGATTCTTTGAGACCCCATGGTCTATAGCCCACAAAGCTTCTCTGTCCATGGATTTCCCAGGCAAGAGTACTGGAGTGGGTTGCCAATTCCTTCTCCATGAGGTCTTCCAGACCCAGGGATCAAACCTGCATCTCCTGCATTGGCAGGGGAATTCTTTCTCACTGAGCCACCTGGGAAGCCCCCATCCTCGCTGCCAGTGTTCTAGTTCTGGGTACCATTTTTCATTCAGATTCCTGCTGCAGCCTCCCTGTAATTTTCTGCCTTGAGTCTTGTTTCCCTCCAGCCTGTTCTTCACATCACAGCCAGGATAACATTTTGAAAGTGTTACGTGATGCCCAGCCACAATGGATAGGAAGCTAAAGACAAAAGTCCTTGTTATGTTCTGGAAGGCCTGGCATGAAATAGCTCCTGTCTGCTTCTCTTTGCACATTATACCTCACCCCAGGCAGTTCAGATGCAGATGCCACTGGCCAACACCCTCCCAGCTCTGTCTTTCTATAAAGTGCTCCCCCCCCACCCCGACCATTTCCCCTCCTTAGACTGCCACACAATGAGCCTCTTGTTATTCATTTACGTCTTGGCATTCACTATAACTGTATTGAGAAAATCCTTCCATACTGTGTTATGTACTCTTCCTGCTAGAATATCCTCATTTTTCCATCTTAGAAATTATTACACTTGATCCTCTTTGCTTGTTAAATCACCTGTACCCCTCAGCAGACTGTAAGGTCCATGAAGGCAGAGATTTCTCGTGTTTTGTGAATCCCCGGCTTTGCAGAGTAGAGACTTGATAAATATTTATGAAATTGTAAAATAAAGTAGGATGTGATTATACTAGGTGACTTTAGACTATACGTTGGTTTGTGAAACTACTGGAAAGTCTAATGTCTACTGCTTTTCTTTTTCATATGCTAATTGTGTGCTAAGTTTCTTCCATTGTGTCCAACTCTTTGTGACCCCATAGACTGTAGGCGCCAGGCTCCTCTATCCACGGAATTTTCCAGGCAAGGATACTGGAGTGGGTTGCCATTTCCCTCTCCAGGATATGCTTATTGGTCCTCTTTTAAAAACAGTAGAGTTTTGCAATTTCCTGGGTCCAGTGGTTAGGACTCCATGCTTCTAAGGTGGAGGTGGCATGGGTTCGAGTCCTGGTTGGAGAACTAAGATCTCACAATCTGCGTGGTGCAGCAAAAAAATGTTTTTAAAAGAATTAAAAAAAAATAGTAGAGCTTTAGAATTAAAGAGGATCTTAACAACCATCTTGCACTAATTCACTTCAACTGACAGATTAGGAAGCGGGAGCTCAGAGCAACTCTGTATCTTGTGCAAACCACGGGGATTTTCATGGCGTCCTCACTGGACTTGAACTCAGTGCCTGACTTTTAGTGCATAGCAGCTTTCTCTTCATCATGATATTATTACTTTTAACAGACTAGTGTAGTGCGATTTTTATCTTAACACAAAGGAATCTTACCATCTCTAGCCTCCCATGTTTTCCTTGTTAAGATGTACTTAGTTTGCCTGGTGGCTCAGATGTAAAGAATCTGCCTGCAATGCAGTTTCGATCCCTGGCTCAGGAAGATCCCCTAGAGAAGGGAATGGCAACCCACTCCAGTATTCTTGCCTGAAGAATCCCATGGACAGAGGAGACTGGTGGGCCACAGTCCATGGGGTAACAAAGAGTCGAACATGACTGAGTGACTAACGCTGATTCTGTACATCTTGGTGGATTCTGACACTTTATCAGGATGCAAATCTCCCTGGTCTGTAGATGCCCAAGAATCCTTTAGAGTTTGTTCTCTTTGTCAGTGGTCCTCAACCCTTTTGGCATCAGGGACCAGTTTTGTGGAAGAAAAATTTTCCATGGATCAGAGGCAGGGATCATCCATCATTTCAGGATGATTCAAATGCATTGCATTTATTGTGCACTTTATTATTATTATTTTTTTTATTCCATCAGCTCCTGCTCAGATCATCAAATATTTGATTCCAGAGGTTGGGGACCCCTGCTGAACACCACTGGCCTACAGAATAACAGAAGTTATACATTTGGCTCCCTTCTTCCCCCATTTCTCCTCGTAAGGGTGGGTACTGAGTGACCGTCATCTGGATTTGATCTGAGGAACACTCGTGTTATGTAAAAGTAGTAACAGATTGGTTAACTGTTTGTGAGAACCACTCTTCTCTCTGTGAGGCTTGCTGACTGATGTCCATATGAGATAAGAGCGTAAAAAGAGAATTGCTTCCATAAAAACAAGTTGAAGTTCGGCAAAGACTGGGTAGGAGCAATTTTCTAAAAAGAATTATAAGAACTTCCATGGCAGTCCAGTGGTTAAGATTTTGCCTTCCAATGTAGAGTGGTGCTGGTTCAACCCTGGCTGGAGAGTTAAGACCTACGTATCCACATACCCCACAACACATAAAAAACAGAAGCAAAATTGTAACAAGTTTAATAAAAACTTTAAAAATGATCCACTTGAAAACAATCTTATAAATAAATGAAAAGAATTGTAATAGAATTGGGTATAGGTAAGAAGACAAACCTGACGTGCCTCTTGAGAAACCTGTATGCAGGTCAGGAAGCAACAGTTATAACTAGACATGGAACAACAGACTGGTTCCAAATAGGAAAAGGTGTATGTCAAGGCTGTATATTGTCACCTTGCTTATTTAACTTATATGCAGAGTACATCATGAGGAACGCTGGGCTGGAAGAAGCACAGTCTGGAATCAAGATTGCCAGGAGAAATATCAATCGCCTCAGATATCCAGATGACACCACCCTTATGGCAGAAAGTGAAGAGGAACTCAAAAGCCTCTTGATGAAAGTGAAGGAAGAGAGTGAAAAATTTGGCTTGAAGCTCAACATTCAGAAAACAAAGATCATGGCATCTAGTCCCATCACTTCATGGGAAATAGTTGGGGAAAAGGTGTCAGAGTTTACTTTTTTGGGCTCCAAAATCACTGCAGATGCTGATTGCAGCCATGAAATTAAAAGACACTTATCTTTGGAAGGAAAGTTATGACCAACCTAGATAGCATATTAAAAAGCAGAGACATTACTTTGCCAACCGAGGTCCAACTAGTCAAGGCTATGATTTTCCCAGTGGTCATGTATGAATGTGAGAGTTGGACTGTGAAGAAAGCTGATCACTGAGGAATTGATGCTTTTGGACTGTGGTGTTGGAGAAGACTCTTGAGAGTCCCTTGGACTGCAAGGAGATCCAACCAGTCCATTCTAAAGGAGATCAGTCCTGGGTGTTCATTGCTGAAAATCGAATACTTTGGCCACCTCATGCGAAGAGTTGACACACTGGAAAAGACTCTGATGCTGGGAGGGATTGCGGGCAGGAGGAAAAGGGGATGACACAGAATGAGATGTCTGGATGGTATCACTGAGTTGATGGACATGAGTTTGAGTTAACTCCGGGAGTTGGTGATGGACAGAGAGGCCTGGCGTGCTGTGATTCTTGGGGTCGAAAGAGTCGGACACGACTGAGCGACTGAACTGAATTGAGAAGACAAATATTGGGAAAATTTTTTATTTAATAGAAAATAGTTTTATATTAAAATGTTTGACTTATTTAAAAATTTTAAAAAGAAAGAAACTGAAAATGGAATCTATTGACAAAAGCATGATGAAACTTCAAATAATTGACCTATTCTCTACATAAATGTCTTCAAGTACTCTTTTAAAGTAAAATTTTCAGCGTGTCTTCTACATTATGGTTCTTGCTTTAACTGATTATTTCAGTTAACCAAATTACCTACCCTTCTATCTATTGTAGGTGGACTTGTTATATGTAGTTATAATTTTGCTTTTGAACCAGATTTTAAGCTTCTCAAGGGCTAGGACTGGACCTACATATTTCATTTCCTGTAAATCTTAGAGGCTGTCCGGATGCTTCCTGTGTGCTGTTTTGGATCTGTCAGGAATTCTCTGTTCCTTATTAATTTCTGAATATTCAGGAATTAAGAGGAGACGCAAGCCTCTCCAGGGGGCTGAGGAATCCAGGCATTTCCTTCTTAGTTTTTCTATCCGGTGGTAAGTACCCTTTTCCTTTTTATGAACCATATGGTAAAAGTGATCATTTACAACTCTCTTTAATACGGATCACTTATGTTTTGTAAATCTGGAATTTTAATCTTTATCTTTGCTGAGAATAACTACAGTTTATATGCCAACACCATGTTGATTAAAATGCCTTTGGTCCATCAGAGCTTTGGTCAACGTGTCTTGCTTTCTCTCTCTCTCTCCCCCCTCTGTCTTTTTCAGGCTATTCCTGGAATGTAGCAGCTCTCTGTGTTCACTTTCCTGACCGGGCTTCTAAGACCCTCTCAAGAAGGCACTCTGTGCCTTCACCCCATCGACAGGGCGCCTGAGACGTTCGTGAACAGAGCAAGCCCCATGCCAGGGGCTTTATTGGCTTTCTGTGTAAACCAAAGAGTATCAGCCTCTTTCTCTCTCCTTTACTTTCTTATCAGTTGACTCCAGACCACCAGGTTCCGGTCCATTAAAGGCATCAACAGAGTCTTGCCTTTTGTTGCTTGCTACTTGTTGATCTGAGGTGCATTTCTTGGAATATTATATTTTGTTTTTCAGTATCAAATAAGAAGTATAATCCACCTCACCTCACAGGCTATTATGAGAACTGATTGAAGAAACATTTGAATGCATATTCCACACTGTTGAGGACACACAGAGGACCTTCCTTACTTTTATGGCTATTTATGTACTCAAGATTAGGAGGAACTGATATTTTTGGCAATGATACATCTAAACATTTGACCATACAATAGACTGAGGAAGAATCATCTCCAATTTAACTTTTAAAGAAGTCACAGAGATCCATATTATGGTCAGCATTTGCTCCCAGAAAGTTCTTCATATGCATGTGTGAACTAAACAAGTGATGGTTCATATCATCTAATTGATATCTTTTTGCGTGTGAAATGTGTTTAAGTTTTGTTTTCATACTCATGAGTAGCCTTAATTATTAAAATAATTGTCCAATAACAAAATAAGTATATCTGGAGTTAGAGAAAAGGGTCTTAACAAATTTCTTAATCTCAGGGAGATTAGTATTTTCTTCTGTTAAATTAGGTTTATGACATTTACCAAATATCTTTTGAAGAAGGGGCTGAATGTAAAAGGCTTTACTATTGTATTTGAAAAGTATTAAAATATGACAATTACTATATATGGAAAACAACATTCTTTACTAAGCAACAGAACTATTGAAAAGCTTACCTTTTGGTCTTAGATGATATTAATGATATTTGAGGGTGTTTAGAACTAATTCCATTTTAAATTGACCTCCTCTTTGGATAAGAAACTTTCAATAGGAAAGACGTGACATGCTCAGCAAAAGGCTATTCAGATAATTCAACATCAAGTCAATAGAAGATAAGTAAGTCTTTGTATAGGTCTAAATCTTTTCTTCTGGCCTAAAAATTGAAAAAGTTTTCACAGAAAATCTGGGACTTGAATTTAGAATAAATTCGCTTAGAATACCAAGGCAAAATGATCTTCCATGAATGGTCTGATCCAAAAGCTAGGAGGCAGAATGTATGGTGGAAACGTATTCAAATGGGTCCTTCCACTCTTGACAAAGCTTTCTCTGGAAATCTAAACAACAAGAAAAGACATTTTCAATTGCATGCGTGGCTATTTACCAAGTTTGCCACATAGTTTCTAGGAACTGGTCTATAACTGCAATTTTCTCTCCCAGGAACTAATTATCTGCTTTGATGGAAAGACTTTATCTTAGAAGCAAGTATTTTCTAGGAACGTGGTTGGGAAACATTCTTGAGTAGGGAAGTGTATTCCCTGCACTTGCAGCCAAAAGATGTATGTACCCCTTCTCTATCTGAACCTGGCTTTTAAAGTAGGCTGACTGTTGTCTAAATAACAAGGCTGCTGTATTTCCATCACAGTAATATCTGTGATGCAGTTACCCTGTGAGCTCACATCAGAGAGAAAACTTCCATTACATGTATGTATTGTATCTTCCTTATCCATTCATCTATTGATGGACCCTTAATTACTTCTTTGCATTGGCTATTGTAAACAGCCCTGTGATGAACACTGGAGTGCATATATCCTTATGAACCATGTTTCCTCCAGATATATAGCCAGGAGTAGGATTGCTAGATCATATGGTAGCTTTATTTTTAGTTTTTTAAAGAAAAATCCATATTGTTCTCCATACTGGTTGTATCCATTTACATTCCCTTCAACAGTGTTCGAGTGTTCTCTTTTCTCTACACCCTCTCCAATATTTAATGGTTTTAGATTTTTATGATGATGGTCATTCTGACAGGCGTGAGTGGATGTCTCATTGTAGTTTTAATTTGCGGTTCTGTAGTACTTACCATGGGGTCGCAAAGAGTAGGACACGACTGAGCAACTGAACTGAACTGAATACTTACCAATATGAGCATTTTGTCATGTGCCTCCTGGCATCTGTATGTTTACATTGATGAAATGTCTATTTAGATCTGCTCTTTTTTTTTTTAATTGAGCTGCATGAGGTATTTGTAAATCTGTGGATCTAATCCCTTTTTAGCCGTGTCATTTGCAAATATTTTCTCCCATTCTATGGATTTTTTTTGTTGTTTTGTTTTTGGTTTCCTTCACCATGAAAAAATTTTGAATTTAATTAGGTACTGTTCTTTATTCTTCTTTTTTATTTCCTTTTCTCTAGGAAGATGGATTGAAAATTATTTTGCTCTAATTTATGTTAGACAGTATTCTGCCAATATTTTCTAAGTTTTTTAGTTTCATATGTTAGTTTAGGTCTTTAATCGATTTCAACGTGTGTGTGTGATGTTGGACGTGTTCTCATTTCATTTTTTTACATAGAGCTATTCAGTTTTCCAACATCATTTATTGAAGAGATTGTCTTGTTTCCATTGCCTCCTTTGTTGCAGACTAATTGACCATATGTGCATGAGTGGACTTTGTAGTATAATCTGATCGGTGATTCCTTTAGCTCTATTTCTCTCTCTCAAAATTGCTTTTGTATATCAGTATCTTTTGTGTTTCCATACGAATTTTAAGATTTGTTTTGTTCTGGTTCTGTAAAAAAATGTTATTAGTAATTTGATTGGGATTGCGTTGAATCTGTAGATTGCCTCGTGTAATATAGTCATTTTGATAATATTGATTCTTCCAAATCAAGAATGTGATATATCTTTCCATCTATGTGTCATCTTCAATTTCTTTCATCAGTGCCATAGTTTTCAGTGCACAGGTCTTTACCCTCCTTATCAAAAAGAATAAAATACTTGGGAATAAACTTGCCTAAGGAGAAGGAAATGGCAACCCACTCCAGTGTTCTTGCCTGGAGAATCCCAGGGACAGGGGAGCCTGGTGGGCTTCCGTCTATGGGGTCACACAGAGTCGGACACGACTGAAGTGACTTAGCAAGGAGACAAAAGAACTGTACACAAGTTTTATTTACAGGAGTGTAATAGTGGGTCCTGAATTTAGGTAGAATATGTTCTACCATAATCATTTTTTGAGAGTGGTTTTCTAGTCTAGGTTCCGTTAAATTTATGTGTTTATGCATAAATTTCAAAATAGAATTGTCAGTTTCTTCAAACAGCCTATGAGATATTTATTGGAATTGTATTGACATTTTAATGATTGATATGATGTAAACACTGAATCTGTTAATCATCAATATGCCATATCTTTCCCTTTACTGATGGATTTTATTTCTTTCAGTAGTGTTTTCTGGTTTATATATAAAACTCTTTAATATATTTTAAAATATGTCCTTCAAATGTCACATTTTAGTGGTATGTTAATAGAATTTTCTAATTTCTATTTCTAATTATTACTTTCATAGAAATACATTTGATATACTGTGTTGACTTTCTTATTGAATTAACTGATTGGATCTATTAGATTTTCTATAGAGCCCTTAGCATTTTCTGAGCTAACCTGGTGGCTCAGATGGTAAGGAATTTCCCTGCAATGGAGGAGACTCGAGTTCAGTTCCTGGGTGGGGAAGATTCCCTGGAGAAGGGAATGGCAACCCACTCAAGTATTCTTGCCTCAAGAATTCCGTGGTCAGAAAAGCCTGTTGGGCTACAGTCCATGGGATCCCCAAGAGTCAGATACGACTGAGTGACTAACACTTTCACTTTAGCATTTTCTACCTATATAATTATGTACACTGATGTTTTTATAATATCGCTTCTTCTTTTCTAATCTGTATTCTGGTTTTCTTTTGTTTTAAATTTAAATTTAATGACTAGTATTTTGGGTACAATGCAGAACAAAATTTAGGAGATGACAGACATGACTTGTTTCCAGTATTAGAATTCAGTTAAGTATGATGATGTTCTGTTCTGTTCTGTTCCGTCGCTCAGTCGTGTCCGACTCTTTGCGACCCCATGGACTGTAGCCTACCAGGCTTTTCCGTCCGTGGGATTCTCCAGGCAAGAATACTGGAGTGGGTTACCGTTTCCTTCTCCAGGGGATCTTCCCGACCCAGGGATTGAACCCGGGTCTCCCGCATTGGAGGCAGACGCTTTAACCTCTGAGAAGTATGATGATAGATGTAGGTATTATACAGATACTCTCTCAGATTTAATCAATTCCTTTCATCCTTCATTTTCTTATATTTTTATTCATAATTTAAATGGAAAGTTTTAAGTTTACTTACACCCATTGAACTGGTCATGAGATTATTCTCCTTTATTCTTTTAATTTAGTGAATATCATTGATTAATTTTTGTAAATTGAACAGTGTTTTATTACTGGAATAGATTATACAGTCATGTTGAATAATTGCTTTTTAAAATAACAGGACTCATTCATTGATATGTAGCTTAATATGTTCATAAGGTACATATTTTATATTCTTTCTTATGATGGAACTTGGCAGGTAGGTGATGGTAGTTTCATAAATGGTGTGCTAAGAATTCTCTATTTTTTTGAAAGAATTTTTTAAGACTGTATTACTTATTTTTAAAATATTTTGTGAAGTTCAAAAATTGAATTTATTGGGCATGGAGTGATTTTTAGACTAATTTTATGTACATATTTAACACATTTAATGCATTCAATTGTCATGGAACTATTCATGCTTTTTAAATAATTTTATGATAAATTAGATTTTAAATTGTCAAATTATCTGGTTTTTAAATTTGTTCATGGTATATCCTACTCTCCTGTTAAATTTTCATCAATTTGAAAAAAAAAAATAATCCAGATTTACCTGTAAAGACTTTACTCCTATCCAGAAATTTCAGTTTGTGATTAATTCAATTTCATTTACTTAAAAATATGCATTAGTGATTTTTATTGAGGCAAAATTCATTATTTTAGTGATTTAAAAATATACAATTCTTTGACTCAACACATCAGCAATGTTGTGCAATCATCACAGGACTCTAGTTGCAGAGCATTCTCATCACCCCTTGCCAATTAAGTCATTTACCATATTATCATTTCTCCCTACCCTGAGAACCTGGAAACCACTAAGGAATTTTTATTTCTCGGAATTTGCTTATTCTGAGCATTTTATATACATATAATTAAATAACATATGGTCTTTTTGTTTATTTGTCCTAACATGTTTTCAAAGTTTATTTATATTGTAGCATATATTAGTATTTCATTCATTTTTATTGTGATTAATATCCTATTGCATGGATAGACCAAAAGTCTATTCACTGGTTATTATTAATTTGGGGTGTTTTGGCTATTGCAAATAGTGCTACTGAAAACATTTATACACGTTTCTTTCAATACTTGTTTCCAATTTTTCTGTTTGTCTAGTAGAGGAGTTCCTGGATCCTGTGACAATTCTAGATTTAATTTTATGAGGAATAACTGTGTATTCACTACATGACATCATGTTACATACCATCAGAAATGTTCTCCAGCTTTCAGTTTCTTGATAGTGTCCTTTGATGCACAAGAGTTTTTAATTTTAGGGAAATCAAATTCACCTATTTTTCTCTTGTTGCCTGTGATTTATTGCTATATTTAAGAAACTGTTGCTTAACCCAAGGTCTTGAAAATTTCTCCCTATGTTTTCTACTATGAATTTCACAGTTTCAGTTGAACCTTTTATTCTTGACTTATTTTGAGTTAACCTTCATATAAAGGGAGATAGGGTTCCAAGCGCATTCTTTTGCTTTCAATCCCTGTTTATTGGCATCGCTTGCTGAAGAGACTACTCTACTCTTCAGTTCAGTTCATTTCAGTAGCTCAGTCACGTCTGACTCTTTGTGACCCTATGGACTTCAGCACACCAGGCTTCCCTGTCCATCACCAACTCCCGGAGTTTACTCAAATTCATGTTCATTGAGTCAGTGATGCCATCCAACCATCTCATCCTCTGTCGTCCCCTTCTCCTCCTCCCTTCAATCTTTCCCAGCATCGGGGTTTTTCCAATGAGTCAATTGTTTGCATCAGGTGGTCAAATTATCGGAGTTTCAGCTGGTGCATCATTCCTTTCAATGAATATTCAGGACTGATTTCCTTCAGGATGGACTGGTTTGATCTCCTTTCAGTCCAAGGGACTCTCAAGAGTCTTCTCCAACATCACAGTTCGAAAGCATCAATTTTTCGTCACACAGCTTTCTTTATGGGTCAAGTCTCACATCCATATATGACTACTTGAAAAACCATATCTTTGACTAGATGGACTTTTGTATTGGTAAAGTAATGTCTCTGCTTTTTAATATGCTGTCTAGCTTGGTCATAGCTTTCCTTTCAAGGAGCAAGCATCTTTTAATTTCATGGCTGCAATCACCATCTGCAGTGATTTTGGAGCCCCAGCAAATAAAGTCTCTCACTGTTTCCATTATTTCCCCATCTATTTGCCATGAAATGATGGGACCGGATGGCATGATTTTTGCTTTTTGAATGTTGAGTTTTAAGTCAGATTTTTCATTCTCCTCTTTAATTTCATCAAAAGGATCTTTTATTCCTCTTTGCTTGCTGCCATATGGGTGATGTCATCTGCATATCTGAGGTTATTGGTATTTCTCCTGGCAATCTTGAATCCAGCTTGTGCTTCATCTGGCCGGACATTTTTCATGATTTACTCTGCATATAAGTTAAATAAGCAGGGTGACAATATACAGCCTTGACTTACTCCTTTTCTTATTTGAGACCAGTCTGTTATTCCATGTCCAGTTCTAACTGTTGCTTCCTGACCTGCATTCAGATTTTTCAGGAGACAGAATTTTCCACAGCTTGTTGTGATCTGCACAGTCTAAGGTTTTAATGTATTCAATGAAGCAGAAGTAGATATTTTGCTGGAATTCTCTTCCTTTTTCTATGATCCAGCAAATGTTGGCAATTTGAGCTCTGGTTCCTCTGCCTTTCCTAAATCCAGCTTGAACATCTGGACGTTCTCGGCTCACATACTACTGAAGCCTCACTTGGAGAATTTTGAACATTACTTTGCTAGAGTGTGAGATTGTATACTCATAAAGTAGTTTATATTTTGCATTCCACATATAGATGGTATCATACTGTATCTATCTTTCTCTGTCTGACTCATTTCACTTAGTGTGATACCCTTCAAGTGCATCCATGTTATTGCAAATGGCAAAATTTCATTATTTTTTTGTGGCAGAATAGCATTCCATTAAATATGTATATCACATTATCTTCATCATTTACTTGTTGATGGACACAAACCGATTCCATACATCAGCTATCGTAAATAATGCCACTATGATCATTGGGTGAATGTATCTATTGAATTAGCATTCATTTTTTTTCCAGTCATATCCCTAGGAGTGTAAATTCTGGGTCATTTGGTAGTTCTAGTTTTACTTTATTGTGAAACCTCCATAATGTTTCCCATAGTGGCTGTACCAATTTTCAAGGATTCCCTTTTCTACACATCCTTGCCAAAATTTGTTACTTGTGTTCCTTTTAATAATAGCCATTTTGGCAAGTTTGAAGTACTATCTTATTGTGGTTTAATATGTAAAAACAATTTTGAGGCAGAGCAGAGCTGAATGCATCATTCTCCCGGGATACAGCAGTAATCAAAACAGTATGTTATGGGCACACAAACAGACTCAGACATGAGTGAAATGAAATAGAGACACCAGATATAAACCCACACACTTATAGTTTGTTAGTCTATGACAAAGTTGGTAAGAACATACAAGGTTGAAAAGACAGTCTCTTCAATAAATGGTGCTGGGAAAGTTGAACAGCTACATGTAAAAGACATTAAAACATTCTCTAATACCGTATAAAATGTAAATTTGAAATGAATTAACAAGCTAAATGCAAGACTGGAAGCCATAAAACTGCTAAAGGAAAGTATTGGCAGAACACTCCATGATAAAAATTATAGCAATATTTCTGGATTTGTCTCTTAATACAAAGAAAGCAAAATGAACAAATGGTACCTAAGTAAATTTAAAACTGTTTGCACAGCAATGGAAACCATCAACAAAGTGGATAAACAACATGAATGGGAGAAAATATTTGCTAATAATATGACTGATAGGTTAATATCCAGAATATATAAACAGCTCATACAATTCAGTATTTTTTAAAAAAGCAACTTAATTAAAAATTGACAGAAGACCTAATAAATATTTTTTCACAGAAGACACACAGTTGGTGAACAGGCACTTGTAAAGATATTAAACATTTTTAATAATCAGAAAAAAGCAAATTATACCCTTTTTAAATGACACTTTTTTTGTGTGTATTGAATTCTTGCTTTTCATTTTTGTCTTTTCACTTAAGGCTTTGAATATATTATACTACATGGTTCTGCTAAGCTTCTAAAATCAGGAGAGGTCATTTAAGGCCCTAGATAGTAGCAGAGTTGTTTCTGGGTGACCTACTTCCTTTTAAATAAATAATATTATGTTCATTTTTTGTTTTTTGCCTTCTCTCCCCACTGTTTATTTGCTTTATTCCTCTTTTTCCCTGGTGATATTGCTCAGTGTGAAGCACCTAAGGGCGTCAAATCCTTGTTGGTATGTGATGAATGAGCATGAGGTGATTAACATGCTGTCCTTATAAGGTAAATAGAAAAATCAAAGTTGTTTAATACCCATGAGGTGTTTATGACTAGCATAGAGGGGAAAATACTTGCTATGATGCCAATAACTTATGTCATTGTTTCTTAAGATATACCCCCCTGAAATGCAGACAAGAGCATTTTTTTTCAGTGTCTGATGAGGAGACTACTATTAAAAACGATGATAAGAATGAAGAGTAACTCAGTGTTTTCTAATAGGCAAGTGAAAAATATTTTCCATTTTTTATTCAGAGAGGCATCATTGCAAAATAAACCAACATAATTTTCTAATATATTTTCCATACTTACTTTGAATGCATTGTTCGCTTAGTGGTATAGTCCATAATAAATAAGGGCAGAACTGGCTCCTTATCTGGGAACCTGACTTTCTTTTTCCAACTGTTTAACATCTTCAGAGCCCCATTTACCATCCTGGGCACCAAAGTTTCAGCCTGGGTCAAAGGTCAAGGCATACCTTGGTCATCCAGAATAATATACCAAAGAGTTATTGAGTCTCACATGGAAAAACACATAGAGGATCAATGTTAATATCTAATGAGTCTCAGGCACTGTTGAGTATGACTAATGGAATGTGATATTGATATCCAAATTATAATGAATGTGGAAAAAATTAGTTTACACAATAATGTTTAGTAACTTCACAAATAGAAAGCAATATACAATTCAAGTAGTAAACAAGTGACTAACATACTTTTGTGCTCTGTAAGGAGAAATGTTATATGCCTCTTAAAATAATGCCCTGTTAAGATGTATAATAATTTGTGGTAATGAGTATATTATGATAGAAAAGTAAAAAATAAATAGAACAATTTTCATAAAAAATAATATTTAACTCTTTAATGATGAAGTTACTGAAAGAAAACAATAAAAATCCACTTTTTTTCAGAAAGGAAATGAAACTACTAAAAAATGGATATTACTAGTGTATGTTGTTTACTTATGACTGATTTACATTGTTGTATAGCAAAAACAGACACAACCTTGTAAAGCAATTATCCAGTTAAAAATTTAAAAAAATTCTCCAGCAAATTATTGTGCATTTTTTTCAAATATTTAATCTTTAAAATAAGCAAGGTGACAATATACAACCTTGACATACACCTTTTCCTATTTGGAACCAGTCTGTTGTTCCACGTCCAGTTCTAACTGTTGCTTCCTGACCTGCATACAGGTTTCTCAAGAGGCAGGTCAGGGGGTCAGGGATTCCCATCTCTTTCAGAATGTTCCACAGTTTATTGTGATCGACACAGTCAAAGGCTTTGGCATAATCAATGAAGCAGAAATAGATGTTTTTCTGAAACTCTCTTGCTTTCTCCATGATCCAGCAGATGTTGGCAATTTGATCTCTGGTGCCTCTGCCTTTTCTAAAACCTGCCTGAAAATCTGGGAGTTCACGGTTTACATACTGCTGAAGCCTGGCTTGGAGGAAAAGGTGTACGTCAAGGTTGTATATTGTCACCTTGCTTATTTAACTTAAATGCAGAGTACATCATGAGGAACGCTGGGCTGGAAGAAGCACAAGCTGGAATCAAGATTGCTGGGAGAAATATCAATAACCTCAGATATGCGGATGACACTACCCTTATGGCAGAAAGTGAAGAGGAACTCAAAAGCCTCTTGATGAAAGTGAAAGAGGAGAGTGAAAAGGTTAGCTTGAAGCTCAACATTCAGAAAACAAAGATCATGACATCTGGTCCCATCACTTCATGGGAAATAGATGGAAAAACAGTGGAAACAGTGTCAGAGTTTATTTTTTTTGGGCTCCAAAATCACTGCAGATGCTGATTGCAGCCATGAAATTAAAAGACGCTTGCTCCTTGGAAAGAAAGTTATGACCAACCTTGATAGTATATTAAAAAGCAGAGACATTACTTTGCCAACCAAGGTCTGTCTAGTCAAGGCAATGGTTTTTCCCGTGGTCATGTATGGATGTGAGAGTTAGACTGTGAAGAAGCCTGATCGCCAAAGAATCGATGCTTTTGAACTGTGGTGTTGGAGAAGACTCTTGAGAGTCCCTTATACTGCAAGGAGATCCAACCAGTCCATTCTAAAGGAGATCAATCCTGAATGTTCATTGGAGGGACTAATGCTAAAGCTGAAACCGCAATACTTTGGCCACCTCATGCGACGAGTTGACTCACTGGAAAAGACTCTGATGCTGGGAAAGTTTGGGGGCGGGAGGAGAAGGGGTCGACAGAGAATGAGATGGCTGGATGGCATCACCGACTCTGTGGACATGAGTTTGAGTGAACTCCGGGAGTTGTTGATGGACAGGGAGGCCTGGCATGCTGTGATTCATGGGGTTGCAAAGAGTCGGACATGACTGAGCGACTGAACTGAACTGAACCTAGTACTTATCAAGATTTAACAACTTTTTTTTACACCTGAGATTTTCCTCAAGCTGCTTCCTTAATAATTCTTAGTCCCTTACCCCTTATATTCAATCACTGTTTTATTTTTCCAATACAGATTAGTTTTGTCTGTTCTATATTTCAATACAATTGAAACCATGAATAAATACTTTTAAGCAAGACTTGAACTGAACAAAGTATTTTTGCAATTAATGATGTTGTGTGTATCAGTAACTCATTGCTTTTTATTGCTGAGGAAGATTTAATTTTATAAGGTTATTACAACTTATCCTTCTCTTTGGGGTTTCCTAGATGGTTCAGACAGTAAAGTGTCTGCCTGCAATGTGGGAGACCCACGTTCGATCCCTGGGTCAGGAAGATTCACTGGAGAAGGAAATGGCAACCCACTCCAGTCCTCTTTCCTGTAAAATTTCATGGACGGAGGAGCCTGGTAGGCTACAAACCATGGGATCTCAAAGAGTAGGACAGGACTGAGTGACTTCACTTTCTTTCTTTCCATCCTTCTCTTTTAACATATTTTTGGGTTATTGAAGTCTCTTGTCTATTATGTACAAAGCAAGTGTGAAGATAATAGTACAAAGTCTGAAAACATACCATGTCTCCAGGATATTTGGCTAAAGACAAAATTGTTGGAATATATGTCATGTATATGTTTATTTTATGCTAACCATCTGGAACATTATCCAAAGTGGATGTACCATTTAACACCCCCATTGAAAATTAAAGCTGAATCCATAGCAGACATTTTCTGACCACCCACTGCTACTCACCTCATTCTAACTATCATAGTCTTTTTTCTAGATTATTACAGCATCCCCCCCAACATCTCTGTGTCTATTCTTAATGCTTAAAAGACATTCAGAGTTATCTTGTCAAATGATGTCAGGCCATGCCACTAAACAAGAGGTAGGGTGTTCATTAATGATATCTGTTTAGCTTACGAGGATTTGTGGGTTTTAATATGTAGCTTAATAAAATATGCATTTATAGAATAAATTAAATAAAAATTCAAATAAAATATTTTAAATATGGTAAATAGAAGTTGAGTTTGCTGCTGGCTCTTTAGTCACTAAGTTGTGATCAACTCTTTGTGACCCCATGGACTGTGGCCCACCAGGCTCTGGGATTTCCCAGGTGAGAACACTAGAGCAGGTTCCTTCTACAGGGGATCTTCCCCACCAAGGGATTGAACCTGTGTTTCCTGCTTGTCAGATGGATTCTTTACCAGTGAACCACCTGGGTAAATAAACTTTTAAACAGACTATTTTAGAAAAGTTTTAAGTTTACAGAAAATCGTACAATAGATACTGACAGTTCCCATATACACACTCTGTATCCCTCTCAATTTCCTTATTTTCTGACATCTTGCATTTCTACGGTGTATTTGCTAAAACTGACGACCAAAATTGATACATTTTTAATAAAGGACATAATTTTCAGTTTACATCTTGTTATACAGTTTTATGAGTCTTGACATAACACAATATGTCATTTATACACCATTACAATATTAAACATAATGGTTTCCCGTCTCTTAAACTGGTCTGCGCTGTTCTAGTCATGCCATTACTTCTCCCTTGGAATTCCTAGAAACCACTATATGTTTATTTCTGCTTCCAAAGATTTTCCTTTTCAAGAAAATAAATTCATAATTCACATATATTGTATAAATAATTCTCTCTCAAGTCTAAATAATTTCTGGGTTGTCTCATTTATTGCTCAAATCTATTACTATTTTGAAATTCATTAATCTCAACTGTTTAAACTCTACAACCAGTCCACATAAATATATGTTTTAATTTTAAACATCTGTGCTTTATATACTTATAATAACCCATTATTATTTTTAAAGCATCATAATTGGTATGATTCAAGAGAAACCTTGGGGATTCCCAGGTGGCTTGGTGGTAAAGGATCTGCCTGCAATGCAGGAGATGCCAGACGGGTGGGTTCAGTCCCTGGGTCTGAAAGACCCTCTGGAGGAGGAAATGGCATTGCAGTATTTTTTCCTGGAGAAGCCCATGTGCAGAGGAGCCCTGTGGGGTTCAAAAAGTCACAAAGATTTGGACACAACTGAGCAACTCAATATTAAGAGAAAGCTTAATATTGCCCCCCAAACTGGAAGCAATCAAATTAGGAGCACAAAGTAGATTTTATTAAAATGTCTCTTCTGGGGACTTCCCTAATAGTCCAGGGGCTAAGACGCTTCACTTCCAATGCAGAGTGACTAGGATCAATCCCTGGTCAGGGAACTAGATCCCACATGCCACAACTAAGAGTTTGAATGCCAGAATTAAAAATCCTGTGTTTGGTAACTAAGACCCAGCATAGCCAAATAAATAAATCCGTTCCGTTCCATTCCATCACTCAGTCGTGTCCGACTCTTTGCGACTTCATGGACTGTAGCCTACCATGCTTCTCCGTCCATGGGATTCTCCAGGCAAGAATATTGGAGTGGGTTACCGTTTCCTTCTCCAGGGGATCTTCCCGACCCAGGGATCAAACCCGGGTCTCCCGCATTGGAGGCAGACGCTTTAACCTCTGAGCCACCAGGGAAGCCCACAAATAATATTAAATATAAATAAACCGTAGTATATTGAGTATAAACCTAGCAATTAAAACCTTTCTAAGAACTGAAAGCAAACAAAAAACAGAGTACCTCAGATGGGTGAATTTCCATCTGAGAAAAATCATCTTATCCTAAATGTTAAATATAAGAAAGAAGAAAACAAATATATATGTGTGTGTGTGTATAAACACACACACACATATACACATATAAAATACACTTGTATACCGACACAGTCATAAAATAAATTGGACACACGACAATTGCAGTTCTCATTTTTGTAACTGGTTCCATGGTTGTGACTTGTTTTTATAACTAAGTTCTTCTGTTACTCATTTTATACTCTCGGTGCCTTCAGAAAGAGCCTAAGTTGGCCATGGATCCTTACCTGGTGGGTGGCACAGACCTTTACTGAGGAAAACTCTGGGTCATTAGTAATTGTGATTGGATTCAATAGTTATAATTGATCTTAATCTTCAGACTTGATAATACTAAGAGGGGACTTTTTAGGAGCTACCATATTTCAGACACATTTTTCCCTATCTCTGTTGAGAAGTAGTAGTCAATTTCCTCTTAGTAATCAGGACCAAAACCCCAGTCATAACCCTAAGTTACTAACTTGCCTGTTGATTCAGAAGCACGAGCAGCCCAAAGTTGTTGGACAGAAGTCTTAATGCTCAGTTCAACGGAATCTCGTGTAACTCTTGGTGGAAGCATTTCTCTCTTTGAAAGTAAGCCTTTAAGCAAACAGCATATAAGTTAATAGGAACAGGAAGCACACATTTTGGTAATAGTTTACCAAAGTTAGTGGTATGCATTGTTACTCCCATTTTCAACTTTTGTGATTTGGGAAGCAAGGAGGTTTTTTTGTTTGTTTGTTTGTTTTTTTGCCCATTCAAACAAGTGTATATATATACCTCTTCCTCAAATTTTCTTGTCACCAATCTTGCAGCTATATCCCCCTGCCAACCAAGCCTCTGACCATCTAGACAAACCATTGGCCAAAACTATGAATCAGTGTATGTTATACATTTGGACATTTCTCCTTCCAAGTAAAGTAATCAACTAGATGCACCCCTTGAAATGCACCCACTGTGATGGTTTCCCTTCACTACTGAGTGTCAGGCATTTTCAGAGTGAGGTTGCGTTTCTGTAGCTTCCGATGTTGGAGATCACTGCGGAACTACCCGTTTACAAGTCTGAAGTCTTACGTTCCGCAGTCAGTTGGCCCCGTGAATCCATAGGTGCAGGCAGGGAGAGAGAAGGAAACGTAGTGAGAGTGGGGACCATGAGCATTTTTGCCACTTCTCTCTGGAACCTTGCCTTCAGGTCCTATTTGGGCCAGTTCAAGTAAGTAGCACTTAGTTTGATGATAGATTACTGCTGCGAACACTCTGCTTTATGACTTTGATGGGTTAGATAATACCAAATGTATGATAGAAACTTAGGTTGCAGAGTGACTTGGTGGCCCATGATGAAGCATTCAGTTATCTTTAGAGGATGGCAAGAATTTTTCTCCAAAATCCTAAGTGTCTCACTGCAATTCACATATGGAGGACAGACATTTCCAATATTCTTATCTGCCGCTAACACAACAAGCACCATAGATCTACTGGATCATGTTTCTTAAGTGGAAGAGAAGCTTATGAGATGGCCCAAACTTTTGCAGAATCGTTTCTATTTCTGGTGCCCACTTCAAGCTATCAGCTTTTTGAATAATTTATGTCAGCCAGATTAATACTCCAAAATGAAAGATATGTTGACTCCCAAATCCAGTGAGACCCTCGGGACATTATACATCATCTTTGGTTATAGGAGAGGCCATATAGAACAAGTGATCCTTCATCTTAAAAGGGATAGCTTGATATGCCCCATGCTACTGGGTCCCTAGAAACTGCATTGAGTTTGAGTCTCCAAATTTTAGTTGAACTTGTATTGCCCTGTAACACAGAAATATTTTACCAAAAAGTCAAAAGTAATTTGTGTTGAATTTTTCCCCAAGGCCACAGGTTGCAAGTCCTTGCACCAAGGCCACAGAAGCGGAGCCCAGAACTGAGGTCACCTCCGAAGCTGGCTGAGCTCCATTGTAACCGTTGCCGAAAGCCCCCTTGATCATCACCAGCAGGCTTCCTGACCTCAAAATAGGCAAAAATGCCCACTCCAACAGTTACCCTGTACCACCGAAACCAATCACCTTATTCCAACATGTCAGCAGGAATTTGCTTTGCCTGGAGGCTTTAAAAATTGGCTACTAACCCATGAAAACTCTCGACTTTTCCTGGTCTGTCAGGAGATTGGCCCACTGCATTTGTAGTCCCTTCCTTATGTCTGCTTCATGCTCTTAATAAACTCACTCCCTTCTGAAATGATCTGTGTCTGGAAATTCTTTTTCAACCTGTGTTCCAATTACCTCAAGTTACTGTTTCTTAATCAGTAGGTCCAATCAGCATGGTAACATCAGTATAACTAATCAGTGTGATGCCTTGTAGAATATAAGACACCCAAGATCCCTATAAACTATATTATAGCACAGTTCTGGTGAGAGTTGACACGTTCCTGATGAAGGACCATGGAGGTTTATTGTCAGCCTTTCAAGCTGAAAGCTAAATGCTTCTGGTGGTTCTTATTGACAGAGACATAAAAGCTATTACAGAGACATTAAGCTATACACTAGGTAGCAGCAGTTCTGATAATTTACTCTTGGGATGAAACTACATCTGATACAGAATTTGGTTAACCTTAGAATTATTCACTCACTCTCCAACATTCATCTGTCTTCGGCAACAGGCAAAATGAGAGAGTTGTTGTGGGAATCACCACCCTTGCATCTTTCAAGGTTTGGCAATGGCAATAATCTCTATAATACCTCCAGAAATATGACTCAGCTTTGATTTACTATTTTCTTAGGTAGGACAGTAGCAGTGTCTTACACTTGGCATTTCCCGATATAATGTCTCTTACTTCACAGGTCAGTCAAACAATTATGTCAGTTGCTAAGAATATCTATTCCAATTATTAATTCTGGAGTTGAGGAAATAACCACTGTAAATAGACCTGGACTGAAATTCCATTGATCGCCAATCCTTCACAAACTCTTACTCTGACTGAAGAACTACAATATTGCTTTGGATGTCTTGGAATGAGTTTCAGGTCAAAGCCAGTGTTCTGAAAGATCTGATTATTTACTTTATCACATTGCATAGTTAACCTGATAAAAGGTTGGAGGTCCAAATCTGAGGGAAAGATACATTATAAATTTTTAGCAAGGTACCAAGGTCCTTCTTCAAGGGTATTGAATATCTCCCCCCCTCCATTCATAGTATTTTGAGTCTGTAAACTGGAGCAAGTCTGAGAATTGATTTGATGACATGAATTTCTGTTTTAATGATTTGAGCTATATATTTGTTTATTTAATCTTGAACTTTTCCACTGACACAGTCCAACTGAGAACTGAGAAAGCGTCTTCTCTGAGCTGGGCAGCACTGTAAATCCTCTTGTGCTGATTGCTCTGGTTGTCATTTTGACCATATCTTTGGCTTTGCTTCAGAGGTTCTTTTAAAGAATTCAAGATGTAGTCCACAGGTTGGTAGCAAACACCAGTTTATTAAGTATTTAGGCTGGTACCACTCAAGGGTCAAAGTGAAAGGAAAGAAGTGAATTTGAAACAGCACATAGTAAATGAATCTCAACAGTCAGGGGTAAAGCACCTTCTTGTGGCTCTTAGAAGCTGTTAAGTCCAGTGATAAGCACACTTGAGTCCCCAAGAGTCCCCACCTTGCCTTTGTGGTTGAGTGCACTAATTGGCTACTGTTCCCCAGGATCAAATCACTTGTAACACATTCAAATTTTCAAACCAGAAACCAGAGGTCTGGCATATAGAAAAGAGCCATCTCAGACATATCTTAGACACACGCACACACACACACACACACACACACACAAATCTATTGGAGTCTTTCTTACCTCCTCCAGTTGCTACATTGCATGCAGGATCTCTGTTTAGTGGAGGCTTCCCAGGTGGCTAAGTCAGCAAAGAATCTGCCTGCAATTCAGGAGATCGACTGCAGTACAGAAGACCTGGGTTCCATCTCTGAAAGGGGAGGATCCCCTGAAGAAGGAAATGGCAACCCACTCCAGTGTTCTTGCCTGGGAAATTCCATAGACAGAGGAGCCTACTGGTCTACAATTCATGGGGTCGCAAATAATCGGACACAACTTAGCAACCAAACTACCACCACTGTTTAGTGAGCCCATATCAGTAAATCAGTCCTGATCAAAGTTAATAACTTTTCTACTTTTATCCATTCCTTCATATATTTCCTGGATTTATAATACAAATCATTAGAGCCTTTCTTACTTGCCCCAGCTGTAATACTGAATGTAAATCTGCCAGGAGACATTCAGCTTTAAGGGATCCAACAGGTTTTCTTCTTTTGTGTGCAGTTTCTCAAGGACTCTTTGTTCCTTATTAGTTCCTGGAAAACAGGAATGAGCAGAGCTGCACGCAGTTCCCAGGACTGAGATCGTGGGAAAGAGCACCTGCTTGGATTCCCTTCAGTGACTCCCTTCAGTGACCTTTTACTTAAAGGACTATCCATTTTGTTGCAACTGGTGGAATCCCATTCTTTTTAATGGCTGAGTAATCATTTTGTTGAAGATATATAAGCATGAATTTCTGCAAATAAAGTACACTTGTTTCACTCAAGACTTGGGTCCCCTGTGTCTTTCTTCTCGTCAACTCCAGTCTCCAGGTCCTGGTCTACGAAGACCATGACATAAATCCTAGTGTGCAATGCTACATTTTGCTGTATATTTTATGTGAGTTTTTCATCTTCCCTTATATTTACACTGATTTATTCAGTATCTGCTGGGAGAGATTGAAGGTGAGAGGAGAAGGGGATGACAGATGATGAGATGGTTGGATGGCATCACCAACTCGATGGACATGAGTTTGAGTAAACTTCGGGAGTTGGTGATGGACAGGGAAGCCTGGTGTGCTGCAGTTCATGGGGTGAAGTCAGACATGACTGAGGGACTGAACTGAACTGATTCAGTATTTATCATAAACCAATGTTGTGCTACTTGCAGAAACTATTGTTAGCAAGTAGGTAAGTATTATAGAGAGTATGACATTTAATGCATACAGTAAAGCAAAATTTCTGCCTGACATTAAACTATACTTTTACTTGATTTATCACTCTTTTTGATGGATTATCAGGATAAGGTCATGACATAAGCAAACAAAAATGATTCTGAAAGCAACAAGAACATTTGGAAATATGGTGTAATATAACTTACATACCCCTTAGAGGTTAAATGGCCTATTAGTTTGAACCCCTAAACTAGTTATATACCATATATAAAATTATATATGTGTGTATATGTATATACATACATATATATATATATATATGTATGTGTATGTGTGTGTGTGTGTTTCAGCACAATGCCTGTCTCAAAAAATGGAAGTAATAATGTAGTTATGTATCCTTTCTGTTACCATTGCCTGGCAGCATAGCTTGGCAGCTGAGAACATAGTCTGAGAGATCAGCTAAATACAGCTAAATAACCTTCAATATTTCTTTTTTGGAACTTTCCTCTTTCTGCTTGCTTTCCCACCTGTAAAATGAGGGTAGTAGCAAGGTTGACTTCATTGGATTGTTGCAAAGATTACTGGTAAATTTCAGTGATTTTTTAAAAGTTATTTTCTTATTAGAATGAGCTTATTAATCCACATAAATTGATAAAACTAGAAAAACTAAACGCCAACATGGTTGATGTTCCAAACATGCAAAAGTAGTCTCCTGCTAAGTTTTTCCTGACTTTTTGTGTACCCATTTCTTCTCCCCACTGCAGAATCTATGATATATATTCGCTATTTATTTTCCTTTTATCTCATAGGTATTCTTTGTTGAAAGCATCAGCAATGTCCTTTTGACCTTTGCATTAGTAAACTCAATGGTGGGATTCCTGTAAATTTTATCTATCACCTGAAATCACTTTTCTATTACATAAATTCCTAACGGCATTTTTCATCCGAGCATTTCTCAAGGTATAGATTAAGGGATTTAACATGGGAATTATCATGGTATAAAACACAGTAACTGCTTTATCAGTCAGAAAAGTAGTTGCTGGTATCAGGTACACAAAAATGCAGGGTACAAGGAATATGATGACAGCTGTGATGTGGGAGACACAAGCGGAGAGGGCCTTGTGACTCGCCTCCAAACTGTGTGTCCTTCAGTTCAGCTCAGTTCAGTTGCTCAGTCGTGTTCGAATCTTTGTGACCCCATAAATCACAGCATGCCAGGCCTCCCTGTCCATCACCAACTCCCGGAGTTCACTCAAACTCATGTCCACAGAGTCGGTGATGCCATCCAGCCATCTCATTCTCTGTCGTCCTTTTCTCCTCCTGCCCCCAAT